>NC_137739.1:64537626-65004266 GCF_963264785.1 Psittacula echo | reverse complement strand
AAAGAGGCTAGCTGAAGAAACAAGACAGATGATCCGGCTAGAAGACAAAGACTGTTAAAAAAGCAACAATAAAGACAAGAAAATAAATCCTCATATATACATACATATACCACTGCATAGCATGAATGTTTCAGATGGTTGCATTACTGAATTGTGGTGAACAAATCTGGCCACAATTAAAAAAAAATATATATATATATATACTGAAGATATATTTAATTTTGCCAATTAAAGAAAAAAACCTTTTAATAAATTAAAAAATAGCACAATCATCTTAAGACAGTAACTGATGATATTAATATTTTGAAACTTTTCTAGCTGTCTTTCTGACCCTCATTTAAATCAATTAGAATAAATTCAAGAATAACATATGACTTTAATTTCATTATGCCTTTGAGCAAAATGCACGAACAACTTTAATTGTTAGAGATATGGTGAAGTGGCATAATAGTTCTGCCACTCAAAGGTCAGTGGAGAGGGATTTCCTTTTTAGTTTAACATTCTGTTTATTTTAAAACATTTTCTTTGAGAGTTAAGTGTTAAACAGGAGACTTAATTGAAAGTTTGATATAAAGTTTGTGTTTGTCCCAGTTACAAACCATCCCTACTCTCAGAACAGAACACAGAACATTAATTCCAGGCGACTGCACAATTTCTTAGGGGCCATGTGTTTGGAGTTTAGATCAGGAATTTATCATATTAAAGTATTTTATTCTCCCTACAAACAAAGCTCTTTATGTTTTCTTTGTTCCAGCTTCTTCCTTTTGATCTCCATTGTCAGAGTTTTGCATCATTGTACTACTTTGCAATCTGCTGTACTACTTTGCAATCTGCTGGGGGAGAAAGAATGACTGATTGTCTCCTTTTGAAAGGCAAAGTATGTATTAGCCTGCAGCCTGCAGCAGCATCCCTACTGGGAAAGGTACTGTCTCTATTCTCCTCCCTTAATTTTTTTTTCTTTTCCTTTTTTCCTCCCTCAAACTCTTGGAAACAAAGCTATCCTAGATGAGTCACAAACCCCTAAATTTTATTAGGGAACACAAAACATTACTACTGTGCACTGGCCAAATTCCAAAGACAAATTTAGTGTTAAGCAGTGAACTTCAAGCCATATTACAGGCATAAGAAAGGCGGAAGGGAAACCTTTGCTCACAATACACAAAGCTCATCTTATTCTGAATGAATAATTTCAAATACTTATTCTAAGCACAAAGTTCAGAATAAAAATATGGCAGCACTTGAAAAGCTGGTACTCAAAATAGCTTAGACACTTCTACAACAAAAATAGTAATAAGTTTAAAATCAAATCCTCTGAGCAAAGGCTTTTTGCAAAGACTATTGGAAAAACTTTACAGAGGCAGGAAGCTTTCAGTTCTCCATGTCAGATGATTATCCAGCCCACCACAAAATCACTTCAGCTCTGCATTAGCCGCCTTGCACCTGGAAGCTGCCCAGCTGTGTTCACAGGGCACCCAGGTCCTGAGTACAGCAGCACCTGGCGCTGCATCAGAGTTTTCGGTCCCAGTATCACCAGCCTTTCTGTCTTGCATTGTATTACCACCATATACTTTCATAGTCCAATTCACCTATGTTTTGGATTTGTGCTTTTGCTCTATTCAGATTATTTCATTCCTTCCATAACTTGGATAACTGGGTGCTGACTATATGAGATCTGAATGCTGAAGGAGGGTTTGGTGCCCTCGATTCTAATTGAAGTCAGAGTCAGTTGAGGTTACCCAACACTCTGCAAGATCTGGATCTAATTATCACATTAAGCACTATAGCAACCTACTGATATCCAGAGATACATGGTTTACATATG
The DNA here is from genome assembly GCF_963264785.1 of Psittacula echo. Lineage (NCBI taxonomy): Eukaryota > Metazoa > Chordata > Aves > Psittaciformes > Psittacidae > Psittacula > Psittacula echo. The sequence goes on along the minus strand of NC_137739.1, from coordinate 65,002,444 downwards.
GAAAACCAATATGCATAGAGGTTAAATGATTTGCATAAGGTCATTGAGAGAATATGCGGCAGAACACAAATAAAAGCCTGCTAGCTCCACCCTTTCAGCCTCGAGCCTTTTTTATTACCTCCAATTTTATATTCCTGCCAGAAGAAGTCATTTCCATTTCAAATATTAAATGGGAAATCAGAAAATGTAGTGACCTCTGAACTGTATCTCCTTGGTAATCCAGCAAGGCAGATATACCACATACCAACCTGTGGGTTCAAATGAGTTAACCAACACATTTAAATACAGCTATTGTATGAAATGAGATTGTGTCTGCAGACATACACACAAGTACATCTATTTCTAAGCAGAGGAATGTATGGATGCACAGTCAGTCTCCACGCAGGCTATTTACATGTATTTATTTAAATACATGACATACAGTTTCAAGGGACAAACATTTCAATAGGACATCACACACTTCCTAACCCAAATGGTGAAAGTAGCAGAGAACAGAGGAATCTGAAGTTAATTGTTTGTAACCCCCCTTTTCATAAGTCTGTTCAGCAAAACATTTGGGAAGGACTCCATTTCACCTGGATGTTTGCATGTTTTGAAAATATGGTCACAGGTAAGAAAAAATTGAAGATGATATTTTCTACTGTAGTAATCTGAGCAGATACTTGTAATTCCCAACAGCAGACCAAAGGTTTAGAAGATGACTTCGGGGGGGGGTGGAATTTCTTACTTTTTTTTTTTTCTTTTAAATTTTTCTATCACTTTTCAAATTTTACCTTTTTCATATTTTGAAAATTTTCTTTTTTTCAATTCTGCATCTATGTTGTATAGGAAAACTATTAAAATCATCTAAGCAGAAATTAGGTTTTAAAACATCTGTGAGTGATATTAATTAAAGCTGCTCTGCCACATTACTATATTTAGGACTAAAGAAAATTTACACTACAAAACAGCAGCAGTTTTGGAATCAGTTTATGTGAAAAGAACACTACAAAAACATGACTGCTCAGCAGAAATCATAACTGAAAAAATATTCAAAATTACATTCCATCTATAAACTGTTCAATACTGAGTGAAGATTCTAACACAAATAAACAAGTCCTACACCTTAAAAATAAAGAAGCTATTTGATCTTGCTAATGTATTTCCATCACTGTTTTATGCATACACACGTACAGCTCCTGAAGGTAAAACGGTCCAGTATTAATACAAAGCATGAATGAGTTTATCTTAATGGATGCAAAATGGATTAATCTATTTGACTATTTGCAAGAAAGCTATTTGGAACACTCAATACATCATAGAATCACAGAATGATTTAGGCTGGAAGGGACTTTAAAGATCATCTAGTTCCAACTCCCCTCCCATCTTTGAATACTGAATATTTGGAGCATGATTTACCATAAAAACATGAAACCCCATCAGTTATTTTAATGTTTGTTATCAAATGAGAAGAGTAGACATTAATTTACCAGAAAACATTTTGTACAGTAATTCATTGGTGGGGTCCTTACCATTTTACTCTCTTTATCATGAAGTATATTTATAGGCAAGGCACAGAAATATATTTCACTATAATTTATAAAATATAAATTAAAGAACAACATTTGCATTTTAAAGCCAATCAATATAGATTTTTATGGCATTTGAAGAGAATGCGGACTCCACAGCACCTGGATTTACAACTGCTGTTTTCAGGACATGGAATAACTCCACTCTCCTAAGCACTCTTTAAGTGTCAATCTATTTTAGCAAAAGTGACCATTTGTATTTTTTCTTTTCCAAAACCAAATATACATCTTCATACTGCAGATTTAAAGCACCTTCAGTCTAGCCTCTTCAGCAAAGAGAAAGGAGAAAGCATAATGAAGGGACATTAAATCCTTATCCTGTGGAAGACTCTCTCATATAGGATGCAAGACAGTACAAAAATACTCCCTAAGGATGCTCCCTAAATATGTTCCCCCCAGCACTCCAGGTATCCAGACTGCATATGGGTCAGGTGGAAGGTCTGTAGGGTGTCACTTATCTACAGGGATCCTGATCTAGGATAACGCCTACAGGCTGCAGCAATACTTGATGGACCACCTGAATTACGCAAAGGACACTCCTACTAAAGGAAGCACAAGTATGATCTTGACCTGCATTTCATCCACCCTGCTCTGCGGCAGAAAGCCTTATGCAGAACCTTAGGGATAGAGTTTGAAGTCTCAGAAATCATACCCTCTATCCTAAGTAAAGTATGCCAATGCTTGTGTTCTCTCATGTGTTTCATAATTACCACTTGAAACTTTATTATGAGAAAGAAGGAAAAAAATGGCTTGTAAAGAACAAATTTCTTTAAAAATTCAGCATATGCAAAATAGTATTCCTTCTTAAACACTGATTTTGCACACGTTTTCAAAATTCTGATAACATAATTCTGATAATGATATATATACTGTTCATACAGTATTTGCCTTCCTCATCTTAAGGGCTGATCAGGCCAACCTGCCAAAACCTACAGCTGCAGTGAGCCCAGTTCATAGGAGCTCACAGGATTTCATCTGTGCGACAAAAACAAATAAGGTATTTTCTAGTTTTGATTGTGCACAGCACAGCTTCTCTCTTCTCTGCAATAGCAGAACATGGAGTTTCCTGGAAAAACAGTCCCCTTCATCACAGTAACAAAGAGTGGCATATCTTTAGTCACCATCTGTCGTTTAAGGAAAAATTCTTTTTACAAAAGAGACCTCAGATCTTTAGATTAATGCTCTCATCTCTACAACTTGCCCTCCTCAGAGTTGACAGCATCATCACTGCAAGAAGCTGAGGATGACACACAACAATGTAAAAAAATTAAGAAAACCCCACGCTATTAGCTTATACAGGCAAACCATACAGCAGATTAGAACCTCAATAACTGTCACATGTAACTTGGAGTTGCTGCACCCAATCCACCTCAATCCCATAACTCAGATCTATAAAACATTTAGCCCACTTAAAAACAACTACACACACAGAGCAAATTGAGACAGAGAAGTAATTTTTAAAAGGAATTAAATAAATACTAATGGCAAAATATAGAATAGTTAGTTAGGGTTGGAAAGGACCTTAAGATCATCTAGTTTCAACCCTCCTGCCATGCCACCCAAGGCCTCATCCAACCTGGCCTTGAACACCACCAAGGATGGAGCATTCACAACCTCCCTGGGCAACCCATTCCAGTGACTCACTATTCTTACAGTAAAGAACTTCTTCCTTATATCCAATCTAAACTTCTCCTGTTTAAGTTTTAACCCATTACCCTTTATCCTATCACTACAGTCCCTAGTAAAGAGTCCTTCTCCAACATCATTGTAGGCCCTCTTCAGGTACTGGAAGGCTGCTATGAGGTCTCCATGCAGCCTTCTCTTCTCCAGGCTGAACAGACCCAACTTTCTCAGCCTATCTTCATACAGGAGGTGCTCCAGTCCCCTGATCATCCTCGTGGCCCTCCTCTGGACTTGTTCCAACAGTTCCATGTCCTTTTTATGTTGAGGACACCAGAACTGCACACAATACTCCAAGTGAGGTCCCACGAGAGCAGAGTAGAGGGGCAGGATCACCTCCTTCAACCTGCTGGTCACACTCCTCTTGATGCAGCCCAGGATACGGTTGGCTTTCTGGGCTGCGAGCGCACACTGCCGGCTCATGTTCATTTTCTCATCGACCAACACCCCCAAGTCCTTCTCTGCAGGGCTGCTCTGAATCTCTTCTCTGCCCAACCTGTAGCTGTGCCTGGGATTGCTCCAACCCAGGTGTAGGACCTTGCACTTGGCATGGTTAAACTTCATAAGGTTGGCATCAGCCCACCTCACAAGCATGTCAAGGTCCCTCTGGACCCTCTGGATATCTAAAGATGGATGCTTTCATTTGCAGAAATATACATTAGGCGTGGAATTTTCCTCCTCCCTGAGATGCTTCTAATATTGCACATGCAGTTTCCATGATACTTTTTACTGAGAGAAAACCAAAGGTAACATACTGATTTGTAACAACAGCAATGTCTCTAGACTATATATTTTCTACTATCTGCTAAAAGAATTCTTGTACTACGTTTCATATCATGTGTAACAGCACAGTAGAAACACTTTGTTTTCTATATGCTTGACCATATTAGCAAGAAAAAACAAACACAAACCAGTAGACCAAGCATTATGCATTCTTTCAATATTCATGGAAAAACCTTAATTATAATTAGAAAAAATAAATTTAAAGCCTCTTAAAATGAAATCCATCTCTCTTTTCCAAACTAAATATATAGACCATTGCTTTGCAAGTAAGAAAATTCACACATCTAGAAGCTTAAAAGATGAAATATATCACCAATTTTGCAATTACAAGGTTTATGATCAATGCATACCTTTTTACTGCTGGTGATGCAGTTTCCTTTCTGGCTCCTGATGGGGAAGGTAAAGAGCCACTTGGTTTCTTTGGTAACACAGTTCCATTATTAACAGTAGTCCTTAAAGGCAGGGTTTGTACCAGCGGTCTTGCTATAAAACAAGCATAAGATGTAGTCATTGTTTTAATTTGCCTTCTTTTTTTTACCCCAAACAACATTAGAATATTTTAAAGTATCATTTTAGTTTCATTATTGCCAAATTCACCATAGATGAGGAGGATAACAAAGACGATTTTTATTAATATTAATCATATCAAGCCAATCACCTGCATATGGCTTACGCACACAAGTCTATAACCTTTCTCATCTGTAAAACTCTATCGTAGCTCAAGGAGCTTACTGGCAAAAGCAATGGTAGTCATCGCCACCAAAACCAATCCTGCTCTCTTAAACGACCGTCAGTCTCTTGCCCTCCTGGATAGAATTCAGAGAACTGATAGAAATGAAGGCAGGTTGGCATCCCAGAAACTCTTTCTCTTCACCCTTCAATGCTCTTGCAGGTTTTTCCACAAGCAAATTATCTATTAAGAAATCCCTATTCCCCCTAAAGGTCTTCTTTCAATGAATGTGGGCTTGTGTTTGACAGAAGGAATTTTGCTGTTTAGTCAGAAGTGATTGAAATCAGTAGAACAGTAGACTTAACAAGCTGACATTATCTACCTAAGTTCTTCTGATCAAACATTGGCTCAAAAAAGCATATACATGTCATACCTATAATTAATATTAGAATAATAGAAAAGTCCCATTCAAGTACATTAGAAATTAGTTACAAAACAAACAGTGGTTAAATCCGCAAGCAATGAGTATAAACATGAAAACTACAGTGAACCATAGCCTGACAAGAGACACAAACGTGACTAGTGCTCTCTCTACAGCAGGGAAGAAAGCTGGAATCACTTGAAATTTGATAGAACTTTGCTTTCTAAAGATCCCAAAAGTCTCTGGGTTCAGCAAAACAACACCTGAGAGAAGGCAGCAGTCACAAGTCACTTAAGGAACATAAAATTTCACTGAAGTTGGAGAGGACTGCAGAAAGAACGCCTACAAATACTCTTCAAAAACAGATTGCTGAGGATAAATAATCTAAAAAACTAAACTGAAACATTAACAGATGTATACAGTCCTAAGTTATAATATAACTCTTAATTCTAGCACCGATGGAAAGCATTCATTGGCATGTTCACCTGAAGTTTTCATATATTGAACTAAAGAAATTAGATGTGAAAGCCTGTGCCTTGAGAAGATTAGGTCAGTAAATACAAGCAATGCAACTTTCAAGACAAACTCTGTCTTGAAACTTTGTTAGAATATACACTTACTTGTTACATATTCATAATTTACTTGTTCAGAGGAAAGAAATTTAGAAAACAACTTATAAGGAAATATTGCAGGAACAAGGTTTATTTGGCTTAGAAGACTAAAGGATGACAGGAAAACAAGATAAAGACAACAAAGGGGAAATTTTTTTCCAGCTTCACTGAGGATCTGAGAGCCTATAAGCACAGAAGATCAATAGAGTGAGACAGTATCGATCTTACCAAGGATGGGAAGAGTAAGGGCACTCTGATTTTATGGGAAGCTTCACAGAAAGGCTAAACAAGACTTGAATTCATGGTGCCCTTGAGCCCTGGCTTCCATGATCTATTTTAGCAGACTAATGCTATCTTTACAGCTTATATAAAACACCTAAAATCTACTGTACTTTAGCTTCTCATGTCTCTCTATTTTTACTTTATAGTTTTAATTAAGGGATTCAGATATCATGATCCTATTTACTGCTACAGCATTCATTCTTCCAAATTAAATTATTTCTGTAGTTTAGTGATGGACACTGTAGTGCTTGTTTCCTGACTAATTGCTGCAAAGCCCTAATTAATCTGTATGTACAAAACTGAATCTGTTGCATACTACAGATTCACAGCTACAGTGGAGCGGTTGTGGATTTGTTTAATGACAAGATCTCTGTAGCCCACAAAATTTTAACGAGGCTTTGAGATCACAAATTAGAACAACAATTAAAGTTAAATAAACAAGTAATTTAAATGTTTTCCTTCTTTGTAGTTCTATAAAAAAATGCCTATTAAAAAGTAAGCTAGAATGAACTAGTTGGAATCTGTTTACTCTCCTAACCTTAGGAAATTGAAACTAGCAGCAGCCAGGAATAACACCTGCAATCTTTAACAGAGGTTTTGGTTCAAATCCAGCACCAACCCAGAACCGACACTTCTGGAACTAGAGATTTAAAGATCTAGCCCTATGGTCAGCTAGTGTAGAAAACACCACCATGAATCTCTCACACAGCACACAGAAAAACTGTACGTTACTCAATTAATCCACTATTCACTCTGGAGCTGCTCAGTTTTATTTACAACAGCTAGCTCACACCAGTGGTAACTGACATAACAGTCAAACCCCAAGCATGTTATTGGTGTTAGAAGTCAGTAAGTGGAACAAATCAGTATTATTGCTTTGTCAGTAACATGTATTTTGGAAGTTCTGTTGCTTCAAGGTCTTACCTGTGGTAGTAGGACTGACATGTTTATCAGCCTCAGCAGCAGCTTTTTTAATCATACTCTGATCTATGGATTAATAGGGCTGTTAAGTTTACAAACAAACTAATAATTGCAAAAGGAAAGAACAACAAACACAAGTAAAACAAAGGCAGGAAACCATACTGAACTCCACCAAGTAGCTGAATTAAATAAGGAACAGGGAAGGAAAAAAACCAAAACAAAACAAACAAAATCCGAAATCGCTATTAGTGAGGGAGCTCCACAAATGGACAAGATAAGCAGCCTGCTTTCCACGATGTACGCTGCTTTTAAGCTGCCTAGCTCAAGTCTAGAACAAGAACACACACAAAGACTGAAAACAAGCTCAAGTTTTCTCTATTATAGGTTTAAGAGGCTGACACTTGAAATACTGAAATCAGTTTTAAAATCTGAAGCACTCAGAAATGTAGTCTTCTGTCCCATGAAGCTTCTTGTTCCTGACTTTAAACAGTACATTGGGGGTGCTGTTTTTCCAAAGGCACAAACCTCCCCTGACACACACACGTTTTTAATCCTGGTCTACTTCATCTATAGATCAAATGAAAGAAGCGACATACAATATGCTTCAAATCTTTGTTTTGATAGACAAGATTTTTGTGACACACTGTGAGATCAACCTTCATTTTTTACAATTCTAAACATGGAATTAGTCATTTAATGACAGATTGAGTCCATGGAACTCAAGTGGTGAAACACAAGAGGCCACAACTCCAGTTTCACCCATGTCTATGCAAGCCCCTCTCTTAAGAGTCTCTATCAGTAGACTCCATAATGCTATTCCAAGTTAAAATACTGAAATTCAGCTTCGCCTTATGCTAAGTAATTGCATGCTATTTGTTATAAACTAGCTGCACCTACAACAGGAAAAACAGGCCATCATATTTTACATAGCAGCTGGGAGAAACAAATGATCAGAATACTTCAGATTCTGCTTCATGTTACAGAATATGTTTAATATAGCTGACCATACACTAACGAGACAACTGATATATAGTAAAATTAAAGTTCTTTTCATAAATTGTTACAGTAGCAATTATTTCCAGAAATTAAGTGGATTTAGTTGGCAATTATCAGGACTCATTTCAGTAATTTGTAATGGAAGAGCAACTGGCATTTGTATTCTTCTACTTGCATTATCACGGTAAAACTTCTTACACTGTCATTTCACACATTCATTAGGAAGCGTCCATGCCACATACGCATTTAAAACAAAACAAACAAAAAAAACCCCACCACCCCCCCCCGCCTCCGCAAAGAGCCATAAAAGGCAGAGAGATAGGCTTACAGCAGCTTTTCTTCAATGTACATTGAACTAGGGCTTTAACAATCTGCCACAACCAAGAAAGCATCTCCTGATTTAGAGTTCAACTCTGCTCAGAGGATCCATGAAAATCTGGTCTGTGTTTTGCTAAGTAAAGCCAGCAGGCAAGAAGAACAGATTTGGTTACAACTCAGTAGTAATTACTAGACTTTATTTCCTCCACGCACCACAATATCTATTTTACAGGCAACATAAAGACTCTGAATCCCTTGTACAACCAGATTTGGTGGAACACTTTATTGTAGCAGACAGTATCTTTAGTGACATTTAACTTATCTGATTTATTTTTTTTTAATCAAAGACAAAATGAGGAGAATACAGCAGAAAGCGAAAAGAACAAGAAAACAAGACCAGAGATATTTACTGAGTGTTCTGTCCAACAGCTAAGCACAATGTACAATCAACTAATTTGGCTCTGTAATTCTGTCCCTTTCTCCTTTCCTCATCTCCAGGCACAAAGTATGATACAAACACCCCTCAGTTCAGCAAATTAATTAAGTAGTTCCTTACCTATTCTATTAAATCAATGCCTAAAAGTAAATATCTGTTGCAGCCACAAATAAATAAGCAAGTTGAAAGGAAGTCCTAATTTCCAACTGAGAAAATTATGAATCCTTAATTACATATTCTATTTCCAATGTGAATTTAGTTTTAAATTTATATTAATGCATATCAGGATCCCAAAAGAAACAATTTCTTAATTTACACAACAGAGAGCCTGTTAAGTCAGCCAAACTTTCTACATCTAGGCTGCTACCACTCTTAATCCTAAAACTACCCACAAATACCTCATGCATTCTGTTAAACTGGAGATACAGAGTCTCCCAGACTTTTGCAGCCACAAAGATTACAATATATCACACTGGTTGGGTTCTAATAAAACTTTACTACTGCAAAGCACTGGATGTCCAACTCCAGCTTTTCTGATTCATGTACAGACAGACCCATTCTTGCCGAGCAGGAACCAAGACAGATCATAATGCAGCACAACACACTATATTGCCAAATGGCAATGTCTGTCACACCTGCCACTTTCCTGGCCCTAGATCTGCTGCTCTGGAACAGTCAAGCACCAGCCACAGTTCTTCCTTTCCTTCATAGCTGAGCAGCTGCTGTTGCATCATCTCCTTGGTCATGTCATCTCTGTGCTAGCCTACAGCTTTGTCTTTGGCTATGTCTGCCGCAAGACACTTAAGACATTCTTAATTACATTGAAATTACATTTGACCTCAATTTATGGTTTTGGATTTAAAAACAAAACAAAACTATTAGGCATTTCACCCACAGAAGATGATGCATTCTCTAAAGAGTTCATAAACTAACCTTGATCGGAAGTCCGGAAGAGGTAGCCATGGATAAATGTAGATAGTAGATGAAGCACTAAGAATAACATGAATGCTTTGCTCGTTCATGGGAACTGTAGAAGGTTCACAGATTTAACCACTTGGATTTTTATGCATTCTTTTTAGCAGGTTAAATTTCAAATGTATTTTGAGTTTGATCTGTTGATTTTGAGTATTTAAAGATCTAAAGAATAACTTCTTTTAATACATATAAAACATTCATTGAATTGCACTACCTATTTCACATATATCTGAAATACAAACCTTTGGTAGGTCCTTTCTTGTTCTGCATGGCCTGCTGCTCCTCCGTAATATTCAAGCGTCGAACCACATCAGCAAGGGCAGATTTGAGCAGCTGGATGTCATCTTCCTGCATCTGGACACGTTGCTCCAGAGAGGCAATGCGATCCGTTACCTCCATGCTGCTTGCAGCAGAGGCACTGTCATCTAAGTAAAACAGCAGAAAAAGATGAATTGTCAGCAGTGTATAACCATCAAGGAATACTTTATATAACTGGCGGCAGGTAAAAACAAGGTTTTCTCAGACCTGATGACCTCTTGAGGAATAAAATTTTAAGTGACCAAAAGGAAGAGATGGAAATAAATACATAAATAATCATGGAAATAAATAAATAAATGAAACAGGTTGAGTGCTTAAGTAAGATGTGATGATGAAGTTGGCTTCAGGGCTACTTATTGTTAATTGGGCCCCACTATCAATTATCTACATGTCTGAACAGGAGTGATCAACCATCACCCTTCACTGTTCTGCTCAAAACAACATTCTGGCACTGGCAAGCATTCAGGTAGAGAGCTCTACTTTCTGATGTGCTACACACCCTTTCAGATTTTTCTTTCTTACATATGTGATAGAATGTGTATGTTAGACATAGATAAGCAACCTATAGGCTTACACTTTTTGAAGTTATTGTCCATAGACTGGAGAATAGATAATAAACCCATCTGCTAATTCCTGATTTATACCAGCAGCTTTATGAGAACATTCCCTCTGACTGAAATAGAAACATTAAATAAATTCAGAATTATTCGGTAATTGTACACTTAGCTCTGCAAATCATAAAAGGGTCATTACTTTGCATACAATTCACCCATTATTTGGAAATAAACCATAGAAGCTTAAAGCCTGCAGCTCCCTGATGAGAACTACACATTCTTTCCACCCAAAACTACTACTAAGAATATTTTTCTTAAATGAGCACTTTTATTCCACTGCAGTTCCTATCATGTAGAAACACTGTAATTCCTTACAATATTAAGTTAGGAAAAAGAAGAAAGGAAGACAAAAGCAAGGCCAAAGATGTTGAAGTTGGTATCTATTAAGGAAAAAAATAGTTGTGCAGTTTTTAAAGCAAATTGCAAGATTTTATTTAACTAGGAGGATTTGAAACCTGAAAAAAAAAGAAAAATAGGGTATTAAATTACTGGATAATTTGAAGTGATGTTAGTCAAGTGATGAGCGGAACATAGCTTTTTTGAAGACTTAGTAAGTTCTAGTTTAGAAAACACGGATATTTATGCTACTACCTACAATCATAATTGACATCTCCCTTGTTCCCAATACAAGTCCACAGCACATATTCCTTCTGGTAAAGATGATCTCTCTTTGTGAAGAAGCTGGTATTTGCTCTCATTTCTTGTGTATTCTCCTCCATTCCAAACCAGTTTTCCACTTCTTTTGTACAAGGGCATAAAATGAAAGTTAAATGGCTCGTGGATAATAACTAATATTAAATTTTAAACCAAAGTGTTGTTTCAAACAGGAAAACAACAGCTTCTAAGTGCATTTAAATGCACTTATAAGCATGTCCAGAAATGTTAATACATATAAGTTTCTAATCAGAAGGGTCTGGGAAAGAATTGTTTTTAAAATTAAAAGAAAAATATTTATTAATCTCAGTATAAATTGTTTTTGAAATCTGTTCATAAACTGCATTTTGGCTTCCTTACCCCTTGCACCCCCAACAGCCATCTGTGGTTACCAAAAGCTGAATTAGAAACAACTCGGAAACAAAGACTATAACCATATTGAGAGTCCATAAATAGCTATAGGCTAATATAGTTTAGATTGCTTGTTAATTGTTACAAGATTTTCAGGGCATATTTAAAATATCAACATTAGGATATTATTAAACTGAACACAGTGGTAATGTAAGTATCTGGTTTTGAACAAACTAAATCAGAATTCAAGTTCCTGAAAAATGCTGAAAAACTTTCCCCATGACAAAGCTTTCCAAACTTTAGCCTAATCAGACTTCTGCTCAGCAAAGGGCTCTGTCCTGCAGCTGTTAGAGGTAATTAATCCCCAAACTCAGATTAGCAGCCATTCTGGCAGCAGTATGAGCTGACTGCAGAACTTAACCTCTCCTTGTACAAACAAAAAAGCCCACGCTGCTCTAATGACTTTACACTTTAACTCAGCTGGAAATAACATGGATTAGCATAGTGGACAATAGGCAACCAAATCAAAAGCTTGATCTAACCAATACAAGCCAAATTCAAACTTCAGCCATTCTGCCAAATCCAATACGATAGGGCATAGTTTTCTTCCAAATTCAGTCAACAAGAAATAGCCAATTCCCAAATTTAGGGCACAGAAGTAAACCAGAGAGAAATCAGCTAGTGTTAAAACAATCTAGCCCTTGTTACAAAAGAAAACATCCTAATAAAAGTACCAATTTCACTAATTTTAAGAGGGTAGAAACAGTACTTTTAATCAGACATAAATCTCCAAATAGTAAACCAGTGTCATTGGTTTACTTACAGTCCCATAGACATCACTTCCACTAATAACTACTAAGATATACATCTCTTTTTCTTCTTCCCCCTTCTCTCCGCTGCCACTGACTCTTCCCTTCATATCCTCACTGACCAATAGGCACCAGCAAACCCTTCCTCTGGACACAGCGTGTATAGACCTTCTGCCACTACTATTCTTCCCAGTCCTTGGGAACGTAACCACATAACCCTCACCCTTGCTGAAACACACAACTTGTTTTTTTATGCTGGTTACCTCACTGAAGGCAGTTCCCTTCCAAGGATGAAGAAAAGAATAATATTTGTAACAACTTTCACTAAGATTGCAACTTAAGATTTCTTAGAGTCCAATCCACATTTCTGCCTGCCCTTTGCATAAACAAATTAGCTAGAAAAGAGACACAGTACATAACAAAACTACGCCTACTGAAGAATGGTAAGTTCAATTATAAAATAAGCATAACCTGTTTGTTATGCAAGTAGAGGATAGAATGTTCTTGCTGTTGAGATCATTCCATTCAAGTATGTTGAGCAATAAAGTTGCAACTTCAACACAGCCAAATAAGCAAAGAGGTACGGTATCAGAAAAAAAATAATAATGAAATAAACTAATCAAACAACAAAAAATAGTCAAAACAGATGTCACCTACTCTGCCCACAAGAGCAAAAGCTACATTGTTTGCCTAACTTGTGATCTGCCTCTGCAGTACACAGCAGCAAAGAACACTCATCGTCACAAGAAAGAACATTTGCAAGGAAATTTAGAGCACACATCTGTAATGCAATTTAGACCCTGAGTAGAGCCGCTGTCTTATTACTGTTCCCAAGCCAATATTAAATTTAAAGCAACTATACGTCTTACAGCACCTATTTCCATTTTTCTCATTGATAAAGCATAGCCTCAAGGACATCACACAGAACGGGCTTAGAGGGGAGCAGCTCTGGGGTGACAAGAGACCACTGACTGTTGTGCCCTGGGGTGGTCCAGCCTGGGCCGAATTTTCCCCTCACAGAGTACACACAGCAGGTGGGTTACACGTGCTCTTTGGCTGTACAGTTACAGGAACTGAGAGAAAAGCGCTTTGCACTAATGATGTAAAGATCCCCAAAACACTCTAGGTGAATCCAAGAATATAAAAAACATGCTTTTAAAAGAAATCCATGGAGAAACAAATTTGCAATAATAATACACAAACCTTTCTGCAATTATACAATATAAGAACACCATTATGTCAATACTTGTTACTTTTTGCAACACTAAATTCAGTAACATTAAGTCCTCTTTAACACTGTCAATATACTTGTATTTGGTGACCTCTTTACAGTCTAGCTGTCATAAAATCCACTGATGTTCACCATCCTGAGAGATATATGAAGACTACAAATCCAAATAATTTGCCTTCAAGCGTTAGGTCTACTTATCAGTCACTACTACCACTTTTGCCCATGGACAGACAGCACAGACATCATATCACCTACCTGTGGGTAGCACTGATAGCATGTCAGACTTAATCATTGTTTCTCTTTCATTTATACAAAGAAAAAGGACTTTTGAAGTGAAATTTATGCAATCTGTTTTCAGAAATCTGTAGTGAATCACTTTCTACAAGTGTTCATTCCTTTTTATGGATTATAAGTCTAAATCACTGTCTCAGACACGTATACATAAATCTCATGAGATAAATGCCACCTACAACTTCCAAAATTAGATGAAATGAGGAGGTATCAATTCAGATGTCTGATTTTGCATCATAATACATATTTGCGGTAAAGCTTGGAAAGAAGAGTCATTTGTCATTTATGCTTTGCTGAGATTTTACAGGTTTCAAAGAGAAGGCTGTAAAAAAAGGGGAATGTTCTTCATGCCTCTCTTTAAATTTTCCAACCAGCTAATCTATGATCTCATAGATTGGAAAGATTTCTTGAGGCAAAGTATAGGACAATACTGAGTCAGATGATTAATCTGCTTCCAGAGTGTCTTTCAGTTTTTCAGCGATTTGTTACTTGAATTTAGCCAAATGTGAAGAAACATCTGAAGCAAGGCCAACAACAGGATGTGTATGCTGCTTACAAGAACTATTTCAATATTAATTCATTATATGTAGACTAACGCAAAATGACATACATACACTATTAGTTAAAAGGAAGTATATGAAAATTCAGACCATTTTGTATAGATTTTACCTGCAGGAAAACCTGAACTGTACATTAATGGTGCAGGAATTCATTAAAACAAGCTTGGCATTTTTCCTCCAGAAGAGCTACTTCATTTAACATACTCTACCTTTGGTTATGCAGACATTAATTTTGAAGCTATCTCATCCAGCTCAGACCCTGGCAGCTGATGAAGCAGTGGAAACATTAGGTACTGATTCCCGAAAGACTGGCAAACAAATCTGAGTTTATTCAATGTACATGGTCTCTTTGGAGTACCAGTTAACAGGATAAAATTGCAAAGGACGTACTTCCAAAGCTTTTCAGGATGTAATCATCATGTAATGCATCATATGTTTGTAAAGTACCTAGCACAATGGAGGTCTTGTTGCTAGACACTATTATAATACACTTTAAAATTAGTGTCTTCATCAGTCTTCATCAGAGTTGTCCCTGAAGACACTGTGCAGAACATCAGAAAAGAAAAACAAAGCCTTCTGGGGATAGCAAATTCCAGCAGTGGTCTCCAGCAAAAACTAAAGATAACTCACATGATGGAAAACATGGCAAAGAATGGTAGTGAAAAGGCAGTGCCACCTGCATACAGATGCCCTTCTTCTAGAATAGAGTGTGTCAACACACTTGAATTGAGCTCAACTGGTAGGAATACTTTCCCTCATCGAGATACAGGTAAGTGCATCACGCTCTGCATTTCACCTGAAATTAATTGGTACAAGTATTTACATTCCTTGGAAATCTCTATGAACTTCATGACCACTACTAGAGTCTATTGAAGCATGGACAGAAAGGAATTCTCCACTCCCAGCATTCAGCCAACAGTACGGTAGAACGCAGTAGCTGTTGAGAAAAGAAAACCCATGACACCAAAGAAAAGCTGAGAATAGCAGTTATTAAAAAATAAGCACACAAAAAAGCAAAATCGCACAGCTGAATTTAGATATGGAGGACTATAGACTGGATTTGACCCTACATATTAGAAAGCAGGTAAGAACACTGAAGATGTTGCACTTTCAGAAACACTTTTCCACTAGTAAATGCCCATGTTTTTTGGGCTTCACTAGTTCTGCAAAAATGTCAGATGTGACACATGTCACCTGGCACATATTTGGCAACTTCCCCTTCTCCTGCTCACATCACCACTGAGATCTCATGCAAGTAATTGAGTTACTTAAACCATTTTCTTCAAGCTCCCTGGGAGTTACACTACCACTAACTTTCAAATGACCTCTCCGCTTCACCTCTCTCAATGCCATCTGTTCAGCTTGAAACTCTAACAGAGCAGAAAAACATCCCTCTGTGGCAGGCATCTCCTATGTCTTCAAAATCCTGTCCTCCCTTTTCGGTTCATTTCATGCATCTTTGAGTCTGGGGTACAGAAGTCAGACAGCCAACCTATTTGATACATACAGTCTGAACTCACAGCAACAGAGAGAAAAAGAGAATTAGGAAGAGAGACACTCATCCATGTTTTAAAATGGACACCAGCAATTTGCTGTGGCACAGAAACAGGGAAATGCAGCCATGACACCCATTGCCAGGCTTAGATGCAAGATCTGGAAAGTACCAAGTATTCTCCTTGTAGCAATTTCTGTGGCATAATGTCAGCAGTCATCTGCAGACCAAAAGACTCTCTGTGCAAGAGAACAATGGGAAAATAAAACAGCAGGTTTAGTTTCCTTTGACAACACCAAGCAAAGCTCCTTTGTTTAAAAGATTAGTGTCGACAGTATTTCAGAGACTAAATATCTTTTCTCCATCCACTTTTCTAATGCAAAACATTGTACCGTACCTGAAAACACAGCAGCAGCTTTCCAGGCTTGTCTCCTGGGGACAATGACAACACATATGGGCAACAGCTTATCATAAAGTCTGGTACATACTGGACTGGTCTGCTAGACCCTGATTTGATGAGATTAGAGCTTTCCACTGTGAGAAACAAGTGGATTTAAAGCCCAAAATAATGTTATCCTATTTAATCTTGTTATTTTGTGTGGTTAGGGAAGAAACAGAAATTTTTATCTATAGATAAAACTATAAAACCATGTTGCCTTACCTGAAGTTTTGGAAATCAAAACTGGTTGCCAGCTGAACACTAAAGGAATGTCCCTTATTATGTCAAATGCTCTAATTGTGTTTTTTTGTAAAAGTATATGTAATAGGATAAAAGCGCAAGCACCATACATGGTTTTTTAGCTGGAAAACTTTGACTGTGAGGAACTAGAAATCGCATCTAATCTTTAAACCTGATACCTATTGGAACAATGTCATGCCTATGTGCAAGCTTATATATGTATATATGCCTACAGCCTCTGAACAAGTGGGACAACTTTTCAACTCAATCCCTATTCTAATGCATGCACCTAAGATAAGAGTGATTAACATTGCAAGGAGGTGCCCTAGTTCAGTACAGTCAGGTACATCTTAGAGTAAGTAATCTGAACAGACCAGATTAGTTTTTCCATGTCCTGACAAAATCTGTATGTGTAGGAGGAAACAGGAAGAAGACAACTCTATTCCACACATCTGCCTAATGCCATGCTCTGGACTGCACTGGGAACCCAACAGCTAGGTGACCACACTAACACCAATGTAAAGCATCATCTTGTGATAACAGACCACTTCTAAACCATTTAATAATAATTAAAAAAGTAATAAAAATATTTATTAATCTACTATATATGGACTACAGATGGTTATTTTTGTGAACAGTATCTTCCCTCCTCTAATATAGCTAGCTGTTGTAGCCCAGCATTTATAAAATCTTATTACTGTATTTCCAAACATTTGCTGAGGAATAACTTGTCCTTTTACAGTTCTACCGCTAGAACCTAATATGAGGAATATAATTTCCTAAAACTAGAGGCAGAATTTGGAAGGATAAATCCATAATAGCAATCATCACTCAGAGCCTCACAGCTGGGTGCACTGTATTCATTAACAAAATGGGAGAGAAGAAAATTATCTTAAGAGAAGATTTTCAGAAAGTTCCTTGTGACTAATTAGTCAGCAATCACTGTAGCAAAATTATAAGCATGTGCCCTTGACCTGCCTGTAGCAGTCAAGCTATAACCAGCAGCTTACTGTTCTTTCCCTGGCAGATGGTAGATGAGATTCTACTTGGAAATCAACCAGTTAAAAATTCTCTCCCCCAATGGTGTTTAAGCGGAAGATGGAAGAATTTTTTTGACACATCAATAAACTAGAGGAATTTTCCCAAGAAGAGGTCTATCAATGTAAACTCTTTACAGTTCAGAATTACCATGCTGGTGCCACTGAGCACAGAAATCAATAGGAAATGTTTTAACAAATTATCATTCCTCCACATTATGCTGGGATTAATCTGTACCATAAAATAAAAATAACATTGTGAACAAAAGCCAGGAGAGTAAAGACAACTTTCTGTAGCATAATATTAATGCAAGGATAGTAGTTTGAAAAAAAGTAACACTGTGGGATCTGCCTGGAGTTGAAAAAGCTGAAGATACAGCCAAACACAAACTTGTAAAGAAAGGAACCAGTTGGGTAATTAAGCAAAGTATCTCAGGGCAGAAGAGCTGGGCTGTCTTTTTTACCATCTTCTCCAGGATGTCTCCACTGGAATTTTCAACTGTGCAAGTAAAGCAAAGAGATTTACTTCTACTTGCAGTCAGGATAGATTTAAAAGGCAAGAAAAGTGATTTAAACCTCTTTTAAAAGTTACTGATAATTTTACTCTATCTTGTTTGTGCGTACTACATATTTTCCTAGAGAAAAGCTTATTCACACAAGCAAGAAACCACTAAGACATATCAGGCACTAGTTGATCTGCAATTAAATGTAGCTTTTATGCTACGTTAGAGATAGCACTACATAAACACTTGCGAAACTGCTTACGTTAGCATGCATTTCTTCACTTCCCTAATCCCCATATTCAATATTAGAATGGCAACTGATACTCAAATTTACTTGGACAATTAATTTTTTACTTACAGTTTCTTAAAATCTGCATTTTAGTGAAAATTATAATCATATATGGATAAGTTTGTAAAAACTATATTGAAAACACTATTAAAATTAAGACATGCATAAACAAAACCCCACTTTTTCCATTTAAGAAATTAAAAATTTACTAAAACTGAGATGACATCAGTAGCAAGTAAACCATAGTTATCAATTTGAAATAGTTTGTGTTTTGTCTCATTTCAAAGGTGTATCCTTTGAAAATCAAGAACTGGAAAATCTCTGCCTCTAACCAATATCATTTATTTTTAAGATAACCCCCCATCATTCTGCTTTTACATTTCTTACAGGGTTATCTGACTTTTAATTGTTTTCTGTAGATTCAAACTAAGCAACACAATACGAAAAGAACAAAACATCCCGCCTGCACCTGCACAAGGAGTTACAGAGGTCAAAAGTAGATATATATCACTTTTGCAAACTCCGGTTGCTTGTTCTCAGCTAATGGTTTCACTTCCAGCAGTGATCTGACTTTTCTTCAGAACTCTGTACCTTGTTAATATTTTAGCTGCTCTAATTAATGCAGTATAATGTTAGATTTCATTACAAGTTGTCAAAAAGATAAATCACAATCTAAATATTTAAAGGAAAAAAAAATTTCAAATTTAGAAAACTATTTTAAGTCTTCTTTTGAAACCCATCTTGTTCAGTACTGCCTTTCATAGTAATGTACAATTTTGTCACTATTGCCAGTTAATCTAGTGCTCATGAGAACTACCTGAATTAACTAGTGACAGCCTTGCTTGGATAGGAGAGGAAAAAAAACACACATTATGCCCACAACAGACTGGAATTTTTCCCTTATTCTCCATCTTCATCTTCAATTAGGGTTAAATCTTCCTTTCATTTAATTGACAGGTACAATAATATAATTAACAGCAATGTAATTTTTTATTCTAAAAGCTTCAGATCACACATTCCCTCTCTCCAGCACAAAATCTTTACTGACATTAATGCAGAAAGAACAAACTGCCCTTGCCAAGGACTCAAACACAGCCAGAGACACTGAATTTGGTAGTGTTAGGTGTCCAGGTAACAATTAGGAAAACGTCTGGTTTAGTGCTTTTTAGGATACGGAGAAGAAAGTAAATCCCTTTATACCCTATCCTTAAAAAAAAAATAGTATTTCAGGTTACTTTCAGGAAACAGAGAAACACACATAATCTTAAAAACTATTTGGTTTAAATGTAACTCCTCTACTTGAAGACAATTTACATTCTTTTTATTTTTAACTGGATTTCCTAGCATGAGATCATATTCTTATTTTTACCACAGTGGGGTGCATAGCATTGTCACAAATTTCACCCAGCTGCAATACCATTCCCAGCCCACTGTGCAAGTGTGGCCCTGCCACCCTATGAGAGCTAAAGAGTTGTACCACAAGGCTTGCCCCATCCTCCATAGTATTTGGCAATACTTTAACCTCATGCATGTTGCCTATTTTTAAAAGAAATCTAGGTTTTCATGGAGTCAGAGATGAAGGAGACAATCTATTTTATAGCTTTTATCTTTGTCAAAAGAAGTTTACAAATATGCTTTGCTCAACTAATGCAGTATTTTATCTCCCCAAGGCTACACAAAGAGTCCTCAGTAAAAGGGAGAATGCCAGCTGATGCCTGATCCGCCCTTGGCTGGGAACAAGCCCAAGGCCAAGGTCCAAGCAGAGACTGGCTCATGACCGGTCCTCTCCCTCAAGGACTTTCTGGGACTGATTTCCTTCTGGCGGCAGTCTGTACTTCTCCCATATGAATTTCACCCAAGAGATTAGATGGGCAAAGGCTGTGCAGAGCAAATCCTTTTCCAAAAGGCATCTCCTAATGGCACTGAGCTGAACAACTAGTGTGAACAAACCATACAGAAAGTCTGGCTGATAAAGCTCCCGTGGCCACATGACTACCGATTATCTGAGCCCCAGCCTCCATGATGAGGTAGATCTTACCAGCAAAGACAAACCTTTAAGGCTTTGTATGGCTTTTAAAGCCATACAGCTTTAGAGCAAAAGCTCTCTTTCGCTTTCTTAGCTCTGGATGTGGGCGGACCTCACATTAAGTCAGACCTCTGTATTCAAGTGTACAGACTCTATGTAGGGAAGTATAGCAAACTGAACTAAATAAATTTAATATTTTCAGGCTTCTCACTTTTGAACCTGGAATTTATTTATTTACTTATTTATCATCTCTTATTTGATCCCTTCTCTTTTTTCTTTTTTTTTTTTTTTTTTGTTTTGTTTTGTTTTGTAGGCTACAACTTCAGAAGTCAAATTCAAAACATGCCAGGATACCACTTAACATTACAATCCAAACAGCCACATTTTTAGAAGTAGTCCTGAACACAGATCAGTGGTCTCCAAGTATGTAAAGATTATTTCAGTGATAAGATTTGCCCAAAACAGCACCCAGGTATAGCAAACTTCCTCAACACAGCACAGAGCAGTGACTTCCATAGGCAGTAAGCCAAGCAGCACACTCAACTTGGAAATCACTAGATTTATGGGAGGTGAGAAAAAGGCTGAAATTGACTGGAAAACATTTCTCCCTACAGCACAGAAGAGACAGTTCAGAAAACAGTTTCTGCTCACAGCACACCAGTTTTGCAAGCCAGACAAGGCAAGCAGGACACACCTTTTTCCAAATAACTCAGTTTAGCAGAAACCAGACAAAAGTAAAACCTAGTACAGAAAAGCTTCAGCATTAAATACTTAGTCATGCAAAAGACAAAATCATAATAATCTCATGGTAAGATACAGATATCAGAAGGTCATATTCCCAAAATTTAACATGACCATTTAGGGAAGCCTCCAAAAGTCAGGCTCTCTCCAGGGCAGAGAAGTCCCACCCTCAGGGCTAAAGCTGCTATGAGCCAGTGAACGAACTCTTCACACTCAAGGGTCTTATTTGTAACTGTTTCCAAATGTTGATTCCTCACTAAAACCAAGCATTTCATATTCACAAAGTCAAAAGTTGAAAAGTGGTCTGGTTGATCAGGCATGCCCAGTTACACTGAAGCCAACAAGCAACAGCTCTAGCAATGAGTGCCATTAAGGTAAATGAGTCACACACTTGAGCAACTGTATTCTATTCACACCTTACTTTATTTTTATTTTTTAAATGGAAACAAGAGCACATTTTGAGTAGTTATGCACAGAATGGGATAGTTCCCACTTCAATCTTCATTAAGAGCAAAATTCCTAGAAAAATATCATTAATTTTTATATGTATTTTTTACTGTATTGCAAGTACTTCAATGCCTTACTAGCTCTCCTTGACAGAAAAAGAGAGGCTTTTGAACTGGGTATCAAATTTAACAGCTGTATATTTACCGGATTTCACATCTACATTAAATACATTTACTGGATTTATTAGACTTAGGAAAAGTCTGTCTTGTGAAATGATTGAGACACAATTCCTATGAAAATTATAGGGGGTGAAGAAGTAATTATAAAATCTTGTAACACATGAATAAAACAGTTGTGTTTTAAGCCTCATTATGCAGCCTTAATTCTAACATTTTCTAACTTCCCAGAGCTTGGAAAGGAAAACTTAATAATTTTGCTATTTTGTGTGGTGTTGGGACTTTCTAGCTGCTTGCTACTTCATCCACAGAAAGAACCAAGAGCAAGAACAGTGTATAAACATTGTGGATCTATACTAGAAAATAAAAGAATTATTTAGCTTCATAGACAACTGCCTACAGCAGAATAAAGAGAAGACTCAATAAATCTGCATTTCTTTACAAACTCTGCAGGGAACTACAGGTTCTGGAGGCTTTCACTCTTCTACCTGCTCAGTGTGTGGTGAGTGGAGAAGGACTGGAACAGGTTGCCCAGAGAAGCTGTGGATGCCCCATCATTACAAGTGTTCAAGATCAGGCTGGACAGGGCTTTGAACAACCTGATCTAGTGAAAGACGTCCCTTGTGTCAATCATAGGTAAAACAAAATTTACTCAGTCCTACCCCTGCAGCCTCAGACAGGGTCTTTTGTAGGGCTAAAGACTACACAGTCAGGTGGGGAAAAAGCTGGAGCACATTCACTTGTGCTGCTGAGACCTGTATATGAAGCGTAATGAACATCAGCGCTATGAGAGAACAGCACGCAGAGCAGAAATATCATCTGCTGTTTTGTCAGCTCACATCAGATTTCTGAACAACTAGCAGCCTGTCAAACAGGACAGAGCAGCAGCGTGGTGGGAAAAGGGTCCCCTCAACAGTGCTGAACTCTCGCAACAAATCAAAATGGTGCTAAAAATTTCCAGAGAAAATGGTATCTAAAAATTGGCAGCATGGACCTGGCCATCACAACTGCTTCCTGACTGCCCATGGACAAGTTCCAGCAACACAGGCAGCTGTTGCTGCTACTATATGGAAGAGACTGCACCGTATCTCAAGTCAATACATGCAGGGACACAATTACCTCTGCAAGCTGCATTCAGGAATCACAGTCCCAGGACGTGGGGTGAGTGCCTCCCACCAGTAGTTATTGCAGACAGCTAGCAGCTCAGGGGGTGTCAGCAGGTAGGACTGGGTCCCTGTTTGTCGTGGGAAGGAGCTGGGATCCAGTGCACAGGTGAGAAGTATGGAATTAGGCTCCCAGCAGGCACAACACCCAGAATATGCAATAAAACCCAAAGCATGCAGACAGAAACATGGTAAAAAGAGAGAGGCAACTGCCACTACCTGAACCCAATTCTGCTACCACCACTATCTTTGACAGCTGATGATACCCTGCCAAAGGGTAAGTTGAATGTCCCAAAATCCCAGAGGAGTACTAAATGCCATATATTTTCTATTACCTTATGCATATCTCTCCATAATCCATTTTCCCGTGGACTAATTACAAACTTCACACACTATAGCTGCATCAAGGCACTGCTTCACCTTCCTTCCCTCTGTCCATTCTTCCTTCTCAGCACAAATTACAAAACCCATCTTCAGTTGCTCCTTTCTGCACCCTCAATAGGGTGTAAAGGCAGGAAGGGTAATGCTTAGAATAAACAGTGCAAGAAAAAGGTTATTACTCCAGAAAGTTAATGTGAAAGTGAATAACACATTGGATGTAACTGGAAGGTAAGGCACACAGTTCTAAGAATATACACATAATATGCTGTATTAAGAACTTCTTACCTAAACAAAGGAGTTATTTAGAAATAGAAATGAGAGTGCCAGTAGGTTTCTCCAGATTCTCTTGGGTTATTTCAAATGGATACAATCTGTTTCCACTCTAAAACCTCTGCTTTACACAACTAGTCAGAGGGATTCGTCTTCAGCACAGCATTGCTTAAAGAAAAATGCATAGGAACTTGCATATCATTCATCTCTAATGCCTTGCCAACCCACACCTTTTTACTATCTAATTATCAAGTGGAAGCCTGTCAAGTGTCAAAAGCTTTTTTTTTTTTTCCTGAAGCTGTTACTTTTATCATACAAAAAAAAAAAAAAAAAAAAAAAAAAAAGGATGAAAAATTCTGAAACACATAGTCACTTCAACAATGTGCATTTGTTTTCCAAGGTATGTGCCTGTAAAAGGTTGGAAGAACCCCCTTCACTGCACCCTGCACCAGCCACCTTAGGAGGAGCTTGAGGGACTGAGCTTATTTGATTGCCTCAAGTTTCTACTTCCACAGCGATGGATGTGGGAATTCAGCTCATACAGATTGCAACATATTGTAACTAAGGTTTAGCATGCAGCTCCTAACCATAGAACACGAAAGGACAGGTAACAGGGACTTGTAAGAGCAACAACGTATCAATTCTTCCGGGTTATAACTGGGAAAAAAGAGAAAAGACTTTGCAACCATGCAAGTTGCTGACTTGTCAAGGGAGTCACAGAATTGCTGTTTCCAGCACAGATAGACTTTAAACTTTTATACAGGTCTAACATTTAATTTCAGTATGACAAATAGCTATGTACAAATAGAAACTGAATAAATATCTACACAGCAAAACAAACGGCACTACAATAAACTGCAAGGAAAAAGGGATCATTTAGACTACTAATATAAATGAAGTTTCTACTAAAAAACATACTACTGCAATTACACAGTGATAAAGCTTCCACAGTGCACAGAAGTCATGACAACAGTTACTTTTCCTTGGCTTACAAAATGAAGTTTCACTCTGTTGGACATCAGGCATCAATAAGGACTGATTAAACAACTTTGATTCACAACGCCAACAAGCTGCCTTGCTCAACCTGGAACCAAATGGTCCAAATTAAACAAACTGAGGTTTGGAAAACAGTGCCTCTGCAGAGCACCATGGGGCATGCTCCCCTTACTGCACAGGGTTTGTGCCCTGGACTACAGCTAAAATGACACCCCACGCCACTGGGATGTCTGCAGCAGACAAGCCCAGACTGCCTGGTAAACTGAGCAAATGACACTAGTAGTTTTTAAATCTCTTTCTGTATTTTAGCCAATACTAAACCTAGCAATTCTCATTAATACTAACCTGAGCAGTGTAGGAAGTGCTCTATGCCACAGCTAGGAACAGCCAAACAGAAGGACCTTCATACTGCCAAAGTCAAGATGTTGAAATAGTTTTCCTCCCTGATGTATTTGTCCTACTTCAAGCCCACTCCCTCAAGACACTCTTTCTAAGGAAGCCAGACTGGAAAAACAGGAATAGCCAGGAGAAGGTGGCCTATATGAATTTTTTACTTGGAGGAAGTACATGAGCAGTTCTGAGACAGCATCTGAAAAAACTTGCTAGGAAAGGTGAAGGCAGAGGGATTTTTTCCTATGCTTGCTGTTTGGGTTATAGACTGCCATAGACTTCGCACATCTTTGCTCGCTAAGCTGAAGAGGGGACTATCAGACATCATGTAGAAAAAGAATTACAAAGATCCAAAATCTTCTGTTGGTTTCCCAAATACTTTTTCTCAGCTTTCCTGGTTCTTGTCAATGGTCCATGGGGCATCCCATAAGAAAACTGGGCAGTAACAAAATATCTCCCCCTTGAATCTCATGTTCTGCTTCTTAAATGGATTAACTAGTCCATAGTGGTAGACACTAAAACTCTGACAAAAAAATGTGGCTTTTCCCACCATCAATTTTAGCAATTGTTCCATATTAAAACCAAAGACACACAGTCTTTGCAATTCCGTAATTTTAGGGTCTTTACTAAAAATCAGCCATTTCACTTTTTCCTGTGCTAAAATATCTACATGCTACAAAAAAAATAAAATGTCAAAAGCACAAACTTTATTATCCTTCTCCCTGCCCCCAGAGAGGCTTCAGCCAGGCAGCAGCTACTTCAAAGCTTCATATCTCACATGCCTAGAGACTTAAACCAAGAGAAACAACTGCCAAATTCAGAAGGCAGTAAAAGGCTTAGATTTAGAGGGCTCCCCGAGGCTAAACATTTTTTTAAATTAAAAACTAGACGGGAGGAAAAACCCTGAGGTTACCCCTCCTGGAACAATATGCACACAAATCTCTCAACCTTCTGAGTCACAGCTACCAGGGTCAAGAACCCAGCATCAACCAGATAATTTCTGGGCTTTGCAAAATCCACAGAGCCTTGCAGGAATCACTGGAGGTGCTTTAGGCTTATTTCAACTTTTTGGAAGCAAAGAAGAGTGAACAAACAGGAGGGACAACTACTCTCTTCAATGCAAGGCTTTTAATACAGGCCTTCCTAAACAGGACCACTGATGACTGCTAGCTCCTGCATCAGTATTTTTGTTTAAATTCCTCCATGGACAGAGATCTTGTGGACCTTTCTCTTCCCCTTGCAATCAATCTGATGTATTCAGAAGAAATGCTTCAGCTGCAGGTAGCCAGATTTGATTTCGAGAACAGAGTAAGAGCATCACACTGATGACATTTGCTACTGATTAATTCTGGGTTTAGGTTGTGTTTTTTTCCTGCAAAGCTGTGGAATAATCATGCCCATGAAACCAGTACGTTCCCAAGAAAGAAAATATAAGAAAGAAACGATCATTGTTCTTTTAATAGAAATTCTACTTCTTTCTCAAAAGTACAAAATTAAGTTCAAAGGAAAACATAGTCTAAAAAGTTTTAAAGCTCTATGAAAAAAGTAGAGGATCTGTAATTAGGAATTAAAATTTCTGTGTATAAAAATACTCTGAGTACACCTGTGTGCCTGGGGCTAACTATGGGGTTTTTTTTAATCAAATGTGATGTCATATTCTGCAAAGAACAAAAGAAGAATTTTTAAAAATATTGAGATTCACAGCTTCCAGCAAGGAAAAAAAAAACAACCAAAACCCACAAAATACACACAGACACACATGAAAGCAATCATGAAAGCTCAACATTCACCAAAGAAATGCAAGTATCTCAATGGTAAAAAAAAAAAAAAAAAAAAATGTTATTCCACTCTACTCTGAACAGGTAACTGGATTGAAAATGAAATTGATGATGCAGATGTAATTTTCCACCTGTATGACCTTTTAATTCAGTTATAAATCATACTTGCAGCAGTGTCAAAAATTACTTTTCTTCTGTATTA
This sequence comes from Psittacula echo, assembly GCF_963264785.1. NCBI lineage: Eukaryota > Metazoa > Chordata > Aves > Psittaciformes > Psittacidae > Psittacula > Psittacula echo. Next base: position 64,975,385 of record NC_137739.1, on the reverse strand, counting down.
CTGTCTTCTAGTGGCTGCCTGCCTCTCCCCTGTAGTATTTTTTTTTTCCTATCACCACTACACCTGGCACAACACAGAAAAAAAGGAACGGCTTCTACCTGCTACAATACAAAACAGATGGGTATCACTTTTAATTTGGATTAATTTACTGATGCCATGCAACACATGGTGCCACAAGCAGCTGCAATGACAAAAGCAAGGATCCAGTTCCACAAGACACAATGGCCAATCTAGAAGGACCCAGTCTGCCTGCAGCACTCGCTCCTCCTATAATGAATCTTCTGCTGCCACTGGAAGCTGATTTAATTCTCCAGCGTGGCAGAAAACTAACCCAGCAAAAGCAAAACCAAAGTACCACACACAAACACTGCATAGATTTTTTTTTTTTTTCCTGTTGGGTTAGCATGTTGAATTAGCTCTGACAAATTAGTCTGTCAAGTGTTGAGTGGGTAAAACCACAGACAGCAAGAGTGGGAAGAGGAATCAAGACCTTCCTCCCAAGCAGCTGCGTGGTGTGTGTTAACCGCCCAAGCCACCATAGCCTGAAAATGGGAATGGATGGCTGAGACAGGGGTGCCACCACATTCGCCCCCAAGATGAGAATCCACTTAACCTCAGTCTCCTGAATTTTATGCTATTACTTTCCAGCTCCCACAGCTCTCTGGTTTATTAACCTTTACTCCTAAGCAACCCTATACACACTCTTACTGCGTAACGACTAAAGGATCAGGCCTGTCATCTTTAACATACCTTATTCAGTCGCTCCCATCTATGTTACATTGTATCCTTTCATGTAATTGAAAACAAACAAACACCAAAACCAAACAAAAATAATTAGCTGTTATTGTAACTCATCTCCAAAGCTAGTAGAATGATTTTGTTACCTCAGGATGTATAAGAAAGGTAAATTTTAGGGAAGTGGTAGGTTACCCTGGTATTGACTCCCCCGTTTAAGCAAATTTTACAAATAAGCACGTTGGTCACTCAGGAGCATGAACTCATGTAAGGTTAGGGTCCCAGCAATAATATCCTATTAAGGAATGACAGCTACAGAATGGAATCTCTCAAATAACTTACACATGAGAAAATGCTGGAATAAACCACAGTACTCTGTTCACTGCTGTAAAGTTTCACCTTAACGCCTTACAACCGTGAACTCCATAAAAAAAATGAGTAGATACAGATTTATTGCTCTTGGGAGACCATGCCAACAAACTTATTTTCCAGCTTCCATGAATTTTAGTTATAAAGCATTCACTTAATACGGCAGCAAACATTTTTCAATTCCATAGCCAAACATTTAATCCCAAGGACTCAGTTTCCAAAACTGTTTTGAAAAACCAAAACAAAGTACCCAGGTCATAAAAGACAGCTGAAATAAAGTACAGATCACTAATGATTTAATTCAGCTATACATTTGTTCTGAAAGACGGCTAGTGTGATAAGAAGATTTTTTCAGACTGGTGTAGGTAACATACATATTGTAAACCTCTCAGATAACAGACTGATAAATGTAGCAAAAACAATCTAAGCAAAACCCACCACGCAGTAATCAATAACACTGGGGAAGGGGTTGGAATCCCTTAACCAAAGAAACTTATTATATCTATCCTTTAGCTTTAAAAACAGAGGTGGAAACATTGAGCTATTAAATAATAAAAAGCCCACATAAACTGCTATTCCCACATCTCCTTTTCCCCCTTTAAAATGACTGGGCTTAGATCTTTCAATAAAGGTAAAGCCTTGATTTTAGTTTTTCTGATCCATTACACTTTGCTAAAAGTAAGTCAAGAGTTTTTCATTTTCAGTTCTGAACATGATCAATGTCCATAATAACCTTTTTTATAAGTAAACCATTAATAAGTCTTCAGACCTACAGAAGTGCTCAAGCCCAACACAAACCCTGGGGTCCTTTGTTCATGATATTAAGAATCTCTTCTCAAGAAGAACAGAGTGGAACAAGTGAGTAACTTTTCAGGAGTGGTTCATATTTCTTCCCAAATTAGAAGGAACAACGGTAAGAGACCAAAGAATGAGAGATAACATCTCTCAAAGGCGACTCAGCACAACTACCCCAGCTGTAGCTGTGCCAGCAGCATTGCCTGCTAACTTTGACAACAACTGTCTCCCTCTGCATATTTGAATTTGGCCCCAGAGGGTACTCATCCAGGATTCATCACCAATCACCCCTCTGGTTCATGTCATGGCCAAATCTTGGAACTGCACTCCAGGAGCGCACTGGGAGCGCTTGAGTACTGCTGTGTGTTTGTTTGGCGCATGTCACCAGGTTAGAGCCAGTTCGCAGTAAATGCGGACATACAGATATTCGAGTCCTCACTGTAAACTGTTTTGCTTTACAGATGTCTTCCTCTTATCCCACATTTCCTTCTAATGTAGACACAGCACTAAAATACAACATCTTAGAGCTACTGCGTCTTACAAGTTCCTCTTTTAAAGCATTCTGCCCTTCAGCTGCACATCCCACAGCACACCATTCGAGGACAGGTTTATCTCCATGCCACCAGCAGCTGACCCCAGCCTACACATCTGCCAGAACACAGCAAATCTCCGAACATTAAAAATGGATCTTTTCTCACTTCTCAGCACAGGAAGGCCTCAAGCCTTGCAAAACATATAAATGCTTAACTTAAAAATTTTATGTACAAAACCTTCTGTCCCAAAGGATCTCGAATTAGTTCCGTTAAAACATCTGAACACAGACAAAATTACTTATTTCCAAACTGAAATACAGCCACTACAAGGATCTCACTCACACATACACACTGTCTAGCGTAGCTTACCCTCATACCTCCCTCCATGCATGGCATTAATCAGAGTTAGCTAAATTACAGAGGTGTATATTTTTTACTGTGAGAGCCAAAATTTCTAAGAATCCTCACTTTCTCAGACACAAGTGGAATTTGGCATAAGGATTTCCAGAGTTTGAAACTGCAGTCCTACTAAGTCCACAGCCAAACTCCTACTGGCTGCAGAGCATCAGGATTTCATCTCTCACCCCAAATCACATCAGCTATTGTTTACTGTGTTACACTGAGCTATTTTATATATGGTTTGTGTCCATGCCTCATACAATCCATGGACACAAACTCCTTAAATTCAATTTTAAAATTCAATTCAAAACTAAATTTTTAGGTTCACAGTTAGGAACCTAAAAAAGATGGCCTGATTTTTCAGCTAACTTGCACAGAGTCCTGGCTGTCGCTGCCTTACTATTTTGGCCTGTATTTGGAAGATGCAAAGCAAAAAGGCAGCAGTGCAGACTGGTTTGAATAAAGGCTGGCCTGAGTCTCAGTATATGCTAATGACTGGAAGGTTTTTTAGCAGTTTAGATAAAGGCCCCCTTGCCCCCTGCGGCCCAGCTAGCCTTGCCAGACCACCCATCTAGCCACAGACCTTGCTCACCTCCAAGAAGCCATCCTCTGTCAGCATGCAATTCATCAGACACTGAGCGGCAGGACCATGTCATGCAACACATTAAGTCTGATGTGCTTACTTCAGGGTCAGGAGTAGGACTCACCTGCTGGACCCCGCAAGCTGTTTTAAGCAGCATTTCCATTTTGGAAATGGAAGGATGCTTCAAAGGCAGCAATAGGTCTATATAAAACTGAGAAATGCTGGACAGAAAAGTGGAAAGGAAGCAACAGAATAGTAATTACCTTTAGCAAACATAAAATAAACATGAAACTGGCTGTCAGCATCTTTGCATCTTTCTCAGGTTTCAGGATGATTTTTTTTTCCCCAAGGGGAAATAAATAAACACACAAACAACTTGTTCCTAATGCTGCTGACTTCAGAGTACAAAACCTTGCACAGCCTCAGAGAAATTCTAGACACCATTGTCCTGTCATCCCCACTTGGGAATACAGGAGCTGCAACTGGAAATCTCAAAAGCTGTTTACATTTATTGTGCTTTATCACCACAGCTGAAAGAAAAAAGAAACATCCAGTTTTCATGAAATACAAGGTTCTTTACAAAGTTTTCATTAACAAATATTTGCCTTTACCAGCTTGAAACAATGACAGTTTCTCTAACCGTTCTGCTTATGTATTGAAATGTGTTCATCTATTTTGTATCTTTAGAATCTCACATTTCAAATCTTAGGTTAGGTTCCTGTTCACATGTATTTAAATCCAAGAATTCAATTAGTTTTAACATTTCACAGTATCTAAAAACACTACTAGAGACATCCAATACTTGTTTTCAAACGAGTGTATTATACTTATTTAATAATCAGTCATTTCAAAGCAAAAGAAGAAAATGATGGACCATGTCAGATTTCACTCTGAGGAAGTAATGGAGTGAGGACAATCTCACTTAATTACTTTCCAAAGAATTAATTTGGTGAAATCATGTTAACATATCATTATCCCCACCCCACCTCCCTAAAAAACCTCAGGGAGCTACTTCCACACACATTTTAATTATGTAATGGATGAACATTTTAAATTGTGTTTCATGGAAGAAGAGCATCATCCATAGCTCCTCCCGCACTCCCTCTAAGCTTTCACAATTCCTTATGGTTGCCCAATTAGTGTCATTTGAGAAAAGCAAGCATCCCATAAAAATGTAGTCATTATACCATTTCACACAACCTTCCTATTTATTCTCTCACATCTTCCTCAAGATTTTAATGATCAAAAGACAGGTTCTTCATTACAGCTTTGCAAAATTTCTCTTGACAAAAGAACTGCAACATCAACTTTAAAACCTTCGTCTTAAATTTTGAAGGAAAGGAGAAACAGGAGGGAAGTCAGGATACAACCTGTTAAAATGTATGTTGCTGACTGGTGTACTCCCTCACTGCCTCTTGATGTATTCACTTTTTAACAATGTACTTCTAATATAATTTTAATCCTGATTTGAATTGTTTGCTCATCGTTTAAGCTTCAATAAAAGAATCTGAGTTTTGCTATTCTTAATTATACCTTAAAACACATATTTTATCAGCTCAGTAAAGAATTATTGAATTTTTAAAAACTCCTTGAAGATCAGACAAAGCATGTTTTCCTGCTGAGTGCCCAGTGCTTTCATTTCCAATTCTGTATGTTGTTTTATTCATGATAAAATACTTGATACTTGTAGTTTCTCTCCATGCTGCTAGCACTGACAGAGATTCTCTATTGAGCTTTGCCTATCACTGAAAGCATCTCTCATAACTGGTCTGTATTTTCATTTGTTTTTAAAAGCTTAGTTTTTTTAAAAAGAAAGAAAAAATTAATTCCAGGAACTTCAATTAACAGTATTCATGACTAAAATGAGCTTTAATATTTCATTATTTGGAAATACATAGCTAATTAAAGGGCAACAAATTGGTTTTACTTATATAGTGTCTTATTAAAAATAATAGTCTAAGCTTTAATAGGCTAACAATATATATTGTTAAAGTGTCCATTACAGCAAGTTATTTTTTATTTAATGGTGTGCTGATTTATCCTGCATTCGATTACTGCATGCACAAAAAAGTGTGTTTCTGTACACCACCCCTCTCCTTTATCCCAGGAGAAAGTAAGTTCTAGAAGCAAGTTGATAAAAGAAATCCATTTATATTCTATATAGTCCCAAAATGCATAGAAAAGACACTTAACGTAGACCCCAATCCAGCATTACATTTGAGAGTTTGATTGTAAGAACCACAACAAACATTAATGAAAGAATTAAACAAAAACAAACAAACAAAAAAAAAAAGCCGTCCAAACAGCTCCAGGTAAAAAAATCTTTTTCTGTCCTACAAAACTGATAGAAGCTTCATGTAGGGCATGTCCTCCACATGCCCTGGTTTAAGCCTTGTTTGTCTGCCCGTCTCTGTTGTTACAAAATTTGAGAAAAACAACAAACAAGCATAATGCTATTAACATGTTTGCAACATCTTTGCGAACATGCTTGCGACATCTTCTCATACACAGTGCAGGAATCTGCCCAGTGAGAACTAAATTAAGTCTAATTTCACTTTGCATTATTCCTAGGAAGTTATCACAGTAAAACAAATTACAGTCTCTTCCAAGCCTCCACAGATTTGAACTAGTGACCCGAAAGCTGTAAGGCTGAATTCACCACTGTTACTTCCCTAATCCATACTATACTACTTGATTTTGGTCCAGCCGTAGGAAGAGAGTAACTGAAAGTATTTGGGAATATTAGCAAAGGAAGTCAGATAATCAAATGGAAAAGAAAAGCTGACTGCCAGAATAACACTGTCCATAAAGGTTTCCTGTTTGTGGCATTCACTTCTTCAGTGACAGAGCATCAATCCACTTGTAGATATATGAGTCGGAGAGAAAAGGTACGTATATTTGATTTATTATATGGAATGGTCATTAATTACAGAAGCACTAGATTGAAAGTGGAAATAAACTGAGCAGAACAGTATATGGACTTATTCACACAATTTACTTTTCATAACTTAAAAGAAATAGTGACTAACGGTTATCAAAACCATTAGCTGTCAGAAATATCAATAATATGATTTGGTGATCTGGGAGAGAAGGAGGGGAGTAAAAAGGAACTGTCTCTTTTTAAGAGGGTTGGGTTTTCTAACATAGTAATATAGCTGGTATCACTTCAAAATTTTCTCAAACTCTGTATTTTTCTACTAGCAATTACACTTCAGGTAGTCAGTTAAATAGAACTGTAATTAATATTATGGAATCCCTTGCCAAAGAAATCAATTGCATTAAGAAAGAATTTGTTATGCACTTTTACTGCTTTACCCAGGTACTCTACATTTGAAGTTTCTGACTAGCAAGGCATCTGTCGTTGCAGAAATAGCCATTTGACAGCTAAAATTTTCCCACTAGCCAAGTGGGATGGATAAAAAGATGCTACAAGTTGTAAATGGATCAAAGATAAATTCACACTTCTTTCTTTTACTCCACACAGGCATTTTGCAGAGCACGGGAATCACAGATTTTACCCTTTACATTCTACATGCCTAATAATCCTGCCTACAGCCATTACCACAGTGAAGGCCATGTTTATTAGGTTATTGTTATGGCTTTAAGTGGATAGAGAATTGTGGTCAAAGGACCTACAAACCTTTACCCACACCATATATGCCTCCCCATGCTGCCTATAATCACTACTGATCACTCTCGTGGCTCAATAAATCAGCTGGAGGTGAGATGAGCACTGTCTTTAATTCCAGTATGCGCCTTGTTCTGAAGAGTTTCAAGGCCAGCATGGTCCTATCTATCAATTTTTAAGCAGAGGCTAGAAACCTTGACACTATCTTGCCTCATCAGTATTCTACCACTTTTATCTTCAGCTTAAATAAAATAGTACTAACACCCTGACTGACTGTAGATAAACATAATGGCTTTCTACTCAAGAACTACATAAAAATTAAATCAATACCAGGGAAGGCATCTACAACCAAGCTCTACTTTTCAACACACAAAATAAGCCAATAATGGTCTTCATTACCTAGAAAGTGAGATTTAAGTTCAGAACTGTACTTAAGGCAGGCATTAAGAGGAGTTATTTTAGTGCCTCCCTTAAGAAACAAACAATCAATCAAACAGAATAGGCACAGCAACTAGCAAAACATTTTGTGCATCTGAAGAGAGTGTCCTCTGAAAATCATGTGGGAGATTTCAAACAAATGCAATAAACTCCTCCAAAGTATGTATGTACTTTCCTCTGAGTTTACAGCAAGCAACAAGAATGAAATAACTTACCTAAAATGACATGCAAGTTTGTATTTCTTGCTTTGATGCTATCTCAGACTGACACTTGTGTTCATTAACACAACACTTCTCAAACACCAACCCTACCCTCACTGTTCTGTAAAAGAGTTGAAGAAAGTAGGTGTCTTTGAACTAGCTGTGCTAAATATTTGCCCTAGATTTTAGACATGCAGCTCAAAATGAACATATTTTCCTCACCTCTTTCTTCTCTCTCTTCCTTCTCCATTTACCACCTTTTTTTTTCCTGCAAGTCATAAAAATACATTACAACACAATCATGCAGACTAGAGCTGCATGCAAGTAAAGCAGGGAGAGAGGAAAAAAAAGATACAAGTTCTTCTCCCAAACCCTATGTCCTTTCTAGAGAGAAAGAGAGGCTTTCTCTCTTAAAGAGAGTAAACTTGCCTTCAGATTACTTCTTTCCTTGCTGTCTTCCAACAGCGAAGATCCTGCTCCCTCATCCCCATCACAACCTCCTGCCCACCACTGCTTCCTTCCTCCCCCATCCCCTCTGTGGCTGTTCCCGTCCAAAGCAGGGAGAAGGGACCTGGAAGTGGGAGAAACCGCAGCCACCCTTGAGCCCAGGCTAGAGCTCAGTCGCTCCCCTACAGGTGATCCACAGTTATGTTTACAGGAGCGCAGGCTTTGTATCCTGATCTTTCCAAACACAATGTAACCTCTTTACGATTTCTTCTGTTTGAGACCATCAGAAAATTCCATCATGTCCTTACTTGTAGAACTAAAATTAATCCTTTCCTCTATGTTCAGAACAGAAAAACTTACAGGATACAGTGATGATCACTTTAAGTGCTTATCAGCCATTTCTGTATTTCGTATTATCCTATACCAAAATCACATTTTCCTTCACATTTCTACTACTTCCTAGCTCTGTTTGGTTCTTTTGTATGTCTGCCCCACTCTCAACTTCACATTGTCTTTCATATTACCCATTACACTTGCAAGAGCTTTCCGCTTCCCTGTAAAGTAATCTTATTTTCCTCTTCTAAACTCAAAATCATCACTGGCATCCTCTATCTGTATTTTTTCCACTCATGGGTCAGTGTGTCTGTGTGAAATATCTGATCACCTCAAGGCAGTCCACAAAGGCCTGATTCTCTTGTTCTTACTCATCTCATCTAATATAGTCTCACTGAAGGTTCACTCATAAAGGAAAGGCTTCTATATTCAACCACTTTCTTTTATAAACACAGAATAATACAAGTTTACAACAGCCCTTGAGCTCACTATCTGCAATGAGATGACATCTAGGCAGTGATCTCATCAATAACATTCTAGAACATAATACTTGAGGATTAACTAAGATTTTAAAACCTATGCACAACATAAATACATAGGGCTTATTTCCATCATGTATAATAGGTGCTCAGAGTTACAAAATCAACGTGAGTGACAGTTCTCAGAAATAAGCAACTCTGCTTATTCAAACTATTCAGAAAGTGCTGCTACTGCTACTGTTCCCATATGCATGCTACTACCATGAACACCATAAAAAGCAAAGCCTGAGGATTTTGGTAGGAGGAGAGCTTGCTTATAAATGGATGAGAGTACTAACTTCGAAAAACATTCTTGTATGGTTTGGGTTTAGTGTTTTTTTAAGTACTTACAATGAAATATTTATTAAGTTTAGGCAAAACAAGCATCTGCTATGAGTGTACAACTCCCATACATAGTCATAGTTTTCTCTCCTGAAGAGCTCTGAGAATAGTGTCCCACACGATGCATAACCCACATGCATAACTCCTCGTGCCCTGAAAAACTGTTTCCACAGTCTCAAGGTCTACACATATTAAGAGTTTTCTGCTAACCTGCCCCTTTCTTGCCTCATATCATAAAAAAAAGAAAAAAAAAAAAACAAAACAAAAAAAAAAAAACAAACCACCATAAAATTTATCATCTTCATTTCTTCCACAAGAAGCAGCTACATTTGATGCCATTGCTGTCATGAAGTAATTTAATAGAACATGACTCCAGCTGTTCAGATAGCAGTAGAAAGCCAGACTGCTACTAAAACCTGGAGGAATAAGAGATCCACAAATCAATTTTTTATTAAATATGAGATTGTGAATGCTTGCAATTTTTTGCTGCTAGGAAGCAATAACTAGAATCAAAATGAAGTGCTCGGAGTTCAAAGTTTACTCTTTGTAGCACTTAGGATACCAGATTTATTTCCCCTCAAATAACAGTAAACACCAGCTAGTAGAATAATCTCAAATACTACACAGTCCAATCTCCAAATACCTCCTCTGAGGAGAGTTCCTCACCTCCTTCTTCCTTTTTTACGACCCGTCACTGCAGCCCAGCAGCTCCCCTGTCACACCGCCACCCGGATGACGCCACCACCCCAATAACCCCTACCTTAAGAAATAACAGAAAGCTAAATCAACAACTGCAGGCTAACTACCGTAACTCAACGCAGGAATCCGACACCTAAGAACTGTCATTGGCTGGTGTGGACAGCCGCTGGATGGGCTCCCTAGGGAGTGAGCGGAACGGAGCGGGGCGGTGCGGGGGGGCGGAAGGACAGTGCGCGGCTCAGGGTCACATACGTGCGCCCACAGCTCGGTCGCATACATACTTGTGTGTTATGTGTCTGTATGTATATATGTATGTTCGCTGGCATACGCGCAACAGAGACACGCAGCGCTGGGTGATAGCCTGGGCTACCAAATCTGCCTTGGAAGCAGATGCACACACACACCTATAGGATATACGTACGCACACATATCTATACATATTCCCGTGAAGGAGGTGCAGAAGTTCCTCACAGGGGCACCCCGGCACCGAGGCTGGCAGGTTTCCAGATGTATAATGGGGAAGGCTGAGGGGGGTGAAGATTCCTCCCTCTTCCTTCTCCTCTCCCCGAGTTACGCGGCGGAGCCCGGCGGCCCTGGACGGCGGAGACGCCGCCGGCAGCCTCCGGCAGGCCCGCTCCCGGCGCAGCCTTCCCCGCGCCGGCCTCCGCCTCCGCCCCGCCGGGGCTCCGGGACCCCGCTGCTCGCCGCGGGCGGCAGAGGCAGGCTGCCCCCGCCCTTACCGTTGCAGAACTGGAGCAGCGAGGAGGTATCGTAAAGGCTGCTGTAGCTGGAGAAGCCGTCCTCCATCCTGCCGCTGCGCTCCCGGCCTCCCCTCAGCGGTACCGGCTGCCTCCCGCTGCCTCTTCGCCCACACGCTGCGGAGCGGAGGCGGCTGGGGCCGCGGAGGCCTGCTGCCTGCCTCACTCAGTTGCCATGGCAACCCATTCACTCCGCCGCGGATGGGGCGGCGGCTGCTCCGCCGCCGGAGCGAGGGGGGGGAGACCTGTGGGGCGGGGCGGGGCGGGGCGCCGTCAGGGCGAGGCGGGCGGGGGGCGATAGGGCCCTCCCCTCACCGGCTGCGGGGTCGTTACGCTCTTCGTCCTGCGGCTTTCTGGCTGGCGGCGCGGCCTCCGCCCGGGGCTCCCAGGCGGAGGGGAGATAGCGGCGGCTGGAGCGCTGTCAGAGCACGGCCGGCGGGATCTCGCGTGAAGGCAGCTGCTGGGCGGGTGGCGGGAGAGAGCGGCGGTGAGGCCCGGGGCACCGCTGGCTCCACCGGGAGGATGAGCTTTCGGCCGGCGCAGCCATTTCTCCGCAGCGGCCCGCCAAGGCCCCGTACCGCGGCAGGCGGCTCTTGCCCCTGCGAAACCTGGGCCCCGGCTGAAAGAGGGGCGAGCTGCGGTTCTTTTTTGCCGCGGCGAGGTGCCTTGATCGTGGTACCCAGCCCGGCGGAGCGTTCTGAGCACTGACACCTCCCGCCGGGTGCCCTGGGGGGGTTTGAGGCAGAAGTACGGCCCCGCCAAGAGACAGATCGGAATGAGGCTGGATTCGGGGCAGAAGTTGTGCGATAGCGTTGGGGCAGCCTGTCGGCTGCAGAGCGCAGTGCACGGCCTCAGTATCCCTCCCCCCTGCCGCAGCAACGCTGCTCATCGCAGGTTTGACTGAAGCTCCTGTCGCTTCTTTCACTGAAGAAACGGACTGCATGTAACTGCACCTCGTGTCCTCCTCCACTGATTGCAGTGGCGAGTCAGCTGGCTAGAGGAGAGAGCTGTCAAGATAATACTGTGATTGATACCCTCTTGCAGTCATAAAAATATATACTGTAATTTGCTATGACGTTTTATACAGTTTTAACTGCTTAATGTGAAGTATGTTATGCACTTTTCCAGTATGGGATACCAAAATAATTTCAACTGGTTTTAATAATTTTGTCTATGTATAATATTCATTCATGGAAAGATGGGAGTAGTGGCACAAAACTGGTGGCTAGTAATTGTGCAAAAGTATTTTATAGGCTTCAGTTTCTGTGCTAGGGATGCTGAAATGTCCAGTGACTGAAAGGCATTTTTATTTCAAGCTTCTCCAAGGACACAAGAGAAATAATGCTTTGCATATCCATAGCACCTCTCATCTTGAAAAATGCCAAAGCACTTAACAAAGCCTTTCTTCAGGTCTCAGTCCTTTCAGCAGCTTTTTGTAGAGCAGTTCCATCATGTGGGTCCCCTTACAGGCATAGAACTGGTATATATGAGTCTTTTCACCAACCACTAAGCCATGGTAGTGCTAACACAAAAAATATGCTATAAAATTAGGCATAGATATCAGTTCCATATTAAAGTGGAGTGAAAAGTGCTCCCTTCTGAATTGCCAGTGCCAGTACTGGTGGAGTTGAAGTAATTTCCAACACAAGTACTTACGCAGCCCGACACTGCTTAACTTGTATCTGACAAAAACAACTGCATTTTACAGCCATGGGCTATAAATTAACAGAAATTTGTGGTAGTTTAATTCTATAAAAAACCCCAGAGAAGCATGGAGGAGAAAATTGCTTCAAAAATGCTAAAGACAATAGATTTTCTGAATGTTTTAAATGAGCCATGATTCTTCCTCATCTTTAACACAGAGGCCTTAGGTTTTCTCATAACCTTTTCATTCATAAGCCATCAAAATTTTCACAGATGCCATATTGCTCTAAAAACTTGAACACACATCAACACATATATGCATGGGATTTTGGGCATACAAGTTACAATAATAGAAAAATGAAGGTCATTTTTAATACAAAGTTTAATTAAGCATTTCCTAAAGTTTAAAACATTATTGTTATCCACAGTTAGGTTATTCTTTTTGAATTTGAGAAGTGTTCAAATATGCTAATTTTCCACCATCTAGAAACAGTTTCAGCACAAGTAATGTGGTTGCCGTAAGATGTGAGTGTTGGCTTAACTTAAGCTTCCTTCAGATGTGCAAGTTTAGGCAAATCTGTGAAATCCTTGCTATCTGAAAGTATTATGTCTGTAGTAAAAAATGTGTTCTCAGTGAAAGTGCTACAAAGACAAGAGAAGTAAATTCCCACTAACATTTACATTATCTGCCAAAGCAGAAGAAAGGACAAAAAGGGGCAACATAGCACTGTTTTGGTGAGGAGAAATTAAAAGTCACTTAGAAACTCAAATCTAAACCTGACCTGAATGTGGCATCTTTAAAGGAAGATACAACATCTAAAACCTTAATGGTAGATTACTCACCAAAACCAGTTGCAAAGGTGTCGGTGGAGCCTATCTATCAGCTCACCGTGCTACAAATCAGCTCAGTGATGTGACAGAAAGTGATCTCAGCTCCAGTCTGAGGTCATATCATGCTGCTATGACGCCATTATATTCTGAGGGCAAGGGTTAGAAAAGGAAAACAGTTTCATAATTTAATTGCAATGATTTCGAGACCTGTTTCAATCTTACTACACTAAACTGCACCACAAGGCACAAAACGAAAAATAAATTCTGCCTGGCTGTGGGAACAATGGGACAATGGATTGGAAGCATGCGCTAATGTGTCTGGGAACTCTGATGTTGTGGTGAAGCAATGAAAACACTTTATTGTCCGTTTTTCAGTAAACCATAGCTTTAATCATTTGTGCAAATCAAAGCTGGTGCATCAGAAAATGGGAGATCATATAGATGGGAATGTGGCACCCTGAGCAATATAGTGGGACTGATGTATCCAGAGGAGGATTGCTACTGTACATTTGTGACACTTATTATTGGCAGTGTCAAAAACTCTGGTGTTACATTTGTGAAAGCTGTATTTTGTAACAATTTAAATTTCGATGTACTGAGTAGTGTAATACAAATTACTATTTTCTAAGTGAGAACAAAAGAGCTTTTACTCATCCCTAGCTGAATTTTCAGGAGCTAATTCTCCAATTTTAGGGTAAAGAAGCATTATTTTCAACCCTGATAATAGGCTATAGTAAAATAATTTTGATGGTTTATGTATTCCTGTTCCTTTTTTAATTATATTTCTTTTGCATTACTAATCCATACAAAAAATACCCTATAGCAGGTTCATATCAGAAGTATGGTAGTTCATAACTCTCAACAGTATAACTAACGATACTCAAGTCAGGAGCATGCTGTTTCAGTCACCATATCAGTATGAAACAAATCTGAGTTACAGTATCCTCTTAAATTCCACTAGAATAGCATACACTGATTAGGTAAATCTTATCCCTGTACTGTTTGCATTTAGCTGTAATGCTGAGAGAAAAAGCACAATACAAGCACTTTTTGCCTGGCTGGTAGAGAAGAACTTTTGAAGAGAGATTTTCCCTTCTGGATCATTTCTGTGTGTCTGTTGACAGCATCAGGGTGTATCACTGTGTGGTGATAGCTTGGACAGTGGCCTTCATACCTGGCACCTGGGTCTGTGCTGTACACCAGTGCCTTCAAGTGGGCTTGTTCAGGGGGTGGGGATGATGGCACTTCGTAGGGGAAGGGCATTTGGATCTGGCCGTCAGTGGAAAAGCCTGCTATGCAAAGCTGCAAATGGCATCAGATGCAGTGGGCCCTTCTTCTCAGAGTTTACAGGTGGTGAAGGCTTGGTTCACCACAGAGGCTGGAAGTTTCCTTCAGGTCAGTGCAACGCATGTCTGATGAACAGATTGGGAAAGCTGGGACGCTGCACCCACGACCCATAATTTGTAACTAAAGAAATCATTGGGCAGAGCGTCCAGCAGCATCAGCAAATGTGCTGGTTTTGCTAAAATTTATCAGTCAATAATTATAGCATTTATTTTACCATGACTAACTTTTGAAGAGCCCCTCAAGCTCTTTAGCAATCGTTTGATAGGTCACATTTACTGCAGCGTGATCAAAGGGAGCTGAGCTCAGTTCTGTAGCTCACTATGTTTCCACTGAAGACGTAAGAGTTCATTTCACCATCTACCATCTTACTTAATGCAGCAGTCAGTCAGTCTCTGCTTGAGCCTGGAAGGTTTTAACTTGCGTGTTTGTTCAAGTTTTGCTTTTCCTCTGTGAGTCAGAGATTTCATCCACAAGGGAACAGAAGCACTGCAACACTTGATGCTTGGCCCCAGACTGCAATCCAAAACACAAGGTACCATGCATGTGCTTCTACTGAATCATCTATCACTCATTCGAGACAGAAGAAATGGGCACATCTTCCAGCTGTTCATCACCAGCACTGGGAGTTAGGTGGTCTGAAAGCTGGTGTCAGAGAAAAGACCTTGTTTCACAGGCACAGTGCTCTGCCTCAGTGTTGGAGGACATGGTGCTTGGGAAGGAGCCAGGGGGCCTGTACTAGGCAGTGGCAGTACCAGCAGCAGGCTACACACCACAGCAGCCTCAGTAAGTAGGAAACAGTGCCTGGGCTTTAGGCATATGCAGGATGAGATCAGAATTTAGCAGAGATGGAGTCTATGGTTAACTTTTGGGTTTAGCTGCCTAAAGTCTGCTGAAATCCTGATTTAGACAGTTTTCGTTGGGTTGCATTGTTTTGGGGTTTTTTTGGTTTGTCCTTTCTCTTCAGTGAGCAGCAGCAGAGATTGTTTGATTTTTTCAAGATAATTTCATGCAGGGAATAAATCATCTTTGTTCTTCAGAAGTGGCTTTTCCTCACCACTAGGCTATCTCCAAGTATTAGAGTGGGGTTCTCTGTCAGGGTCCTATCATAGGCTCAGATAAGGATTTCCTCTCCTACTGCGGTATAAAAAAGGAAGTGCCTTGCCGCCCAGTCTCCTTTGTGAAAACACTTCAACCACTGGAATAATTGTTCATTCTAAATAGTAGGACTCCAGCTTTCAACCACAGCAGGGGTCTTCATGAATGTCACTACAAAGCATGCTTCATGCTTCTGGGAAAGATGGCGTATAAGGGGAGGATCACCATTATGCCAGCACAGTCTGAGCACATTAAAAATACAGTATAACAAATGTGGGATGAAACCATCAAAGGTATGCATGTTTTACAGTCCAAATGAAAATATGTTGCAATATGTCTGTACACATCATGTTGTTTCAAATGACGTATATTGGAATTGTGGAATTTTTCCTATAATTAATAGAATATTCTGATAATGCCCAAGAGAAAAAAAGTATTGCTTTGCAGATTGATTAATTTGTAAATACAAAGGGAAAGCTTTGAAGATGAAAAGCATAATGCTTTGCACATTATGGCTCTCATTCAAAGATGGGAGGCTGCTCAGGAAACAGTGGTGCTTTCAGACTTGCAACACCTTATTGAACTAAATGTTGTCTTTATTTTGCTTGTTTGGAAAATGGGAGGGAAACATGACACAGCCAAAGTCACACCGGGAAGTCAGTGACAGAATCAAACCAGAACAACTACCAGTTGAGTGCAGTAAGCATTAGACTACCCTGCCTGCAAACACTGAAGGTATTATTTGTATGGTTTATTATGAAGTGCTTTCAAGCATAGTTCCTGCAATAGAAAAATCTTTATTTTGTAAGGTCCCCTAACAAGTTAGGTTCAATGCACATCAATGTATGTAAAGGCCAACTGCAGACTTGTTACATCCACAAATGTTATGATACTAAACTGATGAGAAGCAAAAAATCACTGCAGACACATAGGAATGCAACTCCTTTTCCACGTTCTGTGCAATCTGTGCTGATGGGAACAGCATTTCAGATATATTAATACTCTGAGAGATTGATGTGAAGAGGCACAATGATGGATGGCATTATGTGAAGAAATGATCCATCCACTCTTCAACATTACTCCTTGAAAGCCTTCAATTCTAGCTCAGCTCTGCAACCCTATTTTTGGTGGCTTCAGCCCTCAATAGAGGCTGAAAGCTTCCAATAGCAAGCTGAGATCTGTGTGTTCTGGGACATGAAGCCTACCTCTTGTGAGAGTGGCTTCTCTGCTTTCAGGTACACCAGGTTCACCAGTTCACTATCTAGGGCACAGGAGGGTCATCCTTAACAGGTCAGTCTCACTGCACACAGGGAATTCCTTCCCAGCAGAAACACCTTTCCTGCACCCACTGAAACCCTGGGGAGTCCCAGGCATGTAGGCATTAAGAAAAGCTTTCAGCAAGTACAAGAAGAAGAGATGCTTTTGTGTGGCTAGCACCACATCAGCCCTCCTGCACATGGCTGAGATCACTGTTTTTATTTCAGTTTTTATGTTATGAATTAAGGATGTTACTGTGGCATGAAATATTGCAGAAGTCTATTTTGTGCATATATTCAAGTCATATTTCTTTACAATTTAACATTGTTTATACAAAGCCACAGCAATATAAATCTATACCTTCTGAATTATATTGCAGGAGAATAAGACTAGAGAAAACTATAAGGTAGATATTCTTTTTTTTAAATGGTACTTAAATAACAACATAGCAAATTGTTCATTTAAGATGTACACACAAATCACCCCTTTTTCACAAAGCAGTACTAAAATAGTCATTCTATTAAATTTTTAGAATTAACACTTTGATTTGACTGTAATAATTTGCAAGAGTATGTAAAACCAAGAAGCAGAAAACTGGATCACAGTATCACAGTATCACAGTATGTTAGAGATTGGAAGGGACCTCAAAAGATCATCTAGTCCAATCCCCCTGCCAGAGCAGGAACACCTAGATAAGGTTACACAGGAATGTGTCCAGGCGGGTTTTGAATGTCTCCAGAGAAGGAGACTCCACAACCTCCCTGGGCAGCCTGTTCCAGTGTTCTGTCACCCTCACTGAGAAGAAGTTTCTTCTCAAGTTTAAGTGGAACCTCTTGTGTTCCAGTTTATACCCATTACCCCTTGTCCTATCATTGTTTGCCACTGAGAAGAGCCTGGCTCCATCCTCATGACACTCCCCCTTTATATATTTATATACACTAATAAGGTCCCCCCGCAGTCTCCTCTTCTCCAAACTATAGAGACCCAGCTCCCTCAGCCTTTCCTCATAAGGGAGATGCTCCACTCCCTTAATCATCTTTGTCGCCCTGCGCTGGACTCTCTCCAGCAGGTCCCTGTCCTTCTTGAACTGAGGGGCCCAGAACTGGACACAATATTCCAGATGCGGTCTCACCAGGGCAGAGTAGAGGGGAAGGAGGACCTCTCTCGACCTACTGACCACCCCCCTTCTAATACACCCCAGGATGCCATTGGCCTTCTTGGCCACAAGGGCACAGTGTTGGCTCATTGTCATCCTGCCATCTACTAGGACCCCCAGGTCCCTCTC
The DNA here is from genome assembly GCF_963264785.1 of Psittacula echo. NCBI lineage: Eukaryota > Metazoa > Chordata > Aves > Psittaciformes > Psittacidae > Psittacula > Psittacula echo. The sequence goes on along the minus strand of NC_137739.1, from coordinate 64,957,149 downwards.
CCCTACACTGCTCTCTAACAGGTCGTTCCCCAACCTATACTGGAACCTGGGGTTGTTCCTGCCCAGATGCAGGACTCTGCACTTTCCCTTGTTATATTTCATCAAGTTTCTCCCTGCCCAACTCTCCAGCCTGTCCAGGTCTCGCTGGATGGCAGCACAGCCTTCTGGCGTGTCAGCCACTCCTCCCAGCTTAGTGTCATCAGCAAACTTGCTGACAGTACACTCAATTCCCTCATCTAAATCATTGATGAATATATTAAATAATACTGGTCCCAGTACTGACCCTTGAGGCACTCCACTAGATACAGGCCTCCAACTAGACTCCGCCCCATAGACTACAACTCTCTGGCTTCTGTCCTTCAGCCAGTTTGCAGTCCACCTCACTACCTGATCATCCAGGCCACACTTCCTCAATTTAGCTATGAGGATGCTGTGGGAGACTGTGTCAAATGCTTTGCAGAAGTCAAGGTAGACCACATCCACCGCTCTGCCATCATCCATCCACAATGTTATTTCCTCATAAAAGGCTAGGAGGTTGGTCAAGCATGACTTCCCCTTGGTAAAGCCATGTTGACTGCCCCTCATAACCCTCTTATCCTTGACATGCCTTAAGATGGCATCAAGGATAAGGTGTTCCATCACTTTCCCAGGGATGGAGGTGAGGCTGACCGGTCTATAGTTACCCGGGTCCTCCTTCTTGCCCTTTTTGAAGACTGGAGTGACATTTGCTTTCCTCCAGTCCTCAGGCACCTCTCCCGTTTCCCAAGACTTGGTAAAGATGATGGAGAGTGGTCTAGCAATGACTTCCGCCAGTTCCCTCAGCACCCGCGGGTGCATCCCATCTGGACCCATGGATTTATGGATGTCCAGATTGCTCAACTGGTCCCTAACCCATTCCTCATGGACTAAGGCAAACTGCTCCAGTGACCTGACTTCATCTGAGGTCTCAGGAGTACAGTGCTCTTCAGGACTGCCTCCGGCAGAGTAGACTGAGACAAAGGCGGCATTCAATAACTCTGCCATCTCAGTATCTTCTGTCACCAGGGCACCCATCCCATTCACCAGTGGGCCAACCTTGCCTCTGGTGTTAGTTTTATCAGCTATGTATTTGAAAAAGCTCTTTCTGTTGTCCTTGACCCCTCTGGCCAGATTTAATTCTAAGGAGGCCTTAGCCATCCTAGCTGCCTTCCTACATCCTCTAGCAGCAGCCTTATATTCCTCCTGAGTGGCCAGCCCCTCCTTCCATGACCTATAAACTCTGCTCTTCCACTTGAGCATACCCAGCAGTTCCTTATTCAGCCACGCAGGTCTCCTGGCCCTCTTCCTTGACTTCCTACGTGTCGGGATGCTCAGCTCTTGAGCTTGGAATAAGCAATCCTTGAATGCCAACCAACTATCTTGGGCCCCTTTACCTTCAAGCAGCCTTGCCCATGGGATTTCCCCTAGCAATTGCTTGAAAAGGCCAAAGTTTGCCCTGCTAAAGTCCAAGGTTGCAATTCTACTTGCTATTGTACTGGTCCTACCACACAAGATCCTGAATTCCACCATCTCGTGGTCGCTGCAACCAAGGCAGCCCTCAACCTTTACTGCTTCGACCAGCCCCTCCTTGTTAGTGAGGATGAGATCCAGCAGCGCTCCTCTCCTGGTTGGCTCATCCACCATTTGGATGAGGAAGTTATCATCCATACACTGGAGGAACCTCCTGGACTGTGGCTGGGTTGCTGAGTAGTCCTTCCAGCAAACATCAGGGAAGTTAAAATCCCCCACGACGACCACGGCCTGTGACTGTGAGGCCGCTCTCAGCTGCCTGTAGAAGGCCTCGTCAACTTCCTCACCCTGATCTGGTGGCCTGTAACAGACACCCACAACAGTATCGCCCCTGCCAGCCTGCCCCTTAATTCTCACCCACAGACTCTCAACTCGCTCGTCCCCTGTCCCTGGACAGAGCTCAGTACATTGCAGCTGCTCTCGCACATAAAGAGCAACCCCACCACCCCGCCTGGCTGGCCTGTCTTTCCTGAAAAGGACATAGCCCTCCATGACTATATTCCAGTCATGCGAGCTGTCCCACCACGTCTCTGTAATTGCCACCAGATCATAATCTCCTGACTTAACACAGGTCTCCAACTCCTCCTGCTTATTTCCCATGCTGCACGCATTGGTGTACAGGCATTTCAAGGAGGGAGCTGAGCTCACCAATTTCACCCTAGGATTATAGGAGGCCTCCCAGTCTTCATCAATCCTAGAGTGCTGCCCCACTGGGGCAAGCCCAGTTACAACCCCATCCCCCTTCGAATCTAGTTTAAAGCTCTCCAAATGAGCCCTGCTAATTCATGCCCCAGCATCCTTTTGCCTCTGTGAGTTAAACCTTTCCCACGTGCCATCATCCGGACTGGAGCCTTATAAAACCAGCCGTTATCAAAGAACCCAAAGCCCTGCCTAAAGCACCAGTCTCGTAGCCAATCATTTACGGACTGAATTTTCCCATTCAGTCCCACATCATCACCGGAAGATGGAAGAAGTGAGGAGAAGATCACTTGAGCCCCAGACTCTTTCACCATCCGCCCCAAGGCCCTGTAGTCTTTCTTCATCCCCCTCAGACTGCGGGAAGCAGCTTCCCCCCCACCTGTCTGGAAGACCAGCAGCGGGTAGTAGTCTGTCGGGTGCACCAGGCTGGGGAGCGCCCTGGTGATATCCCTGATCCGGGCTCCAGGCAAACTACACACTTCCCTATGATGAGGGTCAACTCTGCATATCGGGCCCTCTGTTCCTCTCAGAAGGGAATCGCCTACAACAATGACTTTTCTTTCTTTCTTGTCAGAGGCAGTCTTGAGGTGCGAAGTCGACCGCCTTTTCCTATGTGACCTTGTAGTCTGGCCTTGCACCACATCCTCACTTACCTCTCCATCAAGATCCAGGGCCTCAAACCTATTACGGAGGGGCACCTGGGGAAGCAGGGCAGGAAGGGAGGAAGGTTCCCCACGGTTCCGAACTGGAACTCGCTTCCAGCCCTCATCGTCTTTTTGGTCCCCTACCTCTGTGCGACAGCTACAGGGCAGGGGCTGTCTCGGGTCATCCCCCTCTGTCTGAGAGGACAGGGGGTCCATCCCCTTGTGGGGAGTATCTCCCTGGAACCGTTCCTGCTGGCACGCCAGGGAGTTACTCCACCAGTCGATCTCCCTTTCACACTCCCTGATGGTCCTCAGCGTCTCGACCTCCTCCTTAAGTTCTGCCACCACGCTAAGCAGATCTTCTACCTGCTCACACCTCACACAGGTGGAATGCTGGCCTCCCTCCCTCGGCAGCAGCAGGCTCTGGCACTCCCTGCAGCCAGAGACCTGAACAGCCACGGTTTGGGGCAGGGTCTCTGTCTGAGTTGCTACAGTCTCCTTACTGCAAGCTCTCCTTCTGGAGGCGACCATATTGGTCAGCAGTCTGGGACACCAGCAACAGAGTCCACAACACAACCTGCTTGTTCCTCCCTGCGCCCGGTGGGCAGTGACCGGTCACTGCCCTCCCAAAGGCTCTTTCAAGGCAAGGGGCAGGGGTGCGGTCGCCGTTACCGCGGGAACGCCCCCTGCCACGTCAGCCGCTCTCTCGCAAGGGCTGCTGGGGCTTCGGGGATCGGGAGATGTCGGGAATCGCGATGTCTCTGCGCTGTCCCCTCTGATTTTCCTAATCTCTTCTGACCCTCGTGGTCTCTGCAGCGTGCCGGCTCCGGCTCTAGCTGGGCTAGCTCCGATCAGCTGACTGACTGATGTATGACTGGATGTATGTCCAAAGGATGTATGTCAGCTACATTGTGAGAGAGAGGTCTCTCCTCTGCAGATACCCACAGCACCTGAGAACAGAGGTAGGTATCTCAGCACTTCTTTTATGTTCTTCGGTCAGTAGGATGGTGGTTTAAACTTGTGCCGTATCAGAACTCATATTCATAATTTCCTGCTTTCCCATGTCACTACTTCACTGTTTTCAGGATCCATCAAAATTAAGGGCATCTCATGGGAACTAATACATACTAGGAAAATTTACTTCAGCCATGTAAATAATACAGCACACATAAAAATGTACGTGCAAGATGAAGCACCACGTCCGTTCAATATATTAATGCTAGAAAGGGCTAGCCAATCTCATGTCACTTTCTACATTTGCAATAAAAGCTAAAATTGGTATTTTATGTTACTGGAAATGTGCCCGGATATGGAAAACGACCTATGGCAAGTGTGTTCTGAGAAGCAGTTGGAAAAAATACTGCATTTCTTTTCATGATTTCGTATGTTACACTTGCTTTTAGTTGGGGGTTTATTGGGAAAGCTAATTTGTGCTACTAAACAAGTTGTAGAGAATAGTTGCAGACTTTACCTGCAATCTTAACTCCTATCATTGCATATGCCCATTTACTGCCTCTACTAACCTAGCTTCATGTTTTGCTTATCCCCCTCCTGTATCTCTCATCAAATACAATATTAATTATGCCAAAAAAGGTATGGGAAGAAAGAAGAGAATGTTCCATTTGTACAGTGTGTCTTATTTCTTCAGGGGACAACAGAAACTCCAGTGATTCAAACTCACTGAATTTCCATGAGCTTTTCCTGAGTGGGTGGAGGAGCAAGAGTGTAGAAGGAGCAGGGTGACCTACAGGGGATAAGCAGGAAATTCAGCCCACTACACTCACAGATTTCTTTGATATCTGCTGAAGCCCAAGACCACCTACATTGAGACCTTCATCCCTCCACTGCTTTTGCTGCCTCAGCCCGTTTCTGTTTTCACAGTACAAGATCCCAAGATACAACCTGGGGATGGAAGAAAACAGTTAAATCATTGGCTAATGTAAACTTCGGCTGGCTCAAGGAAAAAGCAACAGACAGCAATTCTTTCCTACAGTTTTTAGCATTATGTTACCCTAGTTTCCAGCATGGACTATAGGTTTTATTCTTGTGGGTTACTATAATTTTGTTTTGAATTAAACTTTTTAATTTACTTTGGAACAGAATTTGGCTTGGAAGAAACTTGTTTGTTCTGGTCTGTAGAATCATCCAAGGCCCACAGTGTGATCAAAGCGATTTTGTGTTACACGTGTTCTTTCAAAGTAATTTCTTTCCGTAGATTCATAGCAAGTGTATCCAGAAATTTAGATAAATTACACTTTTCATTTTGTTTTGACTTAAAAAATAAAATACACCAAAGTAAGTGGTTGAAGCAAAGAAGCCTTTACTGAAATTGCCCAGGCGCATCAATAGACATCGGAATGTAAATTGCAGGATCAGATCCATATAGAAATAAAATATTTAGCTTTTGGGAAAAGAATGCTGTTTGCTCTTACAACACCTCTGCCAGCCAGTGCAAGGTGTAAGATTACTAATCCTCCTCAGGAGAAACCATGCATGGCATTCTTCTCTTTGGTGGTGGCATTCAAGAGTCCTGGACAGAGGAAAGAGTAATAGGAACAATAATGACAGTCTCTGAATGAAGCCCTGAGAAATAGCCCAGGCCCTGTCACCCAGCTGCCATCATCCAAGCATGAAGAACAACCGTGCATTTGTTTCAGATACCAAGTTACCTAATATTAAAAACACTTCCTTTAATTCTTAATTATTTCACCACCTGATGTTTCTGTCTCAAGCTTTCAAAGAAGCAAGAGAAAACAAGAACTACAGATAAGGGAAAGGATTTTGTCACTAGTGCAGTCATAATTCAAGGAAAAAAGGGCACAAAGATAAGTTCTTTTCAGCTTTTTGATGCCTGATAACCCCTCCTTGTTCCACCACTTTTTGTTAGAATAAATGCTGGAATAAAGAACAGAATGAATCTCAAAAGAAAAATATGTATTGTGTGCCATATACATTATACAAGCAGATGCAGCCATGAACAAAAGAATTAAGGACATAAGATGCCTGCAGTGTGCACTGGCTCATGAAGGGCTGGAGGATGCCAAGGGACACTGTGTGACCACTGTGCAGTCCAAGCTAGGATCTTGCTGTAACCATCAGCCTTCAGCCTTGTCATGCAGGGACTTGCTACCTTTCCCTTCTCACTATTCCTCTTAAATAGCTCTTTAACATATCAATAGCAGTTTAGTTAATGTTTTTGCTATAACCAGCTTGTGGTATATTTTTCAGATGTCCATGAAATCATGCAATAAAGAATTTTGCATCTTTTCTCCAAAGCATCCGTTAGACAAATACTCTCACATGAAGGTGAATGAGTCCCTCTGGGCTAAGGGATGGGTAGAACAGGCCAAGGGCCAAGTCTTCATCTGCTGTAAGCTTGCAGAGCACTGCCAGCTACAGCTGAAGTCTTGATTTCATTAATTTTTATTTGTTAGAAAAAGTGTTATATAGCTTTATGGTGCTATATACAGAAATAATTACAAATAACCTAGCTAGCTGCTTAATGCTCATCAGAGACTTCATTCAACAAAACAGGTTTTTGGCAAAGTCAAAACTCTTCATACAGATTTTTGAGATTTACACATCTATAATATCTCCCCATTCCTTCCTGATGTTTTTTATTTCAAGACATCAGCAGTTATTCTCTTATTCAGCAATCAATTCAGCAGGGAAAAAAAGCTTAACAATATTGACGCAATTTAGTGTCATATGACCAATTAAGAAAAAAATGCATTTCAAACAAGTTGATGGCATTCATTTCATATCGGCAAGATGTTTTAAAGAAAACCTCTGTAAGACTGTGTAAAAGGACATTTTGCCAGCTTCACTATTTTAAATGTCATTTGGTGACCATCCAAGAATAAATAATACTTTATGATGGAAAAGAATACATATGACTCATGATTTTCAGCTGTTACACATGTGAACTTGTGGAAAATGATACAATTAGAGAGCAGAAGCAGACCAAATAGCTGTTTACATTTAGCTATGCTGAGCAGATCAGAACTGCTGGAGGAGTGCAGAAGAAATGTCCTTTTTTCATTTGCTCGTGCCCTCCATGGGCTATGTCCTGCTTAGAGTTGCTTCATAGTCAAGCAATAGAATTAGGGGAAAGTTTTGATAGGAGTTAGTATTTTGTACTTTTTTGATTTGTCTGATGAAGAGTGATTGCTCTGTCATTCATTCACCATTTCCTTCCATGTGAAAGTAGGAAATATGGTATATGAAGACTGAAACCAAGGGTTTTTCCATCCCTGCATGTTTTCCTTTTGAGCGCAGAAATTCAAGTTATCCCAGAGTAGAGGAAGGAGAGGAAATGTAGTAATAAAGTCCTTGGCTTCATCACAATCCCCTTTCTGACCTGACCAGAAAGAAGTATGTGGAAAGTGATTAAGCTATTCGGGATAAGTATAGATGAATGGCAAAAGTAGGTTGAGGTAAAATCAGAAAGGCAAGCACAAAATAAGATAGAAACAGGGGCAGTAAGGTTACAAGATGTCATTCTACAAATGCATATGAAGAAGGCCAGGAAAGTGCTGGTCCACTATTTAGAATCATAGAATAGTTAGGGTTGGAAAGGACCTTAAGATCATCTAGTTCCAACCCTCCTGCAATGGACAGGGACACTTCACACTAAACCATGTTACCCAAGGCCTCATCCAACCTGGCCTTGAACACCGCCAAAGATGGAGCGTTCACAACTTCCCTGGGAAACCCATTCCAGTGCCTCACCACCCTCTCAGTAAAGAATTTCTTCCTTATATCCAATCTAAACTTCCCCTGTTTAGCTTTAACCCGTTACACCTTGTCCAGTCACTACAGTCCTTAATGAATAGTCCTTAATGAATAGTCCATCCCCAGCATCCTTGTAGGCCCCCTTCAGATACTGGAAGGCTGCTATGAGGTCTCCATGCAGCCTTCTCTTCTCCAGGCTGAACAGCCCCAACTTTCTCAGCCTATCTCCATACGGGAGGTGCTCCAGTGCCCTGATCATCCTCGTGGCCCTCCTCTGGACTTGTTCCAACAGTTCCATGTCCTTTTTATGTTGAGGACACCAGAACTGCACACAATACTCCAAGTGAGGCCTCACGAGAGCAGAGTAGAGGGGCAGGATCACCTCCTTCGACCTGCTGGTCATGCTCCTTTTGATGCAGCCCAGGATACGGTTGGCTTTCTGGGCTGTGAGCGCACACTGAAGCCGGCTCATGTTCAGTTTCTCATCGACCAACACCCCCAAGTCCTTCTCCGCAGGGCTGCTCTGAATCTCTTCTCTGCCCAACCTGTAGCTGTGCCTGGGATTGCTCCAACCCAGATGTAGGACCTTGCACTTGGCATGGTTAAACTTCATCAGGTTGGCATCAGCCCACCTCACAAGTGTGTCGAGGTCCGTCTGGATGGCATTCCTTCCCTCCAGCGTATCAACCGAACCACACAGCTTGGTGTCATCGGCAAACTTGCTGAGGGTGCACTCAATCCCACTGTCCATGTCAGCAACAAAGATGTTGACGAAGACTTTTCCCAACACCGATCCCTGAGGGACACCACTCGTTACTGGTCTCCAGCCGGACATCGAGCCATTGACCACAACTCTTTGCGTGCGGCCATCCAGCCAGTTCTTTATCCACTGAGTGGTCCACCCATCAAATTGGTGTCTCTCCAATTCAGAGACAAGGATGTCATGTGGGACAGTGTTGAACACTTTGCACAAGTCCAGGTAGATGACGTCAACTGCTCTGCCCCTGTCCATCAGTTTCGCAGCCCCATCATAGAAGGCCACCAAATTGGTCAGGCAGGATTTCCCCTTAGGGAAGCCATGCTGGCTGTCACCAAGCACCTTGTTGTTTTTCTTGTGCCCTCCTGCCCTCTAGGGCTGTATCCCATGGAACCTTACTAAGCAGGTTCCTGAAGAGGCCAAAGTCTGCTCTCTTCAAGTCCAGGGCAGTGAGCTTGCTGCACGCTCTTCTCACTGTTCTGAGGATCTCGAATTTGACCATCTCATGATTGCGAGACAAGGGTGCAAGACAGCTATCGACAGATGACACAGGGGATGTACAAGCAGTTAGTGACTCTTTTTTTATCTGTATCCATTAAATTAAAAAATTGTATTTCAACAAACATGTTAAGCCAGTGGTGTTGCTGAAACATGTAGTTGCATCCTCCCTGCTCCACCCCATTCCTACCTCCTTGCTGCCTGCCTTCATCCCATTTCCACAGCAATTTGGAAGGGTGCACTATTGTCTGGATGGAGGAATTGATCCAGCTGAAAATTAACCTAGTAAATAAGGTGATGGTTACTAGGGTCAATTAGTTCTCCAGTTTGATTCATCTCATGGCTGCACTGTATTCAGATTTAAGGCAGACTGATCCCAGGATAGGTAGTTACTGTCTCTGAGTGATTCAATGCGTAAGGTGCCAGTCCTTAAAAGGGGGGGGAAAGGATCTAGGATTGATATTGATCAGTCCAGTTAAATTCAATTCCTGCCCAAAAAATTTAGGCTGTTTTAAACAAACTACTTCTAAGTACCTAGAAAATAAAGAGGAAGTGGGTAGCATTCAGTTTCAGTTTTAAGAACAAAGTCTGTCAAACCAGTCTATCTCCTTCTATGACTGTATTGTGCTGCAGACAGGGGAAAGGCAGCTGGTGTCATATAGCTCAACTTCAGTAAGGCTTTTTGCACAGTTCTGACACTCCCATAAACAAATAAGGAAACACAGTCTTGCTGACCCTACTATACCTGTTCTAACAGATGTAAGACTGCTCAGGTAATTATACCTAAAAAGTGACACAGAATGGAAGGATGTATGAAATATGATTCTGCACAGTTTTATCCTTGCTCCCATTATAGTCCACATTTTCATTAGTGATTGAAAAGGGGAACAGGAGACATACATAGCAAATGTGCAGGTCACAGCCTGGGAGCTCTGCAAGTATGCTAGTCAAAAGGCAGATTAAAATTCCAAAGAAGATCTTGGCAGCTTGAAGGAACTATGTGTAAAAGCAAAGTAAAATGTACCAAGGACCAGTACAAGGGATCAAGGAACTACATTTAGACATGAATTATCTGCTGAAAAGTGGGTAATAACTGGCTAGGAAACAGCTTGACCAAACAGCGACCACAAACCAAACACTGAATCAGCTGTTACGCAGAGTGGAAAAGGCAAGCATCGTAATGCAATGCATAAATAATTCTGAAAATGTATGAAGAAATCCTTCCACCCTGTTGAGCATTGATAACACCTCAGTTGGAGCATTAAGTCCATCTTAAATTGTATCAAGAAAAAATCTCATCCAGATTAGACATTAGAATAAAAAATGTTTCCAACTGTAAGGGCAGTAAGGTACTGGTATAACTTGCCTGGGAAGTTACAGAGCATCCATGGAACATCTCTATTTATGTCCTGTTTGATGTCCTATGGATGGTCTTGTCTTGGTTCACATTGACTAGATGAAGTCTCAAGTTTTTTTCCAGCCGAGGTTTCCTGAGATCCACCTCACCGAGTTATTGCCCAGCCCGTTAAGCTTTCTGGGGAACAGTAGCAGCAGGCCCACTTCCATGGGCATTTTGCTGTTCTTCTCACATGAGGTTCACAAATAACTGGCTGGAGTGCTTCATGTAATTCCTGCTTTTCCTACAAAATCTCTCTCAATTGCTGTCAAGGTGAAGTAATATAAATTAGGACATTGCTCCATTTTTCCATTCAAAAGAGATCAAATCTTCCCCCCATTTAAGTCATTGGCAACATATTCCTACTACCCCCCAGAGAAGCTGATGAAGAAAGCGGTTTAGTTAATATCATACCATAAAATAAAGTTGATATACCAAATAATTAAGCCACTTTTTTGAACACTTGTGTATTGTGCTACTATTCTGGGGGCTAGCGATGGATAAGCGTCCATTTTTCTCATGGTCACTGGTGTGTGTCATGTCAGGTCAGCACAAAGTAGTCACAGTCCACTAGTGCTTGTTGCAAAATGAGCTAAGGCCACTTTTTCTCTTTTGAGAAGATACAAAGCAGAGTCAAAACTTGGCAAAAAAATCTATCACAGTTGCAATAGTGAAATGGCAAAAGCCTGAGGAGGCATTAGGACTGAGGTGTCCTTACTGTCTGCTTCCAAAACAATACGTGGAATGTCTGGGATTTCATACTTCTACTCTGTTCCCTTTTTTGGATCCACTCCTATAATGCTCAACAAGCTGATGAAGTAAAAAGGCTATTCACACTGACTGTAGTATTTGCTTTCAGTTAAAAGTGTCTAATTGCTGTTTAGCAGGAAAACATGTACACCTCCAGAGAGGAGAGCTGTTTCTGGGCTTGATGCACTTGAGCATCTCTAATCAGTACATCTGAAAATATTTTAAAGTGAGCTAAGCCTGTATGTGTCTTCATATCAGAAAGTATGGCTAGGGACAGAATCAAATGTTTGGGTGTGTTTATATTATTCCCATATATGAGATGAAAGGCATTTATGCCCCTCTTTTGTCTGCATTTGTAAACATCTACATACACATAAAGGCATTCTGTACAAACTGTCCTCCCTTTATCCCATAAAAGAGTAATAGTGTAATATGATTTATTTCTTAGTGGCACAATCTTCTAAGCAGGCATTGAAAATGATCATTAACCTTGAAGGCTAGACTATCTGTTTTCTGGGCTTGCCCTTCACAGTGCTAGCGAAAGTAGCTTCTATAGGAGAAATTTGACTTTTATATTATCTAAGATACACATTTAAATTCATAGAATACATTTAATTTTTTTTTAGATTTTCCAGAACCGAAGCCACAAAGTTTAAAATTGTATCTTCACACTTATGAAACTCAGGTTTGCCATTCTGCTTAGTTGTAACAGTGTGACATTCGAGAAAGCTGTGACATTTGGACCTGTGTCCAACAGAGGGAGGTGTTCAGAAACATGGATTTGGTCCAAACTCTTTCTAAGTTTAAGTAATTCAGCAGAAGGGGGGAGGAGGAGCACACACAAATGCAAGTGAGCAGTGAGTACCTTACTATTGAAATTCAATTAATTTAGCTGCTTTGTGAGAATTCAGGTTTGGAGTCACTGGCTACTTACAGAGTCAGACCTACTCAGAAGATTTAGGACCAGACCAATGATGATTTGGTGGCAGGACTTTTTGATCAGACAGCTGACAATATCACCTTTGTGTGGCAAAAGAACTGTGATTCTCTTAAAAAGCAAAAGCACTATTTAGTTCATACCATCTGCTTGAGGTAAGACAAATTCAAGCAGAGGTCCAGTCTGGTAGGCAATTTGGGTTCAGTAGAAACCTGAAATTACTCGGCTGTGCCTTCTTCACAGGCAGTCACTATGGCAATGGGAAAATATTGTGAGGTATGGGAATGATGGGAATATGACTCAGAGAGTACAGAAAAAGGAATGCTCAAAAACATAATTCCCAGTAGGCACAGAGTACACTTTTCAAATACACACAAATCAAGGATGATAATCTGGTACTGCTTTGCACCCGTGTGTTTATTGAGGAACATGGTTAATAAATAAGGAGCTGTAGTGCTGCATATTTTCAACCCCACTATTATCAGGGGGAAGCAGAAGCTGGCACTGGAGGAAACAGTGTTCTGCTCTGCTGCTTCCAGCCCTGCACCTTTCCTCACAGGACCGCCGTGCAGCTGGAACTGCTTTTATCTGTAAAGGACATGTTTGGACAGACTCCGTCAAGTCAGTGTGCGACTTCTGTGGCCTTGCCAAGTGGGAAGGCTTCTCCTTTGGCTTGCAAAGCCACAGAGGCTTGTGAGAACCCCTGGATGAAGTCTCACTGAATTGGGATTTGGCTCAAAGACAAAGAAAGTAGCCCCAGGCAAGAGCCACCCCACAGGGAGAAATCCCTACAAAACACCACATGAACAACCAGGCTAACACAGACCTGTGCTCTGGCTGGATCAACACCAGATGGGCCTCAGCTTGCCACATAACAGGCATTTTCAAAATAGCTTGTCCTCAGAATTTTCTTCCCAGTTTTGCTATGTAGTCCTAACAAGCATGAAGATCAATATTTATAGATACATATATATACACACATATATATGTGTGCATATGAGGCAAACTCAAATATATATATGTATATATATACATTTTTCTTTCTTGAGTTCTACCCCATGCAGCTAATGATGATTGCATGGCATGTATTAATACTAGTCACTCTCCAAACCCTTTATGCTTTTGGCCTTGGTAGCACTCTGATGTACTTAGTCCCACAGATCAATTATGTATTATGCAAAAGCCTTTCTTTTAATCAAATTTATGTCATACCTCTTACTTTGCTTAATGTCTCTTTATCCTTGAACTCTGAGAAAAGACAGATGAACTACTCTCTCTCTCTCGAGTTCAGTTTCTCTCTATATCACCCACAAGCTTCCTCTTCATTTTACCCAGATCCTTCAATCATTTCTGCCCTGAAGGAGGTGAGAACTTCCTTCCTCATGGGTTTCTGGGACTCGTGGAATTTGGGGGCTGTCCCAAACTTCCCCTCCTGACCTACAAGCCGCTGATTCTTAGAATCATAGAACCATAGAATGCTTTGGGTTGGAAGGGACCCTAAAGATCATCTAGTCATGAGAAATTCAGTGAGCTCAAGCAGTCCGCTGAGCCCTTTGATCCCACTCCCCTGAGTTTTACTGCGGGAGGTACACGGAGCCCTGAAGCATCAACATGATTATAGTGTATTCTTTTACGTTAAAAATGCTGGCCACCAGTATTGTTGCTCAGCAACATGAAGCTGTGTATCACTGCTGGCTTCATTAAACTTTAAAAATATTTTTCCTTGCCAACTCAAATAAATAATTGATGATGATTTCAGTGTATATTTAGCATGCCCGTTGGAATTCCAGTAAGTAGGTAAGACAGTTTTATATATCTAGACTTCAGAAGAAACAGCTAATACTGACTGTGAAATAAAATGCACAGCTGAAAAACACTTGCACTTACATAGCAAATTATAAATCTCTCAAAGGTGATGTATCAAATACATGCCAAAACCCTATAATTATTTCTTTACTGAACATGCTGCATTTTCTTTTTTTGCAAAGATCATTAAATCTTATTCTATAGTTTCTTACTAGAAAAGACTACAACTGATGGGGCAGAATCTAGCTGGAGGTCTGTGACTAGTGGAGTCCCTCAGGGGTCGGTGCTGGCACCAGTGCTGTTTAATATTTTCATCAATGACCTGGATGAGGGAACTGAATGTACCCTCAGCAAGTTCGCTGATGACACTAAACTGGGAGGAGTGGCTGACACACCAGAAGGATGTGTTGCCATTCAGCGAGACCTGGACTGGCTGGAGAGTTGGGTGGGGAGAAACTTGATGAAATTCAACAAGGGCAAGTGTAGAGTCTTGCATCTGGGGAGGAACAACCCCATGAACCAGTACAGGTTGGGGGTTGACCTGCTGAAAAGTAGTGAAGGGGAAAGGGACCTGGGGGTCCTGGTGGATGGGAGGATGACCATGAGCCAACACTGTGCCCTTGTGGCCAAGAAGGCCAATGGCATCCTAGGGTGCATTAGAAAGGGTGTGGTTAGTAGGTCAAGAGAGGTTCTCCTCCCCCTCTACTCTGCCTTGGTGAGACCACATCTGGAATATTGTGTCCAGTCCTGGGCCCCTCAGTTCAAGAAGGACAGGGACCTGCTGGAGAGAGTCCAGCGCAGAGCCACGAAGATGATTGAGGGAGTGGAGCATCTCCCTTATGAGGAGAGGCTGAGGGAGCTGGGTCTCTTTAGCTTGGAGAAGAGGAGACTGAGGGGTGACCTCATCAATGTTTACAAATGTGTAAAGGGTGAGTGTCAGGATGATGGAGCTAGGCTTTTCTCGGTGATGTCCAGTGATAGGACAAGGGGTAATGGGTGTAAACTGGAGCATAAGAGGTTCCATGTGAACATCAGGAAAAACTTCTTTACTGTGAGAGTGACAGAGCAGTGGAACAGGTTGCCCAGGGGGGTTGTGGAGTCTCCTACGTTGGAGATATTCAAGGCCCGGCTGGACAAGTTCCTGTGTGATGTACTCTAGGTTACCCTGCTCTTGCAGGGGGGTTGGACTAGATGATCTTTTGAGGTCCCTTCCAACTCTCGGGATTCTGTGATTCTGTGATTCTGTGATCCTGTAACTTCTTTATTACACATATATTTGCTAATATGGGCAATTCAACACATTAAATATGCATAAATAGAGAAGAACAGATTTCAACAAATATATTTTCTGGCTGGGTAATAGTGCCTGGGGTTGTTAAAAGGGAATGGGTTGTAAAACTCCAGCATATTTTCTGTCATCTAACTGATGTATTGCTTGCTATTCACCTTTAGCATGGGTCCCAGCTAAAATAAATTGCTGCAAACCTTATCAGCAGATTCTTTTCTATTATCTGCATGAAGTTCCAGTTTTATCTAATTAGTGGCATTACCAGAATATTTTTCTGCAAATATAGAAGCCCCTTGGTGAATAAAATTGATACTTTTATCCACAAGAGGTGCTTTTAGACGTATACCTATGAGCAGAATGAAAAGAACATGAGCTAGAGAGCTTTGGAGATCTCCAATCTAAACAAGTGCCAAAATAAACATGAGTGGAGATAGAGGAATTAATCCTGTAATCCTTACTTTAGCAAAATTCCTGCTATCTTCAGTAAGATTCTCACTGGGGAGCAGCTGTTGAAATTGGCCTAAACGAAACAGAAATGAGAAAAGCCAAATTCTGCCTCTGGGTGTGCACGTGTGACTTCTGTATAACCTAAAGTGTGACACCCTGGGCCTGGGATAATCAGCACATAAATTCCCACCAAGCTCTACAGTACCGAGACTTTACTCAGTATAAATAGCAGGCACATCCTTACCCCTAAAGGGAAATGTTCCTATCGAAGCTTCACAAAGAGGCAAGAAAACAAGTGTAAACTGAAACTAACATTCAGAAATAAAATGTGCATTTTATTTAGAAGTATCTTCTGTTTTAACCAATTATAAGAGTGTTTGTCTTCACTGAACTTAAAAGTATTGCCCCCATTTTCCAGTTGGGATGGAAAACCAACATGCAAAGTTAAGTGATTCTCCACAGACCACACAGCAGGTGATTAGTATCATGGGGACAAATTAATCTTGGGTGTAAATCCATAAAGATTAATGGAGCTCTAACAGGGATTAATTTGGCCCATCATCTCTAAGGATAAGAAAACCAATTAGGAGATGTCATTAATCTTCTGGTTAGTACAGGACTATTTCTTAAGCAATACAGAAAGGTAATAGAACAGGAATGACCAAAGATGAACTGGCCATTCCTTGATAGAATGATTCACAGCAGGAGCCTCAAATAGTGACAGCAGCCCTGATGTGCCCTCAGGCTCCCATGCCAACTGAGATGCTCTAGGGCAAGCAGTTATTTGAGGATTGGAGAGTCAGCCCAGATTTCAATCACTGATTAGATTTATGTCTTTTCTTAGGACAAGACTTCAATGAAACTGCTTTGGAGTCAAATGTATTTTATTACAGCACTTCAGATCTTCAAATCTTTAGAAAATATGAAGTGGTTAATGCCCAATGGAAAGTAGTACTTGAATGAGTCATAAATTTTAGAACTTCTACTTTTGACTTGACAAAATGTGAGCTATTCCATTAGAAGTAAGTTTATGAAGAAGGAAGCATTGCAAAATCTGTATAACTGACATGTACTGAGATTTGGAAATAAATATTTCCTTATTCATTTGCTGTGACAATAACAAATTTCCCATCTTAAATACTATCTAAAGACTATGTAAAATAATCTAATACTATCTAAAATACTATCCCATCAGGATATTCATGATGCTTACAAAAGCATGAAAACTGGCCCATAGCAAAGAACGATCTTTCTTCCTTTTACCTCAGAAATTCTGTTTTAAAGAGAAGCTTAATTAGACAAAAAGGGTTTTGCTAAAGGGTAATGACTAACTATAACAAATGCATACAAAGCAGAGATTAACAGAACAACAAAAATAATGGCTCCCGGACCATGGTTGATGGAATTTATGGAAAAAGAACATCTGTGTCATTGGCAAGGTCTAGTGTGAGGAGGACATTGAATAGGAGATAGTGAATTTGTGCCCAAAAGTTGTGTGCATTACCTAATAGGCCTGGTAAAAATGTTCCCTGGGATTTTGAAAGCAAAACTTGGCAACAGTGAGATCATTAAAGCCCTAATGCATAGAAGCCTTCATTCAACATATAATAATATGAAGCAGGTTTTTCATTGTTAGGAGAAAAAAGAAAATTCTAGCTGTAATGGGGATCTTCCCATCAGTAGTTCTGCCTGAATGAGAGTTTCATGGCTGAGATTTCATAATCGGTGAAATGACTTAAAACTCCTTTCATGGGGATGTTCTTGGATAAATTAAAACCTTTTTCTTCATTGTACAGAATGTAGGAGTTCAAATGAGGTGACGGGCTTAGGCTGATATTACAGCTTCATTCAGGGGAAGGATGTCATGATGCTCGCTTGTACTGTGGTAGAGAGCATGGGTTTTGTAGGGCAGAGCTTTCCAGCTTCCTTCCTACCCCAGTTGACTGAGCACCTTTTAGGAATGTAATGACACACTGCCGCATCCATCTATGAACAACAGATGTGAAAAAGAGACGTGGAGTAACCACCTAAACAGAATATGAAAGAAATCTGGATTTTGATAGGGTGACATAAATATAGAAGATGGAGTGGGGCAGAAATGTTTCTGAGTTGGTGCTGACAGTATAACAGCATAAATACTCTTAGGAGTCAATATTTCTAAATACTGATGCTTATAAGCCTAGAAATTGGGATGTGGAAAATTTCATCAGCCAAAAATAGTAAATAAATATACCAGGGATTGTTCCAACATGGTATCATCAATGTTTCAGAAGGGCAATGAAAACAACAGGAAATGTGAAAAAGCTGTCAAATTAGGCCCATAATATATAAAAAGATAAAAGAATGTCTGTTTTAGTATCTTCCTTTGACAGATGGATCTAAAGAAATATTCTGAGAAAGACTCCAGCACAAGCCTATGTTTCCAGAAGACCTTTCACAATATATAATGTTTCTGTCTCACTGTTTTTGACAACTGTATTTGGTGATTATTAGAGGAAGAAATTATAAAAATATACTTTTTTTCATAACATAATTTCTAGGCAAAAAGGAATTTCTGAATATAAACAGTTGCATTTCAGTAGGCTAGCTAACTTAATACTAGTTTTCCTTTCAAAAACGGACCAGCTTTATAATTACTGATTAGGGCAAATGAGTAGTGACCATGTCACCATTTATCCAGCCTTTCTAATGTGCAAATATACCTGCAGCTTAGTGCTGAAAGCATAAGGATATGTAAAACCATACAGTATATGTAAAACTGTGCAAAAGCTATGCAGAACATGTACAGTTCATGCTTTCAGCTCTGGTATAACCAGGGTAGGAGCTAACGTTTGTTGTAGAAACAATATAGAAACCAGCGCAGCATCAGAGATATCAGCTCCATGCAAATAAACTTTTATTACAAATGGTATTTGGTGTTCAGGGAGGCAAAGTCAATACTTCAGTGCTGTAGTGAACACCACAGTAAAAGTACCTGACATTCAATAAAAAATAACTCCATAGAAGCAATTACAGTCTGTCTAGTTCATACATCTTTGTTGCCCTACTTACGTGTGTCAGAAATAATTTATGAGGAAAGATATATGCATATTCATAATAATTACTGTTTCACAAGCCCAGTTGCAGTAAAGCTGGAAGATCCTGGAGACTAACAGCAGAAAAAAAAGTAGTGATGGTAACTGCTTCTAGGCACAGTGGAGTGTAGCAAAGCTCAGGCTTTGTCCTGTAAACACTGTGTTAGCTGTTTACTGATCATCTGATTGGTATGGTGACTCTTGATCTCATTGGCAATTAGCTCTCCTTCTGTTTTAAGAACAAAGTAACAGGTATCCTGAAATGCATGTACTTACGGAAAATCATTTATTTTCTAGTTTTGATGTATTTGATGCTATTCAGAAAACTGGGTTATTTTTTGAGACTGCAAACACAATAATGGAAATATTTATTCATTGGCTTGCTTACACATTCAGTGGTGTATACGGATTATGGACACAAATGAAAAAGTTGGCTTACATCACCAATAATATGCCATCTTAAAGTCAGAGTAGGAGAACAAGCACCATGTAAGTATGTGAAATCTTCATGGTCAGTTTCACATACCCATTTTACTTATTATTTACGGCAAATTAGCAGCAAATTAGCTCCTTATCATGTCCTTGCTAAGAATCAGGAGCTTCAGCTGTGGTGGCAGCTTGCCCTCTCCATAGGTACCAACTCAATCACTTGCTACAACCCCACAGGGCCCAGTGTCACCCTAAGGGACGTAAAAAACTAATTTCTTCCAGCAGGCATCTGTTAAAATGTTTTGGAAGATGATACCAGTACAAAGATGGTCCAGGTCTGCCCCTGCCATCTCTGTAGGGAAGGTACAATCTCATGCCCCATTTTGGAGGGAACACAAGTGCAGTGCAGCATGTCCAAGGGTACTAAAAGGGCCCTTCTCACAGAAAACAGAATATAGGTGCCCTAGCAAGTCAATCCAGACACAACCTCCTTGCTTTGAGCACACAGTTGTTAAGGTGGGAAATACGAAGGCAAGACAAGGCAAGGTCTGAAGTACATCCCCACAGAGTCAGTGTTCTGAGAGCATGAGAAGCTGGTTAATCTGATTAAAGGAGATGGAAAAACATCTTGAGGACGTCACAGTTGGGGAAGAACATGTGCAGCAAAAGCAGGAAAAGTGCCTGGTTGCATGCATGGCTCAGTGTCAACATCAGAACATGTGCTGGAGGCAACCCAGCATGACTATTCTCTGCACATCTTCATGGTACCCACCAAAAGCCACTATCTCCACCTCCCGCAGGTGCCTGGCATGCTGGGGGCTCCCTTCCTGCACATGCTCGCAACGTGAACTGCAACAGTATTATTAAAAGTAGTATCATTTATTCTCATCTAGCTAGCTTCTCTCTTTATTTTGAACAAAGAATGTTTTGAGAATCCATCCATGAGGATGGATTCCCCATTCAATCTATTACAGACTACAGGCAATACATGACCCAGGATCTTCTCAAAGATTTTTATTAGAAAGCAAAAAAGTCTGCTCTTCCACAAAACCTGGTATTCAGCCTCCCAGCCAGACAGCTTCAGACATCCCATGGTACTTCTGTCTTTAACAGCTCTTGGATGTCTGACACAGCCCTACACTTGGCATGTGATGGGATGAAGTGCCTTAGCTCCTTAACGGATCTCTTCCATATTCAGTGTGCATGAGCCTGTTTCACAAAAGCGAGCTTAACATTGTTTTAAAGCTTTCTCTGAACAAAGCAGCCAGCTCCGAAAGTATCTTCAACCTGGGCTGTCTCAGCTGCTCACAGTTAATGAGCCACATGCTCTATAATACAGCATGGGGCTGTCAGAAGGGGTTTTGAACCTGTTCTCACCATGCAGAGCCCAGATTTGATAAATGCATAATTAATACAATACTGTTTGGTTCTGTGATGCCAATTGCTGGACTCAGGCAGCTTTGTGGGATCAAGCACTGTGAAGAGAAATACTGCTGAGGGCATTGGCACTGTACAACAATCACTGACAGCACCTCCTGGGATTACACCTGCAGACCACAAAGTCACTGCTATGTGCAAAGGGCAGTCCCTCTACATCAGTATGAGATAGATGGTATTTCTGAACCTGGTTAGAAATACAACACATTCTTCTCTTTGAAATCGGGTTTTTGTTTTGGGGTGTGCTGCCAAGCTGTACACTTCAGGGAGAAAGACAAAACAGCTATTTAATCTGCATAGATTAGCCTCTGTGTGAACTCCAATCCTGGACTTTCTTGCCTAGATGTCAGGATGGGGATTACTTTTGTTAGCTAATGAGTAACATAAAAAGATCTACAAGTCTACTACTTAGGAAAATGAAATATATTTTGAATCAGGTATTTTCATTGCTTATCTTGTTTTTTTCCTTACTGACTGAAAGTACAGTTAGGTATAATCTCAAGATAGTAAGCAACAAATCCTTTCTTATTAAAGTAACTTAAACCATTAATGGCATTATAGATTGCTTTAGATTTGTAGTCCTTTTTTTACTGCCACCTGTCTGCTTTCCAGGCTGTACTGAAGGAAAAGGAAAGCTATTTTCTGTTCTAAACCCACACTAAACCACCACGAACAAGTAATACTTAAAAAGAAACAAGTTTATGAGGTCTTCAGAGCTCAGCTCTGAGTCAGAATGATTCTTTTTTTTCTTTGCTGTAGCATTTAAAATGAGAAAATACAGGAACAGATGCCATGTTACAGTATCGTATCCAGAAAACATCACTGCAGTAACCCTGTCTACTTACTACTTAACACTGAGCCACCATCACACTTAACGAAAATTAATTACTTTGTAGATGGAGTTAAAATCCCAGCTGTAATAAAATGCAAGGTAATCCTCCTGTCAACAGCAATGTAGAATTAAGTAACAGAAGAAACAAGTGACCTGCACAGAACTCTGGTGCTCCACTGTGGTCTCCCTGGGCCGGTTCCTCGGGGATGGACTTCATGTTCCTCAGTGATGCCCCCAGAGCAGGTGGTGGGTTTTGTCCGGGACTCAAAGGGCTCTGCATGAGAGGCAGCTGGGTGCCTTATCTTCTTTTTATTTATGTGGAGGTTACAATGGCAGCAGACAGCAATGCATGGACACTAAATTAATTAAGCTGTTTTTAAGCCACAGCATTAAGGTGATGTCATAAGAACCTGCTTAGGATGGGAAGGTCACGAGAAAAGGAGAGTACATGCCTTGCAATAAAAGAATTTGTACTTTGGAGGGCTTGTGCTGGATGCCTTGTGTGGACTTGTCAGACTGCTTGTTTTTCATACCTGGCATGACCCAGAGAAGTACTTTTTCTATCCATCGAAATGTCTGACAGCATCTCTGACTTAAACAGAAGAGCTGGTGCACCTGCCTCAGCTCTGAGCAACACACATACTCAGAAATGTGTATGTTTGGAAACACAGAACTGGGGAAATATTTAGATGCAAGATAACATGGTTTGTATAATTTATGCCAGACTGGGTTTGTGTTTGCATAGAAGCATGCTCAGATAGGCACGTGTCAGGCCACCGGAAATCCACTCAGCTTACCACTTGCACTGACATGGCATGGCATTGCCAATTTGCATTGATAGTTTGATTATGTTGTACAACTGAGCCTGGGAAGTCTTTCTCTATTTTCTAAGTAAGTAAGTAGTTTTGTAAAAATCAAGAACAGCAGCACTCAGCTTTGATCTTCTTCATAACCTTACCAAAAAAATAAAAAGGGAAATAGGGAGACTCGAATGGAAGAAATTAAGCAGATGCTCATGCATTGCAAGCTCTTAATGATGCTGTTGTTTCATTGTGAAATATTTCTATTAGGAAATGTTGAGCATCTGAGCTGTAGCCATAATCCTCTCATACAGAAGCCTTTTCTACAGCCTGTACAGAGTAAGTGCAAGCC
Organism: Psittacula echo; assembly: GCF_963264785.1. NCBI lineage: Eukaryota > Metazoa > Chordata > Aves > Psittaciformes > Psittacidae > Psittacula > Psittacula echo. The sequence continues at coordinate 64,934,721 of NC_137739.1, read as the reverse complement.
TGTGTCTTCGGCATTAATGGAATCAGCTGAAGTGAGTAATGCTTTGTGTATCCTAAGGCTGTGATCCTGCAAACATAGTAAAAAGATGGCAGTGTTGGTTTTTCTAAGCAGTCAGTCCCACATGAGGTGAAGTGAGTCAGAGCATTCGAGATGGATGAGCAGCTCTCAGAAAGGAGCTTTTGTTCCTTGTCTCCAGTCTCTAACAGTCACAGTGAAATTGTCTCTACCATCTACCTATTAGCATCAGCATCACTGTGGCTGTTTGTGTGAGAAACACGAATATAAGGAAAGGTCACACAAGGAGACTCCTAAATCAGGATCTTTTTTTTTTTTGTACCAAGCTTAAAATGACCACACTGATGACCCACCAATGCTTCCTGTAAGGAAAAGCTAGAGGCAGCTAGAGACACAGATGGGAATCAATTTGTCCTTGAGAGCTTTATGGTAACAACTATTTATCCTTGTCTACAGTATTCATACAAACAGCTGAAGAGAAACATTTCTATTATTCGCTACGTGGCAGTCTTCTAACCTTCCTTTTCCTGATAGCTGTTACTTGTAATTGCAGCAAGAATAATATCCTGAGGGCTTTATGCTGATTTGCTGGATTTGAACAGCAGCGTCTCAACTTACAGCCTTTATATCCCCCACCACCAGACAAGCACACACTGTTTCTACTAGCCAATAAAAGCTTATGAAACAAGCTTAGACCTGCATAGATTTTACCACCAATTTCATACAAGGAATCAAATGTAAAATCCATTTGGTAACCATGCAAAACCGGAAGGCAAATGAAATAGCTCTGTTCCGCTCTTGATGCCACAGGGCATGTTTTGTCCTGATTTGTGCGTGATACAGCAGCACTGCAGGCAGTGAGCCGTAAGGGGTCTGAAGCTGGTCAGCATATGCCGAAGAGAGGATGTGCTCTCCTAAGTGTTTCTCCTTGTGGCACCTCAGCGCTTCTGAGTGCTCGGAGGCTATACACTAGCTGTGCTTCAATGGTGTGGAAAAGCACTTTCCATTCAAAGTGAATAGTCATCAAACTAATAAAGAAAATTGTTAAGTGCTGTCAATGGAGACATCTTTGCTTTTTTATGGATGCATTAATGGAATACCCTGCCACAAATCAGAAGGGGTTTGCAGTCCCTTACTTCCGAATGGTGAATGTAATGATAAAAACAAACATTGTGTTACCCACTGGTTTCCATTATTGGTCTAATTACTGGATTAAATCATGATCCCCAGAACTGAAGTCAAAGGATTTTGCCCAGAGCAATGATTATGATATCAGAAGATGCAATCTCCCTGATCCCTGCAGAGGAGCTGAGGAAAAGCATAGGAATAAGGGGGTTGGCATCAGAAAGGGTGCCTGAGCACCCCCATTCTAGCCAGCACATGAGGATATATGTTGGCAGAATGAACTACTTCTGCACAGACGCACAGACACACATTTATATATAACTATATATATGTCTGTGGGCCCTGCTGCAGAGCCAAGCCAAGGGTACTCAGAGCCCTGCCCATCCCATCCATACAAGGAATCTCAGCATTGCTCCGTATGGATTTTCAGTGGCTCCTATGTAGTTCACAGTTTTCTCGAGGTAAAAGGAAACGTAGGCACTGCTGCTAAAAACAGCCAGTTATGTCCTCAGTGATTCATTTGTTGGTGGGGAGTACCCATAAGTGCCTCTATCTAAACAGTCTGTTCTCTGGCTCAGTATCTCCCTTGCCAGCTTGTATATGTCTCTCTAGTCTTGCTTAGTCTGTTTTCCTATGGGTTATATCTTCTTTAGCTGAATATATTAGGACAGTCTATTTATCTCCCTTCATGGTAGTGAGACCCAAGCATGACTTCCTCCCACACCAAGAATTTCGTAAATAAATCACTGTCTATTTCGTAAATAAATCACTGGAAGCCTATAGCATTACAAAAAAAAAAAAAAAAAAAAAACCAAAACCAAAAAAAACCAACCCCGAAAAAACCCCGAAACCAAAACCAACCCCAAAATAAACCCCAAAGCAAAACAAACAAAAAAATCCCAATAGCAAAAAAAGCAACAACAAAACCCAAACCCAAGGAATCACCCCTTTCTCAGATTAGAAGTTATTGTTGGAACAATAACAGAAACAGAAATCTGCTCAGTGACAGACCTCTTTGCATTGCTCTGATTTATGCAAGTAATAAATAATTCTGCTGAATAGCTTCTTGAGGTACTACTGAAGAAGGCTTCATGTGAGAAGGAAAGCTTTGTGTGATTTAACTTCCCATCCCCCAAACATACATACTCAGGGTGATGACCAGGATTTAAATCACAGTCCTTTAAATTGCTGTGGATTGGGAGAAAATGAAATTGGGCATTTTGGTGACATCCATGTAGTGCAAGTGGCAGTTTATGAACATATGACTGAGCTTATTGGTAGACATTTTGAAACTGAAATAGGCTCTGTTTGGACCTGTTGGATTTTTTTTATTTCCTGCTGCAATATCACTATATTCTGGAACTATCCTATGTTTTTTGCAAGCAAGCTCTGCCTGTCACTAATAAGCCCTAGGAAGAATGAGGGAACAAGATGCTTCTTCAGTTGCACTATGAGCTTCTTTATGCCTGCTCCAGTGTGAAGGGCAGGTAAATCAGGTAGTTTAGCTGAGAGAGCAGAGCAATAGTGTATATTGATGTTACTGACATAAGCCCCAAACACAGAGGAACCAAAACCTCATTTTCCTCAGGAGTATCTCTTCAACTGCACGTGGCTGAGTCAGGCCTTTCTGGGATTGAAAAATCACTTACTACTCAGTGTGCCCATAAACACTGGCTTCAGAGGGAACAAAACTGGGATGCTGTAATTAACAGTTCTTTCTTTCTTGCTTTAATGCTTTTTTACTTACTTTGCTAACCGGATCTCATGTTTGACATCTTTAATCTTTTGTTGTGGGGACGCCTGGTAACTAATAAGATATAGCTGGTTTTAATATTGACTGCTAAGGGTCATTTTTGAGGTATTTAAGTTTCAGTGGGATAACTAGGGAATAATAAATAAAACCCTTGGGTAGTGATACTTAGTTATCGAGTATTTAGTCTTGAATATTTAGACAAGCCACGTAACCAGATTTTAATGTCATTATTTTTTTTTTTGGCAAAAAAAATAGTATTTTCTTGATACATTCACTGATGTTATTTGGCAGTCACCTTTTTTATTTCTCTCTGTAGACACAATCTGTCTTTGTTAGGAAACGTCACCACTGATAAAGATAGCGATTTCTTTAGGCATAATATTATGTGTCCTTACTGGAGCACAAGAGATACCAGCATATTTGTCTTCCCATTTGTAAAAGTTTCCCCAAACACTTTCTCTTGCAACAGCACATTCACGATCCATTCTGCACATGCTTAGACTACACACATCATGTTAGCAAGGCAACATTGGCAATCTTGTGATTTATTGCCGTTTTCCTTCAAAAGCCAGGCATGCACAGCTCCCCACTCGAAGAGGAAAGCTGCTGGCTCCCAGCAGCCAAAAAGCACAGCAAGACTCATGTGCTGTGGCTTCCTTTGAATGAGTAAGCAGCTGAAAATAATACTGCTTATATTTTCTTTGGCAACGGGGGTTATAGACAATATTTATCCTCCTTTTCAAGTTTTCTGTGAACCAACTAGTGCAAAATCACAGCTCACATAACTGGAATACAGACTCTATTTTGTAGTGCTCTAGTTAGCTTCATCTCCAACAGACCAGCTTTGAAATACTGACAAACTCACCCAAAAGATATTCTGCTCTCTTCTGCTTAGTAGTGGATTTTGCAGCTAGTGTTTCTTTTTTCGTGTAATCTGACCCTATCTTGGTTCCACTCTTAATGCTCCTCTCTATCAGCCAAGGCATTAATCTCTAGACTGTGTCCTAAATCCATCCCTGGAAAGGCAATGGAAATAGGAATCAATGATATTTTTCAGTTCAACCAGTACATGCCATAAAGATTGCATTTGTTCAAGACAAGAAGACAAAGATACACTTGTCAGCTGATGCATATTTGGGTCAAACAATTAAAAAAAAAGATGAGATTTTAAAATGTTAGGAACCTAAATTTAGTCCTAAACAGTAAGTTCAAGCTGAGCTCCCTGAAATCGGTTAAAGATTTGAATAAGAAATGAGACAGACTCAGGAATAATATTTCCAAGCAGGTCTGCAAACTACCTCCAGGCATCTTGCCACTGATAATTTCTGCTTGTAGCAATGAGACATAGCACTATTCAATGGCCTCTGGGGGTTCGTGCTTATTCAGTGGTGAGAACTTGTAGTACATCTCCTGCAAGAAATACTCAGATTGATTACCAAGTGGTTGAGTAGCAGCCTGTCCCGCTGGAGGGCATCAGAAGGATAACGCATCATCTGGGAAAAGAAACAGACACCCAAGCAGCTCCAGTAGAAAAGAACAGAGCTAGAAAATATCTGTAAATTGGGCCCTTAAGTCTAGATTATTAATAGCTGTGGAATGGGTGTCCTTGAAACAGGACTTTCGTTGCCCAAGTTCCCAAATGAACTCTCTAAGCTCTGATCTCTGCACTTCATGTGACATGTTTGATGTTTACAGTAAATGAAAAATCATTTTTCTGAATGCTGCTCCACATGTCTGGCACTTTTGCAGTGAGTTCTTTGCAAATAAAGAAGATAATGATTGGGTGCATTTTTATATAATGAGTGAGCTACAGGGGCACCTTTATTTCCTCTCTTTCCAGAAAAAGAAAAAAAACTCCAACAGACTCATAAAATTCAGACTTTTTGCCAGCTATCATCAAACACAGGCAGTGCAGGCTAGCACGCAGAGCAGGAAGAGTATTAATGTCTAGCACAGCAGACAAGCCAAGTAGGGCTGGAGCTTGGCAGGGGACCAGCAGTCATTCCCTGGTGCAGCCACACAGCATCACTAGGGAAAAGGTCGAGGTCTGTCATGGAGGGCCTAGTACCAATTCCTATGCCACTTCCTAAATGCTTCTCCACACCATCTGTTCACAACATCCTGGCCCAGTTACTCAGGCTCCCCTCTGCTAGAGGATTTGAACCCTCTCAAGAAGCTGTAAGATAAGCACTAGTACTTATGTGCTCAGCAGTGTCAGGACTCAGGTACACACAGAAGGGACAAGTTGGGCTGAAAGGTCCAAACCTGCTCTCCTATTGGAGCTCCAGCACTCACAAAAGGATTTGAGACTCAGGTACCCAAACATTTGCTCCTCCTTGGGAACCCAAGCTCTCTGTAGGCTTGAAGTGGCTTAGCAGCCTTTGATTCACTCAGGAACCACCAAGGACCTCAGAGGCTAAATTCCAGCCATCCTGTGAGGTGGCCAGCTGGGCCACCCTTTGCCACTGACTGGAGCAAGATCTAAGTATTTCTAAAAATGGGGCCCTGTCCTTATTCAGGAACCTCCCCACCTTTCATTTCACACATTTTATATCTGAGTAAGGGCTCAAAACCCCTGAAACAAAACAAAAAGTAAGGATTGGATAAATTAACTATTACTACTATTCATTATTAATATCTCTACAGTAGCATTTGTATGCATGAAACTTCAGTGCAAATGAAAATATATCCCTCCTTCACATATCTTGTGAGTTCATTTATATGCAACATAGCTTGTCAAGAGATGGCAAACAAAAGACCTGGTAGGAAGAGGATTTACTCTGAATAAGCCGATAGCTACAAATAATTCTGAATCATATTGGAATTAAGTGACTTAGTGCCAGTAATGCCACTGGCACTGCTGCTAGCCTTGACACTGGTGCAGGACTTAGTCTAAGAGGCTCTTTTGATTTCTCAGAGGCTACTACTGATTAATTTTCTATTTATCTTCCTTTTTTTTTTTTATTTCTCCTTCTTTAGGACTTGTCAGATAGAAAGGCGGATGTGTGAAAGGATCTAATCTAGGCTATGCTTAGGTTATGAGAGGCAGGAGGTGGAGGAACAAAAGAGGAGCAGGACAGAAAAAATATCCTGCCATTCAGCTCAGCCACTAATATTTGCTAATTGCAATAAATATGATAGTGCACAGAAGCTCCTAATGAGCTTATATAAAGCAATTTAATAGGACTTTATCAGGTTAAGCATTGTGTTTAAAAACATAAATGTCCTTAATAATTCCAGATTAAAACAGAATGAAGTTTGAATACCCAATTATTTTCCCTCCTCTTTGTGCCAGAATCTGAACTGTATTTCACACAACTCAGCCATTGAAAACAGATGGGGCTTTATTCTGGTGCTTCCAGGCTGTAGCACACCTACATTGTATGAGAAAACAGCGCACAGATGCCCTGGGCAGTGCTGCAAAGGCAGCTGCAGAGATGCAGAGAGGCCACGTTATGTCCTGCTTGTCAAGCTGCCCGGGCAGCTCTTGTTAGCTTTGGCCCAGCCTCAAGCGCTGGGGACAGGAGCTCTGGGGCTTGCAGAAAGGTTTCCCCCTAAGGACAGCCACTCTGGGGCTTGCAGGAGGGTTTCTCCCCCAAGCACGGCATCTCTAGGGTTTGCATGATAGTTTTTCCCCAGCATAGCACCTCTGGAGCTTGCAAGACGGTTTTCCCTGTCTGTTGCTCTATGCAATGGGGCTGTAGCAGCTCCACTAGCACCAGTATGGGGGTCCTCACATGGCACTGACTTGCACTGTGCAGCTTCATTTTCTTGTTTTAGCTCATGACTTAAGTGTTTCCATGTTTAGATTACAGGCCTTTCGGAGCAGAGCTTAAATCCAGAGCAGTGACTATGTTGAGTTTAACTGAAACTGAAGGAAAGAGCCTATGGAAACTTCTTCACAAAGAAGTTTTGTAAATAGTGGTCTGATACTATGGTGATGGGTCCTTGGAATTGACGACTCCATTTTGCTTTCTATTCAACCCCTTAGTTTTCTTCCAAACATGCAAATCTTAGTCCTGTCCTATATGGCAGTGTTGATTGTACATTTTTATGCATCAAACAAGTGCCAAGGAAATCATACTTTGAGAATAGCAATGCTGGATTTGCTTCCCAGTCAAGCCTCTCACACCAAGTGCAGGAGGGGGCCAAATGTATTTCCCTGCCTTGATATCTCCAGGGGCCTCTGTATGTACTCATTTACCCTGGGTTTCTGTAAACCACAAAGGACAGTCCAAATCTGAGAGTGCAGTGTGTTTTGCCCGAACAAGAAAATCCACTCACAGAAGGGCTTGGTTATGTTGCCAGGTGGAAGCAACATCAAGGACATGCTTAAGGTCATGTCCTCTGTTGTTTGCATCATCTGACTGCTGAAGCCCCCCTTGGTGCTGGCCCTGCAGTCCACCCTCCCACGAGAGTGAGCCCTAGAATAGCCCCTCTGCTGCCTGCTGTAAGAGGAGTTGAACCATGCTGGCAGCCTGAGCTTGGACTGTGGATTACAGGGTGTCTGATCCCTAAAGCCTCTGGCTTCAGGCCACGATCACCATGAGTCTCTTCTGGTAGGTGCAGCCTCTCTCTAGCATTTGAAACATCCCAGAATATCTATTCCCACTTATCAGAAAGACACTGCAGCAAATTTAGTGGGCTTCTGCATTTGCTATCTAGCAAATTCTCCTCTCCCAGGTGGAAGGATTCTCTGCTTCTTTTATACTGAAGAAGCAGAGAAAGTAAATGCTTCCAAATACCCTACAATATGGATGACTTCAACAGAAGCAAGAATGACCACTTAGAGAATGATAGAAGGATTACTGTCACTATATATCGTTATCTGGGGGAGAACAAGCTCAATGCACTGGCAGCTTTGTAAACATCTCTGGCTGCTTAGGGAATCTGCAACACAAGCCAAAGTGTTTGAAAAGGTATTTTTCCTAAACCATGCATTTCCCAAATGAGTATGAGCAAATTCAGGCCTGGAACAAGTCCAGTGAGCATGATAAACTGCCACTAGGAAAGAGCAGAGGCAATTGTTGTGTGTTATCCCCTCCTTCCCAAAATGATGCAATATCTCTTAAATTCAGTGGGGGGGAGGGGAGAGAAATCCTAGAAGAAGGATAAAAGTCAGTTCTGTTTTCCTCAGCCTCCAAGCACGTGTGTATTCACTGTATACTTCAGTGTCCTGGCCCAGCCAATTGTGTTTTCTGTTTACTTATTTTTCCAATCTCTTCCATAAGCCAAAGATAAAGCCAGTACAGCTCCAGCTGTACTTTTGAACCCATGTTTAAATGGGGTGGAAATAAATCTTAATGAGATTGTCCAACCCTATTACCTTAAGTAGTATACCTCAAATGAACCCTTCTAAAGGCTGTAATTCCCTTCTGGGCTTTCAGTGACATGAGCAAGTGACTCATATTTCACTATAGCGGTTTGGGTCGTCATTGGATACTTGGTAGAATTCCACCTTTATTGCATAACAATTGGAGAAACCTGCGTTTATTGAAGATGTGAAAATAGTAGAAGATCCTTTCCTCTAATAAGCACAAAGAAATATTCTCATGATCTTCACTCCAAGTAGAAAATGACTTTTGTATTTCTACTCCATGAGTATTCAGATGCAGAAAACCCCAACCTCTTATGATTGGTATTTTGATACTTCCTATTCCATCTCTGGATAAAATCAAGGTATTTTCCCAGGATTTGCAGCTGAGCAGAGAAAGGAAGGCAGCAGCAGATGAGCAGGGCTAGAAGAACCAAGGAAGAGCCAGAGAGGCTCAGGCTGGGTGTCTCCAGGGAGTACTGTATTGCGGTAGGGCCATCACTTATTTAGGATGTCTCAAGAACCACATACACAGTTGAAGAAAGCTTTTAGGGAATACTTGCCTAAGATAATATATCAGAAAGGAAGAAGTGGTCCTAAGTCTTTGGAAGCCTGCAGCAGTGTGCTCCATATGAAAGGCATGTGGAGCTCGAGTAGGTAGCAAGAAGAAATCAGTCTTCCTAGCCCAAACCCACTTGGCTGTGCAGTTAATGAGACTTTTAAATCACATTGTGCCCACAGCAGTCAGTGAGTAACACACATAATAGAGGTCCAGAGAAGATATCCCCTCTCCTTGTCTAAATTAAGCATAAGGCCTTGAAAATACAGAGAAGGCAGCCAAGCATCATCAGTAGCCAGAGAATTTAGGCAAGGAAGATAACTCAGTTCTCCTAAGTGGCTTTTGGGAAATATTGGAAGCAAAATGAAGGATTTAAAAACCTTTTACTGACCTAAAATTAACCTGCAGCTCCAGGCAGAAATCTAGGCCTATCTCTGACTGTAGATGAAGCTCAGTGAAGATTTAACATTCCTACTGATTTTTCATACCTTTTATAGATGTTTGATACTGGATCAATACACAGAAATTTGAGTACATGGGCTCATCAGATGCTTTAACTACTGGTGAGGGGTAAGATAAGGGACTCATTGCAAATAGTGAGTAATTTTGCACAGAGGAACATGACCAAGCCTGAAGAAACTACTCAAGGGTGCCTTCAGCTGCATTTGCCCCTCTGCATTCTTCAGGCAGCCACTGCTGTTTGGGTAGGCTCAGGGCCATGCTGGGGTGGACTCGCGCTACAGCCTTGCCTTGCCCTTCACATCGGCTCATTAAAGCGTCCTGTTGCTTCCAGTTCTCTGGCCCTGAAGGCAGCTTAATTAACAAGGCAGATTGTCAATTGAGCAATCGCCTCAGAACAAGGAAATCTTTACAGATTTGGAACCATTATCTAGGATAACCCAGCTGCTGAACTTCATTAGGAAAAGAAACAAATGCTAAACGTGCGCTCACCTTTGAGGCACATTTCTGCAGGAAAAAGTAAAACCAGTTTAGGAAAACTGTCTATTTCTCAAGCCTGCATCTCCTCCTTGGTCAAAATGGAGATGTTCAGCTCCTGACTACCACTGTGTCTCATAGCCATAGAGTAGTGAGTTTGCTTTTGCACCTTTGGGTGTTCTTCTGCTTCCTTTCCCCTGCAGGGACATGGCAAAGGAGCAAACATGCTGATCTGGGAAACAGACCTGTCCTGCAGAGGTTCCAATGGCAGCATGAAGCAGGGAGATGCATGCTCATGCTCAGGGTCTGATGGTCTTTCTGATCCTCAGAGGCTGAAACAGTGGTGAAGCCTACTTGATGTCAGTTATGTTTTGACTGATCTGAGCAGTGAGGCTCCTACTGTAGGAAGGGGAGGCTCATCATGCCTTGATAAAAATGTGTCATCTGGTCACTTTTCAGTGGCAGTCTCCTTCTAGTGTAGTAAGAGCAGAGTGAAGAGCTGTCTTCTTACTCCCCCAGCTTTATAGGACAGCGTAGGCAGGGAGTAGTAAAGGACAACAAAAAGACTCTTCAGGTACCTCGTGTGTGGGGAGGCTCGCCAAAAATCTGAAGAAGCCAAGTAATTGTAGGAGAGGAGTTTTCTGAGAAAACAAATACTCCTCCTGTGTAAAACTGAGCAGATTGAATGCTTTCCCTGGAGTGCTCCAATGTTTTTTCATTAAATGAGTCAAAATGAAAATATGCAAAAATGTGGTTGGTGTTTAAAAAGACAGTTTTTGTTAGAGAAATATTATTCTCCAGGCTACACATGTGAGCACTGTGTGCCTCATCCTGCCATATCTGTTCCAGACGGTGCACGTTCTCTCGCACTTTGCCACATGATGCTTCTCCCTATGCCTTAGATGTTTAAATACCTTCCCAAAACGTATTAAAAAAAAAAATAAAAATCCTCACTCTCCAGTGATACAAGACTCTCCATATGTTGCTGACTGGGTGAAAACAGATGGTGCATCGACATCTTGACAACCACCAAAACCTCATGACCCAAGAAACCTGGCTTTAGAAAAAAAAATCAAAATACCTCTTATGAGGCTTATGATAAACATCAAAGAGTTGGCAGCACTAAACCAAGTCAAACCATTGAGGTGAAATTTCCCAGAGAAATTGCTTCCATTTCATCAATGTACTCTCTGTTTTCCATCAGTTATGCCTGAATATACCATTTGGAATTTATGATAGATGCAGGAAATAATAGTTTCCTTCTCAAAATCCTTTCCACGTGAGGTCCATATGCCTGCAGCACAAATGGACTGCAATCTCAAGTCTAAGTCAGATGGGTGTCAGAAGGCCACTGACTGTTCTAGCAACGGGATGAACCTGGGAGCCTCTGATTTGGGTTAGAAGAGCTGTAGAAAATGTGAGATATAGTGTCCCAGCAACAAGCTGCCTGTATCAGAGGTGCTTGCGTGTGAGGCTATTGACACTGTGGAGTATCTCCAAACAACTGATGAACTATCAAGGTATTATAACACATATACTTATTGCTACAGAACTAGTTATGAGGTGTCAGAGTGTTTTGTACTTTATGACATACATGGTTCCAATAAGCTGTTTATCATAACATCACAATTTCACCTGTTGGAAATACTGAACATGGTACAGAATGCAATTCTGAGAAGATCAAGGACAATTTCAGGCTAAGACAGTTTGAAAAGTATTACTGGGGACTGGATGGCATCTGTGCCTCAGCTGCAGAGCAGCTTTTGAAGGGAGAAGAGTTGCTCCACAGGGCAACTGTGGAAACCAAGCTTTTTACAAATGGTCACTGATGACACATTCCTCATCTTCTCATATCAGAGCAAAGACCACGGATCTGATTTATGCCCAACACTTACAGCTGCCAATGAAGTTTGAATATATGAAATACAGTGCTGTGCTGGGTGCTCTGAAAGACGAGCTCCTCAGGATCTCCGATTGGACATCAGTGAGAACTGGGTTTGGCTTAACCTTGATGTGCCTCAGTTCCTCATGTATGAACTCTCAATAATACCACACACATGGCTGTGACTTACTGCTAAGTCATACCTAGCAGTGTTGCAGTAGGGCAAATACGAAACAGTCACTGAGTTTTAATTAGGTGCAAATAAAAATACACTTCTCTGAGCAATCATGCTGGGTCGAAGTATGACTAATACACAGTGCTTCCCACGCACCATGAGAGTGCTTGCTGGTGAGGTCTCACCCAGCAGACCTCACCAGCCTCACCACACAGGGCTCAGGCAGTTTGTCTTTAGAACTGAGCTGCCCCAGCTTTCTGTACCTATGGTTCAAGTAGGTAAAGGTATTTATGAGATTTCAAGAGTCATGGCCCAAATTCCCTGGAGTGAATGGAAAGGCTTCTCTTGACTCCAAGGGGTCCAGGTCAGGCTCTTAAAGCTCTTCCTTCCCCCAGAGAGTGGGAGACACACAAATTGAAAGTCCAGCCTGAAGTTAACCTGTAATATGACCAAGCACATCCTGAGACCCTCAGCCTTCTGTCAGCTTTGCAGACTTTTGCATATCTGTGAAGAACACTTAGGTGTCCAGATGTTGCACACAGATCTTTTTCATGTGCTTTAATTTCTTCATTGTGTCAGCAAGGCCTCTTTAGGCCAGTTATCTAGCTACAGGAGTTTTCACCCAACCCTGACTTCAGGCTGAAGACCCCTTGCCTGGGTACCTGGCTGCCTTCTAGGGTTTGACACATTTTTACAACACATGGAGCTGCTGAAGTACAGGGTCATTCCCTCATCAGAGCTTCTGGGAGGAAGCAGCAACCACTAGGACCATCCAAGTGAACTAGGTGAGCTGCTACTCACACAAATATGCCCCAGCCAAAAGTCCTGGGACTACTCATCCACTGCTGGTTGCAGCAGGAAGGATTTCAACGTTTTCACAGTGGTTTTATTAGTTACTGGCAAGTGTTCTACGTGTGCTGTGTGATTGAAGGGTGCTGGCAAAGCCACAGCATATCCTGCAGCTCCAAAAAGAGCACATCACAAAGGGTAAGTGTGCACACATGCTGTATAAGTAAGCATATTTATCATCAGATAAGCAAATAAGCAAATAAGTGTATTTCTCTGCAAAATAGGTGAAATCCATGTAAAATGCTGAGTTTGCCAAGTAGTGTCTATGGATTTATGAGGAGATTGAACCTAAACTTTTCAAGTATCTCTCTAAACTCTTCATTTCACTCCCTCACACTAACTGGTATGGCTGAAAGCCTTTGTTCTCCCAAGGAGCACTGAATGATGGAAACAGGATCCATGCAAATGATCCTGAGAGCAGTGATGGGGTGCTGGGTGGTTCCTGCCCGGGTGATGGGAAGAAGTAGTCTGAGATGAAACCTCTCTGAAATGCTCCCTGTTATCTATGATGGAGACAGCATAATACTTTCCTAAACCTTATAGGAATTTGTTGTGACTGCTCAGCAGCCACAGCCAATTTACTGAGCCGAGTCTGGACTCATGTGAGTGAGGACTTGCAGAGACAGGCTTTTCCTCCCAAAGCAATTTCTGTGATTGACAGACTGCGTACAGAACCAGAGAGCAGCTCTGACCAGTCCCCACGTGCCCCGCTGACTCAATGGTGACTTCAGATGCTCCATGGAACCCAGAACTCCTTCAGGGAACAGATCCTGGGCACTACCCACATGGTCCATGTCCAGCACTTGGCATCTGTCAGGAGCCCATTCCTCTGCCCCAGAGTTTCTTTCCCACAAGGAGGAAAGCATTTGGAGGATCTTGCCAGTCTTTCAGGTGAGTTTTAGAGGAAATTTGAGATCTAAGGGAATCCTGAATGCAACAAATTTATCTGTGGAAATCATTAGTGCATGGTGATTACAGACAGAAAGGAAAGAAATGACAGGGACAGAGAAGCAACTAACTATGTAAGTGAGAGATTGGACACTCACCAGGTTGGTGGGAGGGCAAACTGGGCATTTAGTTTGGAGTCTGAATGGCAAAATAAGGGGAGGGTGTCCCACCCTCTAAATTACAGCCTACAAACCAGGTCTGTAGCAAGAGAGGGCTCCAGACAGCAAGAAGCAAATGTTAAATGCAATTACAGCTTCTAAATGCCGATGGCTTAACACAGACTATGTTGGAAATGCTGCAGATGTTGTGAGGCATGAGGAGAGGAAAAGAAAAAACACATCAGTTGTTTTTTGCATGCCTTAAGTTACTGTAAACATCATGGAATTAGCCTGTTCACAAATTGCTGTACAGCCTGTGCAAGCGCTCTTGCTCACAGACCCTTGGACAAACTACAGCTTCCAAGTATTTCTACAGATAAGCACAATCCTCCTGTCAGTGGGATAGGGCAGGGAGGAGGAGCACTAGGGAATTATGAAGCATCTTCTGTATTTCCTTAACTAGATCCTTAACCAGCATCCCAGCTGCCAGCTTTCATGATAACGTCAACCATCTCTAATGACTGCCTGAAAGAGTTCTCCTTCCTCAGCACTCACCCTCAGAAAGAAAAGAAAAAAGGGGGGGAAAAAGGAAATAAATCCTCTCTTACACTCTTAGATGTGATTTCAGTACGTTTCTGCAAACCTAGACTTCTGCAAAAGGGTGTTAATGCGTCTGCCAGCTCAGATACCTGCCACTTGGAGCCCCAGTAGCACACAGCACACATACTTAACATTTTATTTTAGGAATACTCTGAACAGGTGCACCCCTGCCTGCCGGCCAGCCAGATATTTATCCAGAAGCACACCTCACCTGCTACACTTCAAATGCAGATGCTGAAGATGCAGACTAGCCTTGTGCCTTTGTTCAGGACACCCCTGGAACATAGTCAGCTCCCACCTAACTGCTGCCGAGCCCCAGGGACAGGACACCTGTGTCCTGCTGCTCCCACACTGTTTGCAGTAAACCTCTGAATCTGTACTCTGGCAGGAAACACACCACTGTGACACTGAGCCTGGACACCCGTATTTCTTGTCCCCAGCCACCATGCCGCTGCAGCCAGCACTGGGAGGCATGGCAAGAGTGGCTGGCCAGGCTGCCTAGCCAGCAGAGCAGGGCTGGGGATTCTAGGTCTGTGCTTACTCCTAAGCCAAATCTCAGGGAAGGAAAAGGAAGTTGGCAGGAGTGTTTATCCTTTTCCTGTTTCCAAAAGGTGCAAACTTTGAACCTGAAACTATGTGAGTAGTAAATGGGGGTTGTACTACACTGCTGTGTACAGGTATGCTATGTTTGGCTGAGCTGGGCTAAACCCCTGTTGACAACAAGCTTGGCTGCAGCAAAGAACAGCTTCTATGCCTTTGATGACAAAGAACCAGCTTTGCCATCTGTAGTGTTTTACACAAGTGCAAACAGGGAGCTGCCCCAACCCTCTGGCTCTCTCCCTTTCCCAGCACTGAAGCAACTGCTGCATTGATTTGAGAGGCCTCAGATTTCTCCCAAACGGAAAAGCATTTTTTTTCTCCAAGAAAAAATCTGATCAGGTGGATGAGGAGAGGCTACAGCTGGGAC
Organism: Psittacula echo; assembly: GCF_963264785.1. Lineage (NCBI taxonomy): Eukaryota > Metazoa > Chordata > Aves > Psittaciformes > Psittacidae > Psittacula > Psittacula echo. The sequence goes on along the minus strand of NC_137739.1, from coordinate 64,919,500 downwards.
ACTGCAGCATCATGGCTTTGAAGGCCGTGTTTGAAGCAGGCAGTCCCACCACAGCAGAGAGCAAGGCTCAGCCCTCACCCACCTGGGAAGAAGGTGAAGGCTGCACATAGGCAATTTCAACTCTTTATGGACAATTGTCCAAATATTTTGGATCGTGGGGATGTCTTGAAATGCCTTATCAGCAGAGAGCACTTTCCAGGTGTGCCTCTGGCAGGTCTCAACCCTGTGATATGGGGGCTTGCTTGTCACCATAAATCTGCTGCTGGAGTTTTTCTCGCAAAACATGGATTCCTGTGGCACCGGAGTCACTCATTTTCTACTACTGTTTGCCTGATCCTCATGTTCCAAAAACTCCTCATGTTTCAAAAATAATGATTGCTTCATTATTGCGGTGTTCGCCCCCTCTGCACAGCCTCTGCTGTTCGAGGCACTGCTCAGGCTGATCAAGGACCCGCAGCATTTCCAGGGGGAGCAACAGTGTATGTCAGCCTGAGTATTCCCAGCTGCCGAGAGAAGTCTGTGATTTTAGTTTCATTTGCACCAAACTGGGACAAGGAATCCAGATATTATATTTGGGTTTATTTTACCCAAACATTCCAATATTTTTTTTCTTACTTCCCATTCAATTTCAATATTCAAATGTAGTCTTTAGAAATGTATTAATGCATTGAAATTGTAGACAAAATATAGCATTTGACATGGTGACCTCTGTATTTTTTTGATAGAATAACACTCTACTGGAAAATCTGTGACTGGCTCTAATAGTTTACATTCATTTTCTGACTGGACTTCCCAAATGTGACTGAGGAAAGTGGGGTTGTTCAGCCTGGAGGGAAGGGCGCTGGGGGAAGACCTTGTCACTCTCTACAGCTACCTGAAAGGAGGTCGTAATGAGGTGGATGTTGGTCTCTTCTCTCGAGTATCAAGTGATAGGACAAGAGGAAATGGCTCCAAGCTGTGCCAGGGGAGGTTTAAATTGGATATTAGGAAATATTTCTTCACTAAAAGGGTTGTGAAGCTTTGGAACAGGCTTCCCAGGGGAGTGGTTGAGTCATCATCCCTGGAGGTATTTAAAAGATGTGAGGATGTGACACTTAGGGACGTGGTTTAGTGGTGGACTTGGCAGTGCTGGGTTAATGGTTGGACTCGATGATTTTAAAGGTCTTGTCTAACCTAAATGATTCTATGATTCAAATGGGGTAAATGCTGGCATTTGGAAATGCTTCTTTCTTGAAGATTTATACTGACTGACAGACATTTTTCCTTCTCTCTTTAAGACATTTGACTCAGCCATGTCCATTGCAGCTACAGAGCATGTAGCAAGTTAGCCACAAGCAAGGCTGGCCTCATAAACCTTCAGATTAAATCCATAGAGAGACTTCAGGCAACCTGCAGTGGCACCTAAGTCCAGTGACCTGAGCAAGGCTGCACAGCTTCAATGACAGTAGGCATTCACAGTCACTTTATTCAGGCTTCAACCCCATTCTTTCCTAGAGTTGAAAGTTTTATATGGTTTTGCTTGTTTGTTTCTAAGAATACTGACTGCAAGATTGCTCATGCCTCCCTCTGCAAAGCTAGCTCTGTAGGTCTGGGAGTACCAGCACCCCTGCCTCACTTTTCCCTGGCCAGGGAATGTTCCCAGGGAGCTCCAAGCATGGAAGCCAGAGCTGGTGGCTTTCATGGGGTCAGGAGCTGTCATTCATCCTGCAAACTGCTCTCTTGAGATGCTTAAGAAATGCCATTACCTTTCTAATCTGCAGCAGGGAGATGGGTTGATGTGCTGAGAAAAAATATCGTTGCCACTTCCCTGCTTATCCCAAGGGACTAAATGCACTCTGTACAGCAATTCTGCAAAGCGATTTCAGTGTATTGCCTTTTATTTAGGGTCTCACCCTGCGAACAGTAGTATTCAATGGGACCACTCACATGACAACATTAATGTCTGAGTGAAGGCTTTTTACCTAAGGTCTAAAATACAAAGCAGAACTGGTGCTCCAGCCCTAAATGGACACACAGTCATCTGCAAAAAGCTAGGCATTTTTTACCAAATTTGATGAAAGACTAATATAAAGCAGAGTCTTATTCTGAGTATGTGAAATTGGGCAGTTTTATTGGACAGGAGTACTGCTCATGCATGTGCTGAGTCATTTCTAGTGATTTTTCTTGTCACAAAAATATATTTGTGATGTATTTCATAGCGACTGGTTAGAGACAGCCCAGTGTGGGAGCTGGAGGTCTCACTCACTAGCAGCCTTTCTGACAGAGCTTAATGGACTCCCCCTGACAGTGAAGAATATGTGTTGAGTTTCAGAAAATCTAAATTCCTGTAGATTTCTGGATATCCTCATTCTGAAAACACTAATTTTAGCAAATTGACTCCAGTCTGTCTTAAAGACACGTTTGAAATGTGTAATTTTAGCTTTGAAAGGAAGTACTTAACTAAAGAGTCAGGAACATACTTCAGATGAAAGGTCTTGCTTCCTCCTCTGTTGAAACAAGGCCAGTAAAAGTTTGGGAGGGATTTTAAGGGAATTCAGTTAGATTCGCATGCCATCTGCTGCAGAACAAGCTACATCAATTCTGTTTCTTCCTTTTTTAGCCCTGCTGTAGTAAATAACAGAGGAAGCATGTGTCTGAATAGCTATTCCTGCTTCAGCAATATAATCTTCATCTACTGTGGGTGAATCCCTTCTATTACTGCAAAAGCTATGTTATCCGCAAGAAGTTCCTCATGCCAGAGTCAGTCTGTGGCTGAAAAAATAAATAAGAAAATAAGGAAAGAGGCACTTTAAGGACCTTTGCATGACTTCAGAGGGTTTTTTCCTGAAGTCAAAAGGATTGTGTTAAGAACCAGAACCATCATGACTCATATATTCCTAATCAAAATGCTGGGTGCGTGAAAAGCTGTTCAGTTGTACGGAGACTGAACTATGTTTCCTTACAAGAGAAAAATAATGCACACAAGAGTATACTCTTACATAATTGTTGTGCTTTTCTTTTATCTGCATGTAGGAATGACAGGAAATCTATGCAGCTGGCACTAATGGATAGCATCAGTATGCCAGTAACTGCTAATAAGAAAGCAATAGGAGTGCATTTGTCCTGAAGTGATTGATCTTTCTTTCTTCTTTAGTTCCCTGTGATACATTGCGAATTTAGTAGTGTAAATTTTAGGAATCTTCTCACTAATATATCATTTTGATAGTGATGCTTTCAAAGGCCTTTTTTGGTATTAACTCTGTCCAAAATAACCGTACACATGCTTACAGTTAATCTGCAATCTGACATCTAGGATCCTTTGCTTAACTCTTCTGCACTACACTCAAATAACAACATAAAACTTTGTTTGAATCACATGTTTAATTTTCCATTTGACATCAGTGAAAAGGTGCAGCCACACTGGAAGTGAACATAAAACAGAGAATTAAAACCACCCAATGTCTTCATCCTGAAAAATTGCATAATCATTTCCAGCACAGAAGTAGGATCTTCTTACTGAATAAAGCTTCTCTGTGAAGAATCATTGGTATATCGACCCTTTCGTACCCAGCTATTTAATTCAAAGATTGTATTCAGCAGTTCCCTCTCAGTTCCTTGTCTGAGGGAACAATTACACAGCTGTTCTTGCTACATTCCTGTGTAGGCTGAAAGCAGGCTAAAAATTCTGGCATTAATTTACTGTAACTACAATCTGCTGTTCTCCAGGTTGTTGGTTGGTGAAGTAACACATACACTTGACACTAATATTGTGCTTTGGCTAAACTTATTTATAGCTGTGTGCATGTGTATACATGGGCGCACGCATATGTCCGTGCAGTCTGTGTTATAAGCAGGGCTCTGGATTCTAGCCACATTGCAGTGCTAATGATATCTGTCACTGCAACCACTTTTTGCAGCTATATTATCGGGCCGCATTCAAAACCAAGAATTTTAAAAGTACAATGCCAGACTTATTCTGATTATTGGACTCAGCAAAGTGGTATTTCTGCACTAGTGGACATTAATCATTATTTTAGAAAGTTCGATGATGATTTTTGCAACCCTTTTAATGGAGTTTTTACTGCTAAAGTGTTAAACTCTGAGCTGGGTAGTCAAAGATGAATAACCACAAAGAGAATTATTTGATTTCGAAATACCTTGATGTGAAAAGAAAGCTGTCAACAATTGGTTCACTAAAATTGCTTAATAACTGCACAGGAGTGCCACCATTTCTATCTCCAGTGCTGGTTTTGTATGTATTTGTACATGCATATATGCATGCACACATTTATACATACACAAACCAGAAAATAACGCAGTGGGGTGGCCACTCAGCTGTGATGACCTGTTATTTGTGCCCAGCATGGGTCAGAGCAGCAGGAGGCAGGGTGAGCCCTGCTACCAGGGAGCTAGAATGGAGGCCCCGCCAGCTCTGGGAACACGGGAAGACTATTGGGGGAGGACAGAAAAACGAACCTTTCCTCTGCATATGGTGGCACATTCCTGATCCACGTCCACATCTAAACATGACTTTGTCTTTACTTTTCATTCTTGCTCATAACAAACTGCTTCCTTCCCTCAAATCATGCATCTACAAACACTTTTATGGAGGAAACCCCCTAAGTCCTTTCAGCAGCAAAGGTAATTGAGATATCAGTAACTTCTGCACACAACATGCCATGCACTGCCAATATCAGTTTCAACATTAATATCAGATGCCAGCTAAATATTGTCACTGAAATATGCCACCCTCAACTCAGAGTGCTTAACAAGCAGGCTGAGGTCAGGCCCTTAAATCAAAGTCTGCAGAAGAGAAGCTTTGCTGGTAACAGATCAGCCCTTTGAGAAGGTAAGCAGGAAATACTCATCCTCATTTCTCTTTAGACAATGCTAGCAACAGCACAGGGGATTGCGGATGGTGCAGTTTGCTCTGCACCATATACATAATTTACAGTTTTCCACTCTGGCTTTGAGTACGTGTTATTGGACTTGGGCTTGTGTTTGTAAAATGGAAGCAGAGAGAGGAGAAAAAAGCACTGCTGCAGCCACCTTCTTCTCCAGCCCCACTTTTTAGCCCAAATCCTCATCTCTGGCACACAGCCTTCACAGGCCAGTGAAACACAAGTGTTATACAGTATGCCTATGTATAAGTATATATATGAAAACAGAAATGCTTGCCATGGCAAAAGGAAAAACGAAACTAAAAAGATGTTTCCAGTGGTCCATCTCTTTATTAGTAAAATGCCTTGGCAGAGAACTACTCCAGCATTTTGACAGGAGTTTCCTTTTGTGCAGACAGTCTAGTGAGTGTTTATAGTTCCTATAGAAGTTAAAAAAACCAGCTGAGAAACGTGCTTCTTGCTGATGTGCTCTCCTGCTCAGTGAAGTCTGACTTATACAGCCATAAGTGCCAGTAAAGGTCTCCTTCCCACATTTAGGTAAAACACGTAAGACACTTATTTTGAAAATAAGATACATTTCTATTTCCTTTCAGCAAATAAACCCTTTGCATTACATTTATCTGCCCTTGCGGCATGCGTTACTATCCCGGAAGGTTTATCAAGGCATGAACACAGGGCACATACATGGCGTGCTTGCTTCTGCAGGACGCATCCCCGGAAACTCTGCTTCTCGAGCTTGAGACCACGCACACCAACGCTATCATCTCTCCAGACACAGACACTTCAGACCATCTACCTGAATTCCAAAACCCTTCCTCCGATCCTTCCCCTGTGCCTTTAGAGAAAATCCAGGCATTACTACCCACACCAGCCCTCCACCATGGGCTCGTAAGGAACCGCACCAGGATCTGCAGTGGTTGCAGGGAGTTTCTCCTCTCCCTGCTGCAGTTCCAGCTCCCTTTGAGAGCAAACGGCTTCGCGTGTGACTTTGCAATCTGAGAATGTGAACTAGTCGGCAGAACACCGGGGTAAATATAAATCTGGCACTTACCCACAGGCAGTCCCTCGCAGTCAGACATCGTGCGAGAAGTCCTCCTCACTGGGGGCTTAGGAAAACCACAGCAGGACTGCAAGCACTGGTCCTTCTGCTTGCAAAGGCAGGGGGGAAAATATCTAACAATTTACAGCCACCCTTCTCTTACACTGTACATCTACCCACCCAGAGAGCTGTAGCAACAGTCCCGTCCCTGCCTTCTCATTATGGGATGTAAAGATAAGAATGTGCTTTTGTGCCAAAAGAGTGTGCTATTGGTGGATAAATTTGTTGTCATCCCTCCCCTTCGCAGAGTTTCCTCTTTAATGTCACAGAGGCACATTACCCTGTCGGAAAGGCCATCGAATATTTATGAAACGGCTTTTAAGAGCTAAGCTGCAAATCTGCGCTGGAGAACCGGGCTAATTGCTGTGCCGTGGGGTTGGTGCTGGGAGCCGCACCACTGGAGCCCTCCTGCTTCCCAAGGGGGGGTACAAGGGGGAAGTGGTGGGGTTGGGAATACGCTCTGACATCTTGCTCTGTACCTTCTGAGTCTGCAGGTTAAGGAAGGGTCTGAGCAGAAGTACTTGCTGCTGAAGGGGGGGCAGGAGCCAGGGTGTATCTGTTTAAGGGGGAAGGAAAAAAATTATCTTCTGTTTATACTCTATATCTGAAAAACGGGTTTTTTCAACGCTGTAACTAAAGGCTATTTTGAGGTATGTAATATTGTTGTGAGAACAGATTTCTCTGTGACTTCATGACTTTTGCTTGCTTAAAATGTGCCACTTTAATGCTGCCTTAGTAAAGCATTTTGTGGCTGCTCCTACAACTTCTTTTTTTTAATCTTTGGAAATGTTTATGTGGAATTTGCTTGGTATGAGATTTCCACAGCAGTCAGTAGGGTGCCCCTGCACACTGGTGTGTTCATTAGGCTCCTGAATGAAGTGGAAGTAAAAGCTCTGGCAGCTTTAGACACATGGTAGGCTTAGCAGAGAGATGTGTGGGACCTTGCAGGTGTCCTCAGCACCTGGGGGGTGGTTTGCTGCCACTTTGTCTTCTGGGAACAGTCAGAGACAATGTGAGCTTTACCTGACACAGACCTTTATTGTCTGAGCCCTTCGCAAATGTTGGGCTTTGCACCCAGAGCCGCTGTGAGGGCTGGGAGGAGAGAGAGGCTCTCTGGGGGGAACTCTGTGAAAAGCTTCCAGACCGTTGGCCAGACACAGCCCCTCAGGGAAATGAGCCATCAGAGCCCCAGAGGACACCTTTCTTCAAAATGCCTTGAAGAACAAAGGATTAACTAGCATGAAGTATACTGGGAGCTCAGTGTACTCAGCGTCTCTCAAGAATTTGGGCTGGTTTTACTCAGATGCCTCAGTCTAAGGACCCAAAATCTGGCACCGCTGGCTCTACCTGTTTTCTCTCTGAAGAGAAGCCTTTTAATACTGTGGTGGTTACTCAGCAGCATAGCTAGCCACAGATTCAATTCAGGATGTCAGGCCAGTGACTAAGAAGCTAAAATAACTGCAAATGTAGATAGTTACATGTTCCCAAAATCATCCCTCAGGCTGCCTGTCAGGCGAGAGGGCCCCAAGTCTCCCATAGCCATGAGGGTTTGCCAGCATGAAGATCTGTTGGCATCATTCAAGGAACAGCACTTGTCAGGGGCTGCTTCTAGGTCTGCTCATGCAACAACACAGGGATATTCACTAGTGTAAGGCTCACCTGGAGAGCAGCTCTGAGGAGAAACAGAGCCTCAGGTTGTGGTCTCTGCCAAAGAGGCTGTACAAAGGAGAAGTGCAGGGCATCATGTTTAGCCTCTCCATCCTGCTGCCACCACAGACTCTGAGTGGTCCCTAGCTCCTCTGAAAGATAGGGAGACGTGGAGACATATGGTCTTAATCTCAGTATGCATCTGGGAAGGGAAGAAGGCCTAAACCAGACCACAGGGCTTTTTTTCCAGTGCAATTTCACTGCAGAAACATATTGCTCCAATGTGTGAGAATTGAAGCTTTCTTAGCTGGCTTCTCTGCAAACGCAGGCTCCCTGTTCTGCCGGCATTTACATGCCAGTACAACATCAAGCCCCACTGAAGTCCCTGGAACTACTCACAGTTACGAGATTAAACACATGCATAAGTATTTGCAGGATCAAGAGCTCACCATCCTTGCTGAGCAAACAGCTGCAGCTGACTTTGGAGTTACCTCTCACAGCTGCGTGCTGGTGCTCCTCCACTGAAGGTTCAAGCTCTCCAGCAGAGCTGGACAAGTGCCTGCAGCCAAGGCATGCCACGTCACAGACTGGTGTCTTAACTCCAGCTCATCTTCAACAGCAAGTTAAGAAACCCATGCCTTAGTCACCGCTGTTGCGTTGTCCTTGGCCAAGTCTGCTACAGGGGGTCAACATCTTCTGCAAGAGGGCAAAGAACGTTGAGGACAAATACATCTTAAACTATTACAGCAAAGTTGGCAAGAGTTTGTCTGCCAGAGCCATTATTAGGATTTGGCCTTGGGAGAGCTCTTCAGTGAAACGCTAAACATGAAGTTATCCATGGAGTCAAAAGTTGAACAAATCACACCCAGTTTTTACAATGACACTCACAAACACTTTCCTTTGATGAAGACTACTCCAGTTAAAAAATTAGCTTCTATTCCTGGATACTTTAGTTACTGTGTTGTTTATTTGAGAGGGCATAAGACTTTTTTTATTATTTATTTTGAGCATTTCTTTTAACTTTTTCTGTTCCTCATCCTGAAATAAATCAATGCCTAGTCCTGGAGAAAGACCAAGCCTGGAAAATTTAAGTCTGAAAGGAGAAAGTTTGGGGAATTTATGAATAAGCCTGGTGTCCGTCATGGCAAAAAATGCAAAAGCCAAAAATTGAACTAAACAATAAAAGGTAAGAAGTAAAACACATATTATTTTAGGTGGTATTAAAATAATGTGGGAAATGTGATAAAAACCTGTCAATAACTGTTCTCACTTGGGATTTCCAAGGAACCGAAAAGATGCTTATCCCTCAACACACAATGAGAACCAGTCATGAATCCTTCTGCTTCATACTTGTACTGACAGATAGTCCACTCCATAAAATCCATGTCAAGTACCATGAGTGGGATCGTAAATGTAATGTATGGGAGGAAGTCACTGGAATATTTCCTAAAGAAGGTTTAACTGGACTCGTTTGGTCCAGGACAGTTGCACTGCCCTGATGCATCTTGAAATACTTAATCTATTGCTGCAGTGGCCTCTCTGGAGCTTTCCAGGAGGAAATATAAATGTCTTGTTTGCTGTTTATGCCACAAATCCTGCAGACAACCCACACTCTGGACTGTGCAAAGGGCTCTTGAGACACCAAGAACCTGGAGCTGAGCTGATATACCTGGGGAAAGAGGATGTATGTGGGAAAACCTGGGTGTAGGACACCTACAACAGTACAAGTACACGGTCACCTTAGTGCTCAAATACTTCATGTAGCAGGACTTACTTTCTAAACTAGAAGTTTACACATCCCATCATACTCCTGATCTAAGGGCCTAAATGCCTTGGAAAATCTAGTATGTAGGATTTTAAATCCCATGAGAGGTCATAATTTTCCCACAACCAGACAGGCTCAACCCTCTGACCACTCAGAGGGCCAGATCCACCCGAAAACTCCCAGCTGGACCAGGGCTTTTGCCATTTGCTGACTCACCTCTCATTCAGTCTCATTCAAGGATGGAGCCAATCTCATCCAAACCTCATAGGAAAAGCAGGGAACTGCACTTCTTACAAGGATCTCAGGCCCTGCCGGATGCTGGCCACCTGCTAACATCACTGGTGGCTGACATCACTGGCTTTGCTAAGCTAGTCACCACTGTAGCAGCATGGACAAGTTGTTCTCCTTCCTTCTGCCTTTCTCTCTCCTGGCAGAGAGATATGACAAGAAGAGAGAATGATTTCTTTAGCTAACCAAGTCAGATCTGATTATTAAATCTTCAATTTTCCGTGAGATTGAAGCAAGCTCCTTACTGCCTGCTTTGGCAAGCATTTTTATCTCTCATCAGTGCGATTTCCACGCAGTTTAAATGGAGAATGGCTGAAATGCTCTTCTCCCTTCTAATTTATGCAAATTCCCTTGGGTTTTCCCTGCCGTGTGAAGAGATTGCTGCCTGTTGGATATGGGAGGATTCACAGCCTGGGCAGGGGGAGGGGAGGAATACGGCTAGAAGAGAAACTGCAGGCTGATACAAGGAGGTTGGCATCAGGATGTGGGTGACCTCCCAGAGCACTGAATGGCCCAAAACACAGTCCTGCTGGCGGGGACCATGCCCAGGCATGGGGGCATTTACGGAACATGACCCACGCTCAGACAAGCTAAATATTCCTGCTTTCACTGATAGATGAGCTGAATAAATTCAGCACATGCTTTAAGTCTTTTGCTCCTCATGCTGTTTTCTTTGGGAGTCACAATTAAGAACTTTTTAGCAAAGAGTGGTTTTCTCCCCTTGAAAAGCCCTGCAGCTGGTGGGGAGAGCACGGGACTTTCTGGCCCGTAGTGTAAGGAGTAAAATTAACCACAGCTTTGGAACTGCACCCAGATAAAGTGCAGAGAAGCAAGGAGGGACCATGCTGGCCACTCTCTCCCTGCTCCTGAGTCACTGGTGGGGCCTTGGCCATACCTAGGGGACGCGCAGGCCAAATCTAGGGTCCATGGGATGCTGTGCCATGTGCACATCACAGAGAAATGACTCCAGAGCTGTCTGATGGGCATCAACCTCTGCACATCCTCTGCAGAAGCCTGCCCTGAGGAAAGCAGCCCAGCTCAGACTAGAAGTCGAGCGCCCAGCAAGTCCCAATAATTGGGATTTTATTTCATTATTGTTTTCTGACATAACTCTGTTCACATTTCAACTTGATGGACGGGAAGTGTAATAACGCAATCACAAGAGAAGCTGATGCACTGACAGTATCTCACGTGGGTGCATCCAGTGAAGGGAAATCGAGTGAAAAAAGGCAAGATACAGATGACAGCTAAACCAGTCCTCTAGGAAAGAACAAAGTAATGAAAGTAATAGCAAAATAGCTGTAATAACAGTTATATATCATAACTTTCCATTTTTTAAGTTATTTTATTAACACAATTTTCACTAGACACAATAGAATCTGAGCTTTGTATTCAAGAAAGGAAACATCTGCATCATATCCTCTGATGTCACCCCAGAGAGAAGATTAGAAGATTAACTATGTCAGATGACACCAATCCAATGGCAGGGAAAATAATTTTGCACATTCAAAGAGAAAATGGGGGAGAAATTCCAGCTATGTGCAAGGAATGTGAACCTTACCAGTGATAATTGCTGGCTCACAGAGAAATATTTTATGCAAGCATGCAGATATACGGTAAATAATATAAGAAGATCAAAGACTTGGAAAAGGATTTATCTTAAAGAAGAACTGAGTGGATAGCCTGAATCTTGGTGGCATTTTAGTTTTATCTAATTTATAAGTGGTTCCATCCTCTGGGGAGGAGTTATGAAAGGCCATTGAAATTAAGTGAGGAAATAGAAAAACTGCATCTAAAGGACAAAATTGGCTTCTGAGCTGTTCACAGTTGTTGCTGGTAATGTCTCCTGACACACTGGGTACCAAAATGAACCTGCCCTAGCTCTCAAGTGAAGTGCATATTCACGAGGATGGAGAGAAGGTGAGTGTGACAGCGTGAGCCTGGCTTTCGCTGATAAACACAAGTGGCCCTTTGCTGGCAGGCTTTGCAGGAGTCACCCAGCACAAGGGGACTGATGCTGAAGCTATTTTCCCATCAATATATGGTAGATTTTCATGCACAGTTGCAATTTGCATTAATGGGAGTTCCCTCTGCAAATGTTCCAGGTGTTACTGAATAGTCTCACAGCGAACAGAAAATCGAAGAAAAATTATACAATTCAATCTGATCCTGCTACTTCTGGGTTTAATGGCATTATTCCTGCTTGGTTCAGGGGGATTAAGACTGAGTCTTGCACAGCAGAGCATAGCTGCATTTGCTCAGCACAGATCCGGTCGAAAAAAGAGTGTTGAGTCCTGAACGTAAACATTACGGTATCAAGTGGTGGGTTTGAGGAGAAGGTGAGAGTCTTGCAAACCTGATTTGGCAGCTGCAAAAACAGCACTCGGGCAAACAGATGGTCTCTGCCATGAGGGAAGTCTTTAGAAGTTTCACAAATGAATGAGCTCTGCCAGGTTTTCAGTGGTTCCTGTGGAAATTCCTATAAATCAGCCTAACTGGACAGGGAAGTGGAGACGAGAGGAATCAATAACTTCCCTAGACAGCCTGTATATCCAAGGCTGGCTGACAAAGGCTTCAGAGCTGGAAAATCCCAAGAGGAATTACAGAGGTGCAGTATCATCCTCTCAGAAGACAAAGGCCACAGCGTTTGTCATGTACTATCAGTGCTCTGGGAACTAATTGCAGCCATCCATGATTAAGGATATCGGTTTGGTAATAATAGAAGGTGAGGTGTCAGACACTCTGAATCATCCTGGGAATACTGAAATGTGCTTTGGGGGAGCAAAAGCCTCCTGCTTCCACCACAGGTCAAAGGGAGCCTGCACCTTCACCCACCTTCAGTCTTTATTAAAACCAGGCCCAGATAGTGAATTACCAATGCAGAATATTTACAACAGCCAAAAACAGTCCTAGCTTCAAATAAATGATCTCTCATTTCTCCCTGCTCTATGCAAAGAACAGCAAGAGGCTTTCACCAAGCTGAAAATATGTCATTGAAATTGCCACTGGCCAAGGTTAGCCACAACAGGTAACCAAAAGATCAGAGTTTCATCCCAAAATTGAACAGGAGCAAACTATGCTTTTGGGAATGACCAGAAGGGGTGCACCAGAGAGATCTGGTAATGCTCCATCTGATCGCCTGTCCAAGTGGTCTTCTCTACCAAAGCAACTGCTGTCTCCACAACACGGAGCAAAGGTCTGCCATGCTAGAAGACAGAATTAAGGGACTGCCAATGGAACCAGAGTTGAACAGCAGGGGAAATTATTCATCTGGGTACCTGTGAAGTTTGTAACGTGGTGCATTTTATGACCCACTTTCATTTTCTTCTTGACAAACGTTTGTCTCCGGTGTTTGACAGAATTAATGATCTGGGAGGAGTTTTCATTCTCAGTCATTTGGAGCTGCCTCTGTCTTACAATAAACACAGTCACAATTAACGGAAGCGGTGACCTTGTTGGCAGTTTCTGCAAAGGAGACAAGACTCTGTGGGAATAGTGAATAAAGCAGATTATTACCATGTAAGTGACCTCTCTAAGTCACATTTAGGGTGGGGCATGTAGCTGGTGCAAAAGGAAAACTTCCTTGTGACTGCTTCAATAGCACATAAGTAGTATTTCCAAGCAGTTTTCATTGAAAACAGGATTAAGTTTGTTTTAAGTTCTCCAATATTGATGTTTTTCATATGGCACCTCCAGTTGCCTCAAGGAGAAATTCAAGACTGCCTTGGTGTGGTTAGACTCAGCTCTGCGGGTGGGAAGCCTGGGCCAGGACTGCAGCACCTTAGTGCTGAGCCAGGCACTGCAGGGTGACAGGCACTCAGACCCTGGGGAGGGAATCAAGGTTCCCCCCTGCCAGCATGGAGAGGAGGAAATCCTGGAAGGAGGTAAAGTGAATTTCCTAGGCTCACCCTATGAGGCTGCGGCATGGTGGCAGGGGAGCCTGGGCTCTCCTCTACAGGAGGCAAACAGGAGAATTCACTAAATCAGGTTGTCAAATTGGAGTGTTGCTTGCAAACAGGGGAGTCTCAATAAATCTAATTTGCTTATTGTTATTATAAAAGAAAAAAGGTAAGAGAAGAAAGTCCGTGCTTCCATTCAGCACTCATGAAAAGTGTGAGGCATCCAGAAAGCACAGATCAAACGTTTTATGCTTTAAAATTGTAGGGACAAACTTCCTTGTAGTTTCCTAATCTGATGCATGAAGCTGCTTCTTCCTTCTCACTGTCCAGTTCTCCTCCAGGGCTAATCTGGGGACCAAATTTCTCCCGCTGCAGTTTCTGCACACAGGCATCACACCCACTGGAGTGGAGCAGTTAGGGGAATCCCAGCGTTTTCACATGCAATTAAACAAAACCAAGAGCTCCCATCTCAGCACAGAACCGGGGATGCTGCTGCCTCCCAACATCCCCTGGGGCTGCCTCTTGCAGTTCTTAGTGATGCCTTGTCCCTACTGTGCCTCTTCGGCACAAACCCAAGCCAGTATTCCTGAGGTATCCTGGATCCATTCCTCATGTATCATGTCATTAACCCACAGAAATGAAATGAATTAGAAGTAGCAGGTGAACGATTGCTTCTGAAGCCCTGGGATACAGCTAACCAAGAGCACCATGCACATAAAATCATGGTTATGTTGTGCAGAGCAGAGGCAGATGTGAAGAGCCATTCCCAGGCCACCCCTGCAACAGCTAGTGTGGACTAACCAGGGGTCCTGGCATTCTGGAAATACGGCGTCAGCATAGAGTTAGTTCCATTTTATCACAAAATTATACTTAAAAGATACAAAACCTTATTAATAACGAGGTGTTAAACTTGCATGGAATAGATCAGGGAAGGCCCAAGGCTGAAGAGCTGAAAATTAAACAACCATTGATATTTTTTTTTTCCCTTTTAATTCAGAAAGCAGCAGAAGCCTAAGAGAAATCTATCTCACTGCAGAGTCCACATCTAAGGAAATTCCACATACGGTCAAATGTCAAGTTCCTCCTGCTGCAAAGGGCAATGTGGCAATTGTATTTCCATTTGGAGAGAAGGTTTTTCCTTCAAGCCGAATTTTTCAGCAGGGGAAGAGGAGAGAGAGAAGGCAAAGTACACTTTTCCTTTCAGCTCACATGCAGTCAGAAACCCGGCTGCTCACTTTATAAGGTTACGGCTGCCTTCCCCACTCCTCCCAGTGGGCACAGCCTGGCCAAACACACCTTTGCTGCTGGTCCTCCCTTCCTAAGGTCTCCCTTCTTCTTCAGCAAGGCTCCTCAGATTAAAGCAAGCTGTTGGAAAGGCACACACTGCTGGCACTGAAATAACTCCCATCCTCCTGTCTACAGGCAGAGTATGCTGGGTGCTTTCTTGCCAATTTAATGTTCATTTTCATCGCTGTTTCCTCAAGAAACAAGGTTTGTACACTCCCTTTGGTAATAAATCCTCAGCCCACCAGCTAGATCTAAGCAATGATGAGGTCCAAAAGGCACTGAAGTTCCCGCAGCTCCAAGAAAACATCTGGGACTCTATTAAAGGGGAGAGATTGGACCAGTTTAAGGCTGCCTGACAAGAGATAGTCTGGCACTGTGAACCACAGTCAGTGTGTGTGGCCAGGCCAGCCATGTAGCGCGCACAGAGCCCTGAAGCTGGCCTGTGTGTGCCACCTCCATACCTGCCAGTTGAGCTGGCAGGGTTATGGGGACACGGGCAGGGTAATGGGTTACACAGGAGGAAGGTGGAGATCGAACAGGGAGGCTGGTGTGCCAGCAGTACTGCAGCAGGGGCTGCTGGAGAAGCGATGGGAGACTGCTGTGATGTGGTGGGGATGTTACAGATAACCCAGCAGGAAAACAAGCACTGCTGCAGCTAGAAAAATTGAGAGGACAAAAAACTATAGCAAGTCAGTGACTGTCATCATTGCAGGGGTGTAGGGGCTGCTCCCATCTCAGCAGGAAGCCTGGCCAGTGTCCGCTGCCCAGTAACTCCCTAAACCAAGAAAGGCTGTGCTTGGCCTTAAACCCATCCCTGTAGGGCTCAGCAGTCCCAGGACAAAGCTGAAAACTTGCCTCTTTGTTTCTGGCATTCACCTTCATCACCTTCACCTTCCCTCCTGATCTTCCTCCCTCCACTGCCCACCCCTCCGTGTCACTCTGAAGCAGGAGACACAGCTCTCCCAGATGCAAATCCTCCTCCCTGGCCATTTCACTGCTTCATCAGGTCACCTCCAGCCCCAGTGGAGAGCCCCCAGCTCTCCTTTCCTTTTCCCTGCTTGGTGCTATTTATTGCTCTACAGTATTCAGGACAGGAATGCAGCCTGTCCTGGGGAAAGGGCTGCAGCCGCCAGGGCTCAGCAGGCTAAGTTTAGTTCCTGGCTCTGCCAGGGATCGCCTCTGTGACACTGATCAAAGATTAAATTTCTCCCTGCCTCAGTTTCCCTCTGTAGATTGCAAAGTTTCCCCTTGCAAACTGTCTGGGGCAGGAGCTGGTTTGTACTGCTTGTTTACACTGCACCTACCACTGGAGCTCCTGCCCTGGCCAAGATCTCAGTGTACTTCTATAACTTGTACATTCGTGTTATGTTTTAATTAAAGGTCTTGTTGCGCTTTTGATATGAAATACAAAAATACTAACTACAGCTGAACTATAATTCTTCACATTATGCTTTTTGTGTTGCGTAGAGTTCCATTTAAATTGTAATTCCCTAATAAACAAAATGACTCTGGGATTGCTCTTACAATTCTAAATATTGATGTGAGAGCTGATGTGGCCACAGACAGTCTGTCAGTCTTACAGCCCTTCCCATGGGTTCCCCGGGAAGAAGTCAGCATTCTGACTAACTTCTGCAACCAGAGCTACAGTCTCTGTTTTGGGAATGAAATGACAAGAGTCTACGAGCAACAAGGAAAGAAAACCTGCTATGTATGAGCTGAAAACTTGGCTTGATGCTGTCTCTTTAAAAAATTGCTTAAACAAGACATTAAAAAGCAAACCTCTTCTATCACATACAAATTTCATCTGCACCTTGGAACAGTAATTAATGGCACAGGAAGCTCCATTTGACAAGCTGTCCTGGGGGCAGACTTTCTACTTCTATCTATATCAACAGTACTAGCTGCTATTCTTTCCCTTGGCTAAACTCCTCAGCTTCACCCCACTCCTTAGCGGAGAGGTGAGCAGATATGGGGCTAATCCACCTTTCTCTCTCCACTGGTGAATACTTCACTTCGGTACAACAGGATTAAGAGGAATAATTTTTCAAAGACGGAGGAAGATGTATGGGGGCACACACAGCAGGTGGTGAGGAGAAAACGTAAAGCCTGCCTACTGTGTGAAATAACCAAATGCTAATTCAAACTGAGTATAATCAGAATTAAACACCATGGGCCAAACCAGTCACTGCTGCAGCACCAGTAACCCAAAGGCAGATGATTAGATTTCACTGAACTTAACACTAGGAATAAACTTGACCCACAGCATTACACAGCATCTAACAGTATGGGTGGGAAACCTGAAATACATCACACACATCCAAACACAGGTGGTCTGGTTGTGGCTGGTGCTCTAACACGTGGCTAGTTGTTAGCTCTTGTCACCCACAACAACTATTTCTGGTGGTCATTTACCCCCATCCTTTTCATAATGATGGTGGTCATTTACCTTCATCTTTATGAAAAGGTTACAGAGGCTTTCCAAAAATACGAGGACCAATAAAGCAATTGGGTGTATGTACCTACTAAATATTGGACGAGCTGTTTCTTCTAACCAATTTGAAGGAGGGGGGAAGAAAAGGAAAAAAGTGGCAACCTTTGTGCAAGATCTGCTCACACAATGTGAACTGCATCCATCACAAAACAAAGAGCTTACAGCAGGATGGAGATGCACAGACATTAACTCTGAGAAGACCTGATGTGGTATGAACCATAGGATCCCAAAGGCTTTCAGACACCAAGTTATGCATCTTAAGCTATGAGGAGGAAAAAAAATAGGTTTTGCTTCTTCCCTGGGCTTTGTAGCATGCAAAAGCTGAGGCTGCTGAGCCTGGTGCCTCTGTTTGAAGGGAGATGCTGCAGTGTTACCCAGCAGCCCTGCTCAGGGACACAATGCCCCAGTGGCAGGGACCACCTCCAAGCTCAGCACAGACTCTGCTTCTACTTGTCCAAGGGCTAGGCAATCACATAGCACCTGATTCAGCAGCACTGAACTCCGTGGGAGCTCTGCCGTCAGCTCTCAGGGGACCGGGCCAATACTCAACAGTATGTAATACTTACAGCTTGATTATAGACCCTGTACATTCCCTGAGCACTTTTAATATCCAAAAGTAGGTTTCATGTTTGGTGTTCCGGCTCTAAGGTTTACCCAGCTGCTCACCTGCATTTGCACTATAGTGAACTATTGAATCTGGCAACAGCTGACACTGCTATCTCTTCTTATCAGTGATGCATATATAAGACCTCAGAGGTGGGATGGCTTTGCAAACTCAATCTATTGGATAAGGTTTGATAAAACTATAGCCAAAACTTGGCTTTTTGTCTGGTTCTTCTTCTAGATTGCATTGGGTTTAATTTGGCTTTTGAATCTTGCAAACAAGGATTCCATTCTTTTGGGTAATTTATCTACAGCTTAGTATCCACTACCCACATCTCTTTCACTATACAATACTGCAAAATACTGCTTAATGCATATATCTACAGCCATAGAAATAGTCCTTTTATGAGTAACACAAATAAATTTATCAGTATTAAATATTGCAAGACTTGCAATACATGAGAATGAGGAAAATTATCAAACCTTGAAATTTTGAGGCTCATACAGATACTTGATGTTTCCAAAATGATCCCCAAAACACAGGGACTAAAGCAACTTTGGTGAGGTGGCACAGATTATTAAATCAGTGACAACACTTAAAGGAGACAGGCATATCAATACTGGACATGAGGGTCTTAAGGACAAAAAAGCAAGACACCAGAAACCAAGATAGAAAAAAACATTTGAGCATGGTACCCAAAAACTGCAAGAGCTAATAGAGCTCTCATTCTTCTGATTAACCATCTTGTATCGGTGGAAAGGAAGACATAGGAAAACAATGAACTGGAGGCAGTTGCAAACTATAAATATTTCTTTAAGAATTCAAAGTCTCACATTTTTACAGGTAAGTGCAGGCCTTAGAGGGAGCTGGAAAGGAGATCCCTGAATCTGGTGACAAGACTCAACTCTCTACACAGAAACCAGATTTCCCTCCCCTCTCACCCTCTACTTGCTGTACTCACCCCACCTACAACATACTCCTGCTCATCCCTCTCTTATGGAGCTGGAAACAGTGCGATTACAGATAATGAGCTGCTGATTAGCGCTAGAGAACACAACTGAAAACATTTCATTTCAATTGCCTTTTTTGTTGGGTTAATTAAAATATAACACAAAGCTTCTCAGCTGTGTTAGGAGTCCTGCCTGGCTCAAAGCACTTCAGCTGAACAGGTTTGCAATTAATACTTGTGTTGACTTCCACCTAGCATTAGCATAACAAAAGAGACTAATAGCACCTTTCCAATGATTTTTAGTGATGTAGCTGCTGACTTTTTGCTGAGGTGCTTGAGCTGTCTGGAAGGGGTAATGCAGTTCTGCAAGACTTGCCGACGAAGCAGTGCTAAGAGAAAATGTCAACTGACCACCTGCTCCATGGTCCTTATACTGAGCTTTATACAGTGCTTTAGTATCTGCCAGCTGCTTATGATGGGACTTTGTCTAGGTCTGTGAAAACTTTGGCTGTAGCACTAGGGATAGTGTTTTTGACCCCAGACTGATGGTTCAGAAAGTTCAGGGTCATGTTTTAGTCTGAGAGCAAAACTGCAATCATGAAAGCTGAAATAAATGTTTGCGTGTGCTTGGGTTTATAAACGGCTTCTAAACCCTGTGGACATATATATATGACTGCCCTCTCCTGGAAGATGATGGAGTTGCTAGCGCATTCTTCCAACCAGCTAAACGTTAAACCTACGGAAATTGTACTTTTTGCTATTTTAGAGTTATACCATATATATTATAATACGTATGTAATCTATATATTATGTATTTAGCACAAATGTAATCTATATGCTATGTACATAACATAGGCATGCATATGTACGAGCCAAAGGCACGTATACCTGAATTTTGTGCAATTGTAAGCGCGTGGTTACCATATTACTGAATTTTCTGCAATTGTAAGCACGTGGTTATAATGGATTTACCTCTTCTTCGTGCAATAGTTTATAAACAAACCTGCTCTATTTTTGGCTACCAGTATTGTCATCTTAGTAGATTGACTGAAAAGTATTTTACCAACTGATTCAGGTACACACATCTCTACATTCTGTCTCTCACCTATACATTAATAATAGAAATGACTGTACTGAGTTTAAATGAAGGACATGCATAGATTTCTTGTGCTTTTACAAGTTGCCATCTATTTTTCTAGCAGTTTCATCAAAGTGTAAACAGAATTTGACTGTCTGTAAATAATTAAGTAATTAATACAGAGGGTTTTAACCAAAACCAAATATAGTCTTTTCATAAATGTTAAATGAGTAAGGAAATTGTATTAGTTTCTGTCCAAATCCACTTTTTTAAAGAGTTTCTTATAACCGGGTGGTGAGATATCACCTAGAGCAGCAAAGTTTCATAGAATCGTAGAATGGTTTGAGTTGGAAAGGGCTTTAAAGATCATCTAGTTCCAACCCTCCTACCATGGGCAGGGACACCTTCCACTAGACCAGGCTGCTCAAAGCCCCATCCAACCTGGCCTTTCGTACTGTTATTACTAAGCATAATTTTCAATAGGAGCTTTTCTTCTGGGCAACTCAGAAAGCTCCCATCTGAAAATTTCATTCTAGCAAGGCAGATTTCAAATACAACTCATAGCACAAAGCCCCACCTTCACTGAAGCAGCTGCTTGGACTGCACCAACCTCACCCAGCAAAGCCTCCGCAGAGGCTGCTGCAGTTGGGACAGGATGGCTGCAGGCTCAGCCTCCTGCTCATCATGACCGATACTGCACTGACTGATGCTGTTGCTGCTGGGCTGTGTATCACGGCGTCAGGGACAGACATAACAGCTGCCCACTTCAAAACAGGACTGGTATCCAGTGATGCAGGAGTGAGGCAAAAGACAGCGCGTAACATCTTATAGCAGCAGAGCTCATTTAACCACAGCCGTGGAGCAGAAAGGTTGGGTTTACACCTCAGATTAAAATGTCTGGCCTAGTTTTGAATACCCTACCAAAATGTCTGCTGTTGCTAATTAGTCTCCAGTGTGGGAAAGATGATGTGTAGTTAATCATTTAGGAAGCTCAATAGGTTTGCCCCATATTCAGTATTACATTTGCTGAGGTCTTTATCTGCCTGAAAGTGTCTTTCAGTATTTTCTGCAAACAGATTGGCACCTCTCAGTAGCACTGGGGCAAGTAATAAAACTAATCAAATTCATTATCCCTCCTTTATGTTGATAGTGCTTCATTAATTTTAGCAGCCTCTCTTGACACATGCAGGTATAAAGGAATTCCAGACACCTGCTTTGCTATTTTTGGATGCTGTCTTGAATCCATAAAGGTCAGAAAAGCATCCTTGGGCTTATTTAAGCATTTGTGTGTGAAGCGGGAAGGTTTACTCTTCCAAAATTATTTTTCAGTAACTCATTTTAAGACATTTTACTGAAGAAAGAACCTAAAGCAGATAGATTTGCTTTAACAGAAAATAACATCCTATTTTAAAATTCATACTACAAAGCACTTGATTCAATGGGAGCTAGGGACCTGGCTGTGTCCCTGGCATGGTTTTAAAACATTGACATTGATACCACAGGGACAACCACAAGGACAAATTCACTAGAAGAAGCAGGGACGAACTGCAGTCATTCATTCCCCATTAACAGAGGCAAGAATGCCACACTCATGGGATGGGAGAGCAGATGCAGCCCTTACCCTGATTCCATCCACACTGCAGCTGTGCTAGGAAAGCAAGCTCCTAATTGTTAGCTGATGGGGTGAGCATCCGTGAGTTGGAAAGGGGCAGGCCACCATCGTCATGCTCTGAGATCCTGATAGATGTATTACATAGGACTTCTCCCTATTTTAGTCATCCTCACAGGAAAAAAAGCCCACAAGTCCCAACTGTGTGGGAATGTGCTATGTAGAATATTTTAAGCAAAGGAGCCTTTGTAACAGTATCAGCTTGTGGGTTCATGTCAGGGATGGTTGGTCAAGGTAGCAGGGGAGCATAGTCACTCATGCTGATGTCCAACTTGTCCCTGTGCAGGCCCAGAAAGACTGAAACACATCCCATGCTCTACCAAACTAGTGAAAAGGCCAGTGCTGAGTGATAAACGAACCAGCCTGTTCAAGTCTCTTGCCAAATCAGGCTAATCTTTCATATAGATACAAATGGTTATCAAAAACCAGCATTTTGCTGTGTGTGAGGAGCTACTCCGCAAAGAAAAGCTGGAGTGAGATGGAAGTGGGTCAGTCACCTCTTCTGGGGATTATTACTAGAATCAGCTGGGAAAATAGTGAACAACAGGTAGAAATGCACAGCAGGAGCAAAACAGGAGAGCAGACAGTTGTAAGCTTCATTAGCTCATTAAAGGTGGAGATGCTGGCCTGCTGGGAAATGATTGTCCACTTTATATCTTGATATTGGAAAGAAATCAGCTAAAAGAGCCAAGGCAGTTTTAGCACTTGAGCTATTTAATTATGCCTTTTAAAACTGTCTTTGAAGCCATGTAGTGAAGGATGAATGAAACACTCTCTGAAGATCCTTATTAGTCATTCCCTTCTTCGATGGCAATAATTACATCGTCCTACATTGGAAGGAGTGTTTCTAGCGAATCCCCATACTCCTTGATAACATCTCCAGCAGGGCAGGCAGAGATAATGACATGGGTAATTAGAGCTCCAGCTGCAGGGTACAAGAGCCATGGAGGTCAGATATGAACATCCCTCCTGGGCAGCGCATCCCAGACTCAGATCCAGAAGTTTAGGCCAGATGTGGAAACCCTGGGACTGAGCTACAGTCCAGCTCAAGTGATTTTACTCCTGCTCCTCTGTGTGTGAACACCAAGGGAATTTCCTTCCTTATTGCTGGCCACAGACAGAATGGTAGATGAGACCTGTGTTAGACCTTAACCACTAGAAAACATCATTAAAATGATGTTTTAAAAATCAAATTTTTAAATTTAAATCAAATTTTTAAAAATCAAAACTTCAGTCTATCCTCTTGCGTAACGTGCTGTGTGACCTACAGTACAAGCTGCTAATACTGAATACCCTGACTCTATTAAACCTTGAAACCTATCCACTAATGGCTTACAGCAAAAAAAGACCTGTAAAAGGCAGTGGTCTCAGCAGCACTTTTGTGCTCCGATGTTTCATCTGGCATTTGGCAAAGCAAAACTGCACAGAAACTGCATCCCGTGAGCACCTGCCCATGTGGCAGCAGCAGCAGCATCTCTGGCAAGGCAGCATGCAGGCAATGGCAGATCGCAATGAGACTTTCCCTGGCAGCACCTGACATAGGCATGAATAATGAAAGGACTCATTCATCATTTACAGAACTGCTGTTCCTGTGGATTCGTCAGTGTCAGAGACTCACGCTGAAGTCTTTCTCTTTTGATCCCACTGATCACTTGCTTTTTGTGCTTGGCAAGGTCACCCTGTCCCTAGGGTGGGGAAATTGCAGGGGAGGCAGCTTGGCCACCTTGGTACCCCTGCCTTAGCTCGTATATCTCACATGTACAACCTGGCCATGAACCCAATGGGATGCACATTCTTTAAATAACAGATGGAAATGTGAAAAGAAGTAAAAAAAAAAAAAAAAAAAACACACACACACACACAAAAAAAAAAAAAACCACAAACACAAAAAACCCCCCCCCCACACACAAACCACAAAAAAACCCTCATGTTTAAAAATGTTACTCTTCTTCATCCATTACCTCTCAGTGCTCTGCCTCCTCAACGCACCCCTCTACTGCCTGCCCAGCGCCTTGTCTCCCTTCCTCTCTCTGTTCCCCACCCTTCTCCATTCCCTAGGACCCTCCAGCTCCGCCTCAGCCCTCCTTCCATACAGCCCCCTGTGCGGCCTCCTGTGCTCCCCGCAGCAGCCCTGCCTACGCTCCCTGTTCGTTGTGCTCGTCCTGCTCGGAGCTGCCATGCCTGTACCGGCAGCTCTGCCTGCACCGGCAGGTCGCGGCCACAGGAGGGGAACGCTGCAGCACGCACAGGGCGGTTTTCCCCATCGTTCCCGACCGGAAGCAGCGGCGAGACCCTCAGTCCTTCCCTGCGGCGGGGGCACGGCGGGAGCCACCGGACCCAGCCAGCCCCGGCGTGATAGCACACCGGTAAGGGTCCGGATAGCTTAGTCACAAGTAAACGATTTGAATGAACGCAGGCATCCAGCCACTATTATGCCGAGCAAGAGGAGAGTGTGTGATCACATCAGCGGTGTGTGTCATACATAGCATGAGGCTATTAGCGAGTTAAATGTCTCAGGTGCCCAAACACGCAGCAAAGTCAATCACAGCGTCTAGATCTTGCCGTGTTCGTGATAACGCAGGAAGGACTGGGGAAGGGAAAATGTGCTGTGATTTCACGCTCCTGGAACATTCATCCAGCTAAGGCTCTTCTCTGTAGTATCTAGGGGGAAAAAAAATGTCCTTGTTAATGTAAATAAAGATGTTTTTCTTTTTTTTGGCATTTCGAGATGCTTGGTTTCCATTGACCTCTAGCTCAAGAACAGGCATAGTGTGTCTGCTCTGATTACTGCCTGGCTGTAGGCACCTTATGTTTCAATAGCCTGTAGGCCAAGGATGGAGACCATGGCTTTAAGGCAAATATTGGGCTGGATCAGAAGCTTGCTGAAGTCAACAGGACTCCCACTGGGTTTTTTAATCAGGCCTATCATTAATTCCCTAATGAAGTTAGCCATTTATCTTTATTAAATGGACTTCTCAATGAATTGATTTAATCTAGACTTCTCTTCCATGACAGATTTTCAGAGCCCCACACACTCCTGCCTCTGCAAGGATCCCTGCCTGCCCTCTGCCAAGCGTGCTCCGCTTCCTAAGGAGCTAATCAGCCTGCCCATCTCCTCTCAATCAATAAGCATTTATTCTAATTGAAGCCAACATCGACTGGATACCGACCAGGAATGTGAAATGCTCTATAAATAATGGGCATGAGCCAGAGCCTGAATGCAGGCAGTGGCGGAACTGTCAATGGGAGCTCTAATGGCAGGGACATGCCACCCAGCACTCTGTCACTCTCCCAATGTCCTATTTACAGCTCTCACCAGGGAGCTCCCTGTCTTGCTTTGATGATGAATTAATTTCCTCTGACAGATCAACCACCCAGTCCCCCATTGCAACACCTTGCAGAATGCATTGCCTAACAAGAATTGCTCATTAACATATAAATCATGGTGTATTTCTTTTTTGCACCCCAGGCAAAACAATGGGCCGAGTGCTCCTCCCTCATCTAGCTTTTCCCTGGAGGGAGAACTTTCATTGATTGCTAAATGGAAGGTGGAAAGAGTGAAATCATCTAGTTGTATGACTCCTCTGATGTACTATTGCATTGACTTTAAGTTAGCACACAACTTCCCCAGCACGTATGCTGTCTTCAGATTTTATTGCAGGATAAGGTATGATTCTTCTCCATCATAACCTGTTACAGTAGTACTTGTGCAAGTGTTAGTTTACCAACAATATCAGGCTCTTCTGAATACCCTACCTGCAATGGGGATAAAGCCTAAATTAACAGATAAGGATCAAGACAGGAAATCTGTCATATCTGTCCAACCTTTTGAAGATGGATCTGTTTTCTCTGTGCCACAGGGAATATGCCCAAGCTGCACAGATACAAGGCAGCCCTGTGTCAGGAGCTGAAAAGTCACCACTAGCACTGCTCTGTGATGAAGTTAATAAACCCTTTTCATAGTCAGCCTGTGAAACACCAGCAAAAATACCTTCAGGAATTTATTGCTTTATATCTAGTTCTGCTGCAAACTTAGTGGGTGATGGTAGGTGGCTGCCTCAGTTTTTTCTGCCTGTATAGACAAGTGAGGATCATCTGAGCTAGTAAATTTTTAGGTCCTAGTATTTCACTCTACAGTGATTAAAGAAAGTGCCCCAAATGCCCCGTTTCTTCTTGGTTGGACTATGCAGCAATTCGTTTCTGATTCTGGATTTTCATATAGGTGTGTTATGGGCTGATAACAATGTGGCAGCTCTGTCTATGAAATCTGACTTGAAAAAAGGATAGGAAGCATCACTTTGTCCATTGGACCTTATGGTCCAATGTATCTTGGTGAGAGATATACAATGTAGTTCCACCCCAGGCCTTAATAACATGGCCAAGCAATGGACCATGCCAGCACTGCCCTCCGCAGCATAAGTTAGGAGCTGTTAAGAACTGGGACCCTGCAGAGAAGCCACCTTCGAGCATCCCCTTCCTCCTCTGGAGCTGCACCAGGGCCATGGCATGCAGGAGCTGGCAAACCT
The DNA here is from genome assembly GCF_963264785.1 of Psittacula echo. NCBI lineage: Eukaryota > Metazoa > Chordata > Aves > Psittaciformes > Psittacidae > Psittacula > Psittacula echo. Next base: position 64,893,318 of record NC_137739.1, on the reverse strand, counting down.
ATCATCAACATAGTTTCAGTACCTGAAGAAGTAATAAGCACTATGAGTTAGTTCGCTTTGATGAACAGCAAGGAAATCTGTTGACCAAACAGACTCAACCCATCCTGCATGCTCCTGACTTCTGCTCCAGAGGCACAGCCCATGGAATCTGTCCTTCCCAGCACTCCCAGGAAAGCCTGTCCTGTGGCCTCTCGCATTTCCCAGCACGTCTGATTGATGAATCAAACTTCCATATGGTGCATTTGGCATCAGGAGAGCATGACTGGGGAGCACAGCAGATGGTTTTTGAGGAACAAGATGTGGTTGCTTCCCACAATACTTCATCCCAGATGATGCAGCAGAAAGTCTGCAAGTGTCTGTTTTCCTCTTCTGTGGCACACTTCTACTGGAGTCTCCATGGTCTCAGAGAAGCCACAGGGAGGAACCTCACATACCTGAAATATTCACCAGGACCTGAGGCCAAGACGAGAAGCTTTTCTGAGAGTCTGACCATCCCCAGGGTAGATCTACAACAGCAACTCCCACCACATCCATCCAGCAATACACTACCCCCTGAGCTCAGATAGCTCAGCCTTTCCCCAAACCACTGCCAATGCTGCCTTGTCCCAGCCTCTCCTGCCTCCTCCTCCCAGCCACAGCACTTGCTACACAGGAGCTCTTCCTCCACAGGCTTCCTCCTACACCCCCCTACCTGTGCTCCTCAGGTTGAGGACGAATGCAGTTAAATCAGCACAGGCACCATCTGCTTTTCTTCTCCCACCTTTTCCAGGTAACTTTGTAATTTCACACTAAAATCCACTGAGAATTTAAATTTTGCCAGTTTCAACAGGAATAATAAGAATGGTTTCAGTGTTGCAAATTCAGCTTTTTGCTGTCCTACCTTCTGTCAACGCTAGACAGCAGCTTACATTGCCTGCCTTTAAATCAAATGCTAAATGCAGCCTCCACATTTAAACATGCACAAGCCAGCTAACCCTTCCTTCAGCCTTCTGTTTACCATCCATTTGCTACGTTACACGGGATTTAAAGCAGGGATACATTTTTTTTGTTTGTTTTGTGTTTACATTAGTAAGATTGATATCAGTTTAATTAAAACAGCTTAAAAGCAATTCATAGCAGGCACTCTTTTCCTTGTGTAGACAACAGTAGAGCACAGAGCCAGGGCAGCTCCATCCAGCTTTGTTGAGGTGGGGCTGAGCCAGCGGCACAAGGAGGGGAGCCTACAGCGATGCTGCTCAAGGTCATCGCCTCTGCCACAGGGAGAGCTTGGAAATTCCAGCAGGTCTCCCATAAAGCTGTCCTAAAAGATGTCCTTTGTTAGCATGAAGGAAACATGAAAACTTTTCATTGCTGCTGAAAGGAAGCCTGGCGCCATTACTGCAAGGCGGGCTATAAAACAGGGCACGTAAGGCAAGTTCTTCCTAAATCCTAAATCCCAGTACCTTTGTGCCATGTGTGCCTCGCCAACACCCATTTTGCTCATTAATAGAGCGCTATTTTCAGTTTTAGAACTTTTTTGAGGTGCTGTTCACTTACAGCCAGGCCTTAGTTGGCTCACCAGCATTAGTCCGTAGATGCCCTGGCACCACCCGGTGATACAGCCCTACTGCTTTGTTGTTGTTTTAATTGTTCTTTTGTTTTTCAGAAACACTGGAAGAACATTGGGTTCTGCCTGTTCAAACTGCTGAATATTTCCTTCACAATTTTTAGCTGTGGGTTTGAGTCATGGCTATGGATTCTCTTCTACTGACTCAAATGAGGGGAAGAATTCATCTCTGGTAGAAGGCTAAGTGATTAAAATGATTTATATTTATGATGATAGATGCACAAATCATATGCAATCCATCCCTTTAAATTTTACTGTGTGTCGCACAGACCCAAACTGTAAATGGCTTGCAAGGAAATTAAACCCATTGTGAGTGACTTTGAGCATGCCAGTTCTCTGGTGAGCCTCAGCTGCCTGCAGCCCTGGGACCAGCTTTTGGAAGAAGCCTCACAGTGACAAAGCTGCTCACCAGCCTCCACCAGCAGAGTCGAAAGGAAGCTTGTGATCATGGAAGAAATTGTATGATTGGCTCTTTCTAACAAGCACAAGGACTTGTGGAGAACACAGCTCTGCCTCAGAATAAAGCTCTTTACAACATGGAGCAGTGCAATAGCTGGCACATGAAGCATCCAAGGGCACCTGGGATCTCCTCTGGGACCTCACCAAGGACAGCATGTGACAGCCTCTTCCCCAATAGCCATACCCTCATCTTGGCAGAGTCCCTGCACAGCTGAGGAAGTTGACAAAAAGCGTGTCTGCCTCTGCTGCTGTTGTAAGACAGCACATTGTTGCCATCAGTAAGCAGGCCATGAGTCAATACAGAAAAGATGCATGAAACCTCTTGCAGCTGGGGTCATCCAAAGTATTTCGCACTTCCATCATCCTGTCCTTCCTCACCGTGCTTTCAAAATAGAAGTGAATTGGTCTGAGGAACCCCTTTGAGCAGTATTACGCCTAGTGATTTGGGGTTTTCTGAGGCTGAGAGCTTTACTAGTAGTCACCTGAATAGCTCAAGCTGTGGTACACAAGAGTTAGGTATCACTAACCGTGTGTCTCATCCGGTGTGGTTTCCCAGCCCCTCTTGCATGCCTGGTTGCTGGCACTGATGCTTATCTGAGCATGGGGTAAGTTATCTTGGGAAAATAAACAAGCAGAAGACTGACCTGGCAAAAAAAGATAATTGCTTTCTGCTAGGTAAGCTTCTGTGCTGGCTCCTCGCAGGTTCAGGAGGATGGGAGTACTCCTCAGGGCCTGGAGGAGCTATCTTCACTTGGGGAGAGGGAGCCTATGACAGCACTGACCAAAGTAAGTTTGAAATGGCATGGTAGAGCAGGCTCTGTTGCCTTATCATATAAAGGGACAACTAGACACAGGAGTCCAGGCATCATGATGAAATAAAGTACCCCTCATGTTAAAACTTAAAGTCTTCCCCGAAATCCCTTGTAGAAGAGAGAATGCATGTACACCTGTGGTGTTCACACTGTGTTTGCAAATAGGTTGGCTGGGGAGGTTGTGAGGTCTCTCTCCTTGGAGATATTAAAAAACCATTTAGACACAGTTCTCTGCAACTGGCTTGAGCAGGGAGGTTGGACGAGGTGGCCTCCAGAGCTCCCTTACATGGATTCTGCGATTCTGTGTTGAAGTCCCATTAAATATGGTTCAGAAGCTGCTGTAAGCTGCTGTAAGGAGCCTCAGGGTGGAAGGCCCAGCCACTGGAGTGGAGAGCCAGAGTGCACTTCCTTAATTAACCTGAGTCAGCCTCTGCCTGCACTGGTGGTTGATGGATAAGTGGGGTTTGTGGAGCTCCCTGGTTCTCAGCCACCTTCCCACTGCCTCCATGGCCTCCTGACCACGCTCATGCAACCACATGCTCCATATCAGGGGCTCTACTTACTAGTACTAATACATTTTTCAGGTTAGTTTCTGGCTCTCTAGTGATCTGGCTGGGTGTGAAGTAGTCCTGCTATAAAGGATGGTGCAAGGGAAGTGCTGGGAAAGCTTTTCCAGAAACACAGATTTGCTTTTACTTTAATAGAGCATGAAACCACATGGGCAATGTTTCTGTACCGTGGTGCGCTGAGCCAGCTCTGCTGCAGCTCTGCCCTTCCTCCTATACTTTCCATATCCTCCTGCCCCTTTTTCAGCCTTTCTTTGCTAATATGTGCTAATTCCTCAGCAGCTTCTCCCCTACTCTGGCATTTATTGAGCCATCTTTTTCTCTCTAATCTTGCATACTTACATTCTTTTCTTTGATTGGAAAGTTTCCTGCCATTTTGGTGGGTGAAATTGGTTTTCCAGGCAGCAGGAGCTGCAGGTACCTGGCAGAAGCATGGAGGCAGGGACAATCAAGGAGTTTGTGACACCCTGTTGGCAGTGGGTGAGATGCTGCCTTGGCTTGGCCAAGCCGGGGTCAGATGATCCTGTTTGGTCTCACTCTCAGATTTAATTATTTGTGTTTTCTCCCGCACTTCACTGATAAAAATGGAGTTTTTAAAAGGGTTTGTGAACTTGGCTTGTAAATGTAATCACATACATTTTTTTTCCCAGCCACTGAACCAATCCATTTAACAGCTCACTAGCCCCAAAGGAACACTATTATATGGCTGGAGTGTGGATAAATAGTGAGTTGATAGCAGGGTTGCGATGCAAATCTACAGATAACATTTGACTTCAGGGCAGCTGCTTGCAGGGAAGAGGCTCTCAGAAGTCCTAACACTCAGCTGTAGCAGCACCTCAGGAGCAACCCTGGAGGAGCAGAGAGAAGAGCCAGCAGGCTGACAGGAAACCCCTTCCTATCCCCGTCCTCATGTTTAAATGCAAACAAATGCCAACAACAAAAGCCAGAGAATTATTAAAATATATATATTCCTGCTGTTCCCCGCATGTGATTAATCCTCTTTTCCTCTACCAGAGAATATATTAGTGAGAGTGGGATTATAATACAGAGGCATCTGGCTGAGACTAGAAAGAGATGCATGTTTATGCATTATTAATGATTTAGGAAAAACAGACTTCCGTGGCCTGACTGTATATATTGGATCAGTATGGAATGGCTTTTATAGGGTAGTTAGCACTGATAACTGGCCCATTTTGCTTATCATTTGCCACAGAATAATCTCCAGGATGAGGCATGTGTATTTTATCAAACAGTGAAAGAAATTATGTTTTGAAATAGCTTTTAATGAGCAGTTAGTGCCCAACATTTCTTTATTCTTAAAAGGCAGTACACAATCTGGGAAGCAGCTCAGGGCAAGCATAATAGGGAAAATGCAAATCTCCACCTTAGCAAATCTGTAATCATAAACTGGGTCTTTAAAGATCCTTGGTTATCCTGGAACAACAGCAGTGCTGCAGTCTCACCATTGAAACAGGAAATATTTGAGGGGAATATAAAATTATAGTGGGGCTTCCTAAGGCATAACTTTGGCATGGAGGAGCTGCATTTCTTTAACTGGTTTATGTCTTGACAAATGTAATATGACATAAGAAAGCTAAAACCCCAAAGCTAGTGCAGTAGATCAAGGGGCTGTGGGGGCTGCCCAGTTACAAGACATAATAATCAGCTTTGACTCCCATCAATTTATCCATTGGAAGGTGGTTAAATCAGCAAGAAACTGGAGGAGGCCCTAATCTTGCAAAGATAGAGATACATTCATTTGTGTGCTGCTCCTTTTCAAAGGATGAAGTGACTTTGTGAGTATCTAACTCGCAAATCAGGGGGGTAATGAGACAGCCTGGCTCCCCTTCTGTCCTGAAGACCTCAGCTCAGCGGAAGGATAATCACATTTCCAGCAGCTCGCTGAGTACACCAGCTGTATCTCTTAGCTTACGCAGCTGAGTATTGGCAACAGGCTCCTTGAGTAGGATTCTTTTCCTATGTCTGTGTCTGAGCTGGGCTGCTTCTATGATCAATAGGTAGTCTGAGGATGTAATTCATCCAGTGCAGGAGTAGCTATCTAACACAGGTCAAATGCTTTACCACAGAGAGGGCCTGTTTCTCTCTGCTCATTACAAAGACCGCCAAGACTGCTGCCTCTGCTGTAGCCAGCCACAAAACCCTGGTCAAGACCTCACCCCTGTGGCAGAGATTTCTGGCCACAGCACCCCACGTGCTGGCCACTCAGCACTGCTGCAGCAGAGGGCCGTGACTGCGTCTGTGGGGTACCACAGCTTCACAGCACAGGGGCAGCACCCTGGCGTGCAGCATGGTGACACCCGAGCAAAGGCCCCTTGTGGGAGCACTGCAGTGGGCTGCTTGGAGACAGGGTGTACGTGGTGCCCTGGGCCAGGGTGTTTCTTCGGGGAACCTGCTGTCCGGGTGCACACATAGTCAACGCATACCCAAGGCATCTTGAAATCCCAGCTGAAACTGGGGCTCTGCTTAAGCGATAGGAAAACATGCATGAAATAGGATACCTTGACTAGGTGTCAGCAAGATGCACCCTTCCAGTGCAAAGTGCTACCTGGCCAGCTTACGATACAGTCTTCTCTGGAGATGATGAATATAGGGGAACTGATCTGCCATGGACAGCCCTGGCAGGTCAAGGTGGCATGGAGCTGCTGTGCCCATCCAAGGGATGTGCAGGCGTGCAGTGACTCCAGCCTGTCTGGGGATGGGCTGCGGTGGCTGTGCAGACGCTGGCTCACTCCCAGGACCATAAGGGATAGCTGTGCCACAGTCTGTGGTGGTGCTAAAAACCAGCCAAATCTTTGTGTTTTGGAAGGACTTGTCTTTCTGGAAAGCCACGAAAAGAGAGTAAACCAAGTTACTCAGAAGCCTGCCACTTTTCAAGACACGGTGCATTTTGACAGTGGCTCCCAAGCAGAGCCAGGGAGCTGCATCCACCATGCCAAGTAAGCCCAGGAAAGAGCTGTGAAAGGCACAAGACCCAGTGCAGCTGTGGAAAGCATTGAGGCAAAAGCCCATGGAACGAGATTCACACCCAGCGTGTGAGACTTGACGGATCTGCCACTTCACAGAGCCAGACTCCATCTCCCAGTGAATGCGGATGACAAAAGGATAGATGCTGCCAAACTGTTTGCCCTTGCTGTTGCTGCAATGGCAGTGACACTCAGCTCAAAACCCAGCGGCCCTGGAAAAGGAGTTCAGTTCTTTGTCTTGCCCACAGGACTGCAGCTGTCCCCCAAGTGCATGAAACTATCTGAGTTTCTCAGTGATATTTTCCATCCCTAGGGAAAGGAGAAACCCCCAAAAATGCTGTTATTACAACACCCTTGAAAACAGCACTTTTCTGCTTGGGAGACTGTGAAAATTCGGGCCACACTTCTGCAGTGTTTGACCCTCTGTTACCTGGTCCCCTTAAGAGCCCCTTTCTTCTCAGAGGGAGGAAGGAAAGCAGTTTGCCTTGGCAAACAGCTTGCTATGAATATTATGAATTCAAAAGCACGTGGAGCTTGTGGTTGAAAAGAAACCGTGTGATCAGCAGAACTTTTCTCCCTCAGCTTGTAAGGGCAGATTCAGTCTCAAGGCCAAGCTGCCATGTGGTTATAAAATAAAAGCAGGCCTTGTAAGAACTGATCTAACTTTCTTCAATTGTCTGTGCATCTTTAATCATGTTCACCACTTAAAATGCAGTGGAGCTGGCAGCTGATAATTAGGCTGAGCCTGCAGCAGCATGGCCAGTGGCCAGATCACATGGCTCCTTTCATCTGCATATTTATGCATTTAAAGGAGAGGAAAACTTTCATAACATTTTAATAACGAGGTTCTTCTGAATCCATAAATCCAGTCCTCCGGGCTCAGTCTACGCGCTTTCTGATCTTACATAAGTGGAAGAGGGTGGGGTGTTTGTTTGTTCTCCCTATTCTTTTCCTGTGCATGAATGTGCAAAGCTCATTCTCTGAAGTTCAGGGTCCTCCAGAGGATGGGAGGGTCAGACAAGGTAAAACTGCACTTCTAAGGATGAAAGTATAACTTTGATTTGGTTCCTGGCATGGGAACAATTCCACTTTCCCAAGACTTGCCAGTCTCTCTACAGACTGGCAGGACTGAAGCTCCTTTTCTAAACAATGTCTCCAAACAAAGAATTCCTGACATCTCTATTTAAAGCAGAAGCTACAGTGCATGTTGGCCATTGCACTTTTTAGCAAATCACCATCAGATCTAGCCCTAGGATGGCGATGCTTCGGACCACGAGCTGAAAGGTGTCAGAACGCAGGGAGCCAGTTTCAGCCTGGTTTGGCAGGTACTGGAGCTCTGGCTCCATTCACGCTGCCAGGGGCAGCAATGGGCAGACGGTGTCCCTCCATGCAGTGCCTCCAACCTCCTCCCATGGGCAGATGCAGCCTGCCAGCTCCTGGAGGCTGCCAGCCTACTGAACAGCTCTGCACTGGCCATCGGCCACCAGCCACTGCCACTTGTCTCCTGGTGGGAGTGTGTCAGGGTGATGCTGCGAAGGGCTGTGACAAGGGGGATGCCATCTCCATGTCCCCAGCCTATGGGTGGCAGCTCTCTTGACAGCCTAGGTGACATCCTACAGGGTCCTTCGCAGTGAGGCTTTGCAGACCATCCTCCCTCTCCCTGGCAGCATCACCCAGCCTGTGCATTTGGGGTTTTCCATTAGCACTGAATGGCAGCTGCTATCAGGAGGAAAACAGAGAAGGTGAGGATGAGAGACTAATCCTTATGCTTCTGTGTTATCTTTAGTAAGATGGAGGAAGCACTGTTAAAATAACACGTCTCTGAGTTCTTTCAAAGGTGAAGCACTCAGTTAAAATAAAAACTATTTCATTAGATGCAGTTCTTAAAACACTTTATTTTTTTTTAAATCAAAAGTTAGTTATTCTACCTAAGATTCCCTGGGTGAACTGAAGAATATTTTTGCTGGTTTAGAAGGGTCTTTGTAGAGGCTTTAATTGTTCTTACCATACAGCAAGCGAACGAGCAAGCCAATGGAGATGATTAGGCAATTTCCAGAGCACTTCTTGAACTGGCCTTTAGCTGTGCCAGTAAAACTTCGGGGTTCAACGCTGCTTTATAGTACAAGTGAATTTAGGCTGATGCAATTTCTTTGTTTCAGAGGTAATGTCATGTAACATGACATAGTCTTGCAACAGTAGTTTTGCTACATGAAGTGAAATAGTCAAGCTCTGAAAAATGCAGACCATGGCATTAACTTCACTGGGAGGGACTGTGAATTGTTTCTTGTGTGTTTAAAGAGTCAAAAGAAACAAACAAGGGTGAGATTAATTAGGAGTGGGAGTTCACGACTCGCTCTCCAAGTGAATGAGGAACAGCATTGGATGGACACAGCAGCAATGCTGACATGCTTCTTCCTTCCATGTAAGATCTGAGAGAATTTCCTTTGCACCCCAGTGTCCTCAAGATATTCATAAAGTGCCTCTCTGGCTCCCCAGTGTGATGGTTAACTTGTGTACCCAGGTTCCATTATCAAGCTTTCAATCTAAGCCTGAACTCTCTGATCTGTCATCCTAAGTAGTGAGCAAATTTGCAGCAGGGCTTTTCCCAGAAAAGAAAAACAATTCACTTGCTAAAGACATTATGTGGGAAATATAACTTACAGATACAGAATGTGGGAATTTGGGTATTTATTTTGCAGCTTTAGGAGACACTGATGTTTTACTTCATTTTCTACTTACATCTTAGTACTGTGAGTAGGGCAAAAGTTTTCAGCCATAAAGTCTGCGAGAGACTCCCATTGATTTTGATGGGGTTTGAGGATGAATACTGATAAATGTAACATAATGTAGGAATATGCATTTTTTTAAGCCTTGCCTAGACTTGGATTTGGAAGGTGTGATGCACCATGTGAATAACACAATGCAGTTTAAGCATTGCAGTTTTAATGCATGGCTTTAACCCTGGTTGTTTGCAGGAGGCTATTACTACATTGTATTTAGTACTTGTTAATCTAAAAATCATTGATGGTAAGTGAAGAGAAAGGTTACAAATCAAAGGCAGGCTGATCTTGTGGTTACACCATTCAGATGTGGCCTCCTGCTACATGTAGGACTATTTTGCTTCTGACAGTATAGAAACAAGGGCTCCCCACCCATACCTCCACCTGTGTGTTGGCTGCGAAGGTAAGAGGCTGTGGGGCCATGCCCGAACATTGAGGGTGTGGGTCTATGAATTAAGAAGTGTGTGGGCTGGGATAGCACATGAGGAGTGGGAGGTGAGTAAATGACAGGAGAGAGAGACCTGAGTGCAGCCTCAGGTATAGATTTAGGGGTGGGGAAGAATAGTAGTTGTGGTACTTGGGATAGGGCAGTTGTAGTAGTGACTGAAGTGCAGGGACATAATTTGGTGCCCAGAAATGCCAATCAGATATTTCTTAAAAAGCCATCAGCATCTCCATCTCCTGCACAGCTACTTTGAGGAGTTTCCCTTACCAGTAAACCCAGTGCTTTTGCCATCTGGGTTGGCCAGCCAGGAGGACTGCTCCAAAGCAGAAGCCCTTGTTTGGAGCCCTCACACAAAGCCAGGAGGTCAATTTCAAGCAGAGGTGTCTGGCAGACATTGTGTCTGGCTATCACCCCTCCTTGGTGCACTCAGACTTGTTTGACGTACTCTGAAACATTTTCCCAATAACCAAGAACTACCGTTCAGGACAAATCCACCATCCTGGACTAAGCACATGCTACTGAGGAGGCAGAGGGGCTCATGGTTCTTTCTCATATAAAATTCTCTTCCGTGAGTTTTCCTTCACCATTACTATCTCCACACTGTTATTGGTGGCACTTTGGTAAACTGGGACAGTGGAACCAAGGAGAAAGATGCAAGTGCTATAGTTAGGGGGGAAGATTCACTCTGAAGTCCTACCAAGCTGTAACCATGGGCTATTCTCGATGCTGGAGTTACACTTCACTAATTCCTCAAACTGGACCCCAAACCAGATCTTTCAACCCAATAGGACCAAAGTGCTCTGACTTCTACCCACAAGTATTGGTGCTTGGTACGTGAATTTATAGGAGACCTTACAGAAATTAATGTTAACCCACATGTGTGATTTGGGCCTGCAGCTGCCTGTAATAAACTCTTTTTTTTCCCCAAACCTAACTTGAAAGTTCATCTATTTGAGTGCTGATCACCAAAGTTTGCAGAATGTCATGTAAGAATACAGGTATGACTTTCACTGTTATTTCAACCTTGTGTGATGCTCCAGGAGTTGCTTTTTCTTTATCAGGGTCTGTCCTTCTTGCTCTGCTCTGCAATCTGTCATGAAGTCACCAGTTATGTTAAAGCCTGCACAAACATACTGAACATGAGTCATGTGGCATCTGTTGCTATTTATTAAATTGTGGTTTATATCTTGGGAGTACATGGTATTATTCTTCCTGGATATAGCTTTATCTCTGTTTTTACAGCACGGAATTAATTAAGAATATTAAAGTGTGTGTTTAAAATAATGATATTCCTAACTTTTATCTATGGAGGCAACATTTTCATATCCATTCTCTCCTAATGGCAGCATCCTTTGGGAAGAAGTGATAGACACATTTAGGTAAATATTATTCCTCCAGCACACATGGTTTCCATTGCAATTGATCCCCCACTGTTTCCTTCTAAGCATTTTCCTCCGTTACATATTCCACGATGGCGGCTCAAATACTGATCAGCGATAGCAGAGACAAATTGACTCCAGCAACTGGGAGCTTTTTAAAGGGCAGCAAATCTTTGTATCTGAGTTCCATACAAACCATAGTTACTGAAATACAGTTTTTAGGCATGCACTGAAATTTTCACTGGCATTGAAAGTCTGAAGTTGCTTGAGGCAGTTATAATTTAATAAAAGGATAGAATGAATAAAGACTGAGTGAGATGAGACATAAAGATAGCACACTACAAACCAACCACATAGGCTCACAATCTGTAGAGAAGATGCTTGCTCCTGTAGCCTCCCCTTTGGGCTGTGAGCACCCTGGGTACTCCACACAGCCCTGGTGCAGGAGCTTGGTGGTCACAAGCTGCTCACTGCAGGCTGGCAGAGAATTCATTCTACAGGCTTTCAAACTGGCACAGCCATTGGAAAAGGTTTCTTAGCAGATGATAACAGCAAGAAGGTGGGAAAAGCAGGGTGGGAACCACTTTTTCCAGTGACTGTGTTTCCTCAAACGCACGTCAAACTATAGCTCTAGATGTGGCGCGGTGATAAAACATTTTCCCTCACCCAGCATTCTCTGGGCACCATTGGGCTGCACTGGGATGTCACTCCAAACCACTGAAACTGGTATGCTCACCAGGTGCTACGTGCTGTGGGGCACTGGCAGAGGTACAATGAGAATGGTGCATACACTTTTACCAGTGTATTTGCAGCATCTTCTAAGTCTCTAGCACATGAACAGAACTGGATACAAATGTATGTCTGTGCCCTAGCTCTTTGTCTGTGCTAGTATCCTGGGTTCAGCAGTAGCAGTCATTTTTCTCCTTCTTAGTAGCTGGCACAATGCTGTGTTTCTGACTTTCAGCCTGGGAACAGCGCTGATAACACCGATGTTTTCAGTTGCTGCTCTGTAATGTTTACTCTGACCAAGGACTTTGTGAGTCTCATGCTCTGCCAGGGAGGAGGGGAAGCTGGGAGGAAGCAGAGAGGTATTCCATACCACAGCACATCATGCGCAGTATATAAACTGGGGGCAGCTACCTGGAAGGGTTAGATCACTGCTCGGGTCAGGCTGGGTGTCAGTCAGAGGGGGGTGAGCGGTTGTATTCTCTTCCCTTGTTATTTCTCTTATCATTATTATTATTGGTGGTAGCAGCAGTGGTTTGTGTTATACCTGAGTTACTGGACTGTTCTTATCTCAACCCGTGGGAGTTACATTCTTTCGATTCTCCTCCCCATCCCTCTGGGAGCTGGGGGGGAGGAAGCGGGGGAGTGAGAGAGCGGCTACATGGCTGACCGAGTGTAAACCATGACAGCTAGCATGATGAACGTGCTTATACGGGTCCAGGTCCTAAGAATGCACCTACTTGTTTGCAGGGAATGGTCTAAATGCCCTTCAAAAGCCACTTGCAATGGCAACAGCAGATCGAGTGTTGGGATTCCTTGAAGCCTGGCTTTCCTTTTTATTTATTTATTTATTATTATTATTTGCTAAGCACTGTGTCCTCAAACCCTTAAGGCAGGATGATAGGGCCTCTACTTCCAGGCACTAACTGCATGTTTGAAGCTGGAACCTGCATTAAGACAAGTGACAGTGACATACCCTGCCCCATGTGCCAAGGGGCTGAACCTTACTGCCTGACAGGCAATCATACAATGAAAACTTGATGGAAAATTCTGCAGTGTGAAAGGATCATCACATGGCTAAAATACACACATAAATTTTTTTACCAGGAGAGATTTTTAGGATGGGAAGATTGTTCTAACACAAACTGGAGTCACTTTAACTTTTGCATTCTCTCTGTTTCTTCCTCTCTGAAATGACCTCAGGCTGGCCCTTGCCCTTGCTCTGGGGAATGTACTTCTGATTTGTATCTCAGGAGCCTGAGAGATATGGAATAAACACTCATTACCTCTTGCTAATGTAAAGCACCACACAGCAGATGCCTGAAGCTCTGCTCAGTGGGTTCAATGTAAAACAATAGCGGACCCCTGGCAGGAGCTTTCCTTCAACTTCCACAGGACCCACTGTAATGGACAGAGTGGTCTGTGGCTGTCCGTTTAAAAAGCCTTGCCATCACAAAGCCTGTAGCAATGTGGCCGTTACTAAGAAGAGCCTTCTTGTTGTGCTAACTAGGAATTCTCTTTAATTGATATCACTACCAGAGTCCCCAAGCTTTAGCATAAGCAGTAGGCGTTGTTGTGCATGAGAAAGCCCACATGCAATGGCATTGCTGTGGGTTAATAGAGTACTAACAAGCTGAAAGGTGAGATCCTGCACTAGGAAACACATAACCAGATCATGAAAAACATCACAACCCCAGGCAAGAACTCAGGCATTTTTAGTCGGGGGGTATCCCAGGTGCTACAGAGGTCCACACGGAAATAGCCATAACGTCATAGGCTACAAGGAGTCAATGGCAATGTCCCAAGAGCTGTCATTTCCACCAGAATTATGGTCTAAGTGGAAAACTCAGTATGGCATTGCACAGAGGCTGCAGTGTGGCTCCCCTGCACGAGGCTGGGGACCTTCCCTTGCAAGGCATGAGATGAGCGGTGTTTTGGGCTTTCCCCAGCTACGCTACAGCAGAAGAGGTACTGTATGATCACTGCTTCCAGGCACTCTCAGGAGCGGAACGTTGTGTTGCCATCTCCTACAGCCTGAAACTAGACTAACCCCTGCCCTTTTCTCATTGGCCACACCTACAATGGGCCCTTTTCGCGAAGGGCATATGCAGGAGGCTCTTGGGACCAGACTGTTTCTTCTACACCTACGAGTCTGCAAGCATAGCCACAGAACATCCTGCAAGACCTAAGTACCCAAGGGGCTCAGCCATATTCATACACAGGTTAGAGCACTCACAGATTGTCCTGAGGAGTGGGTAATGATGCAAGCTGAGCTCAAGGTGAGAAACACTTGCGTTTCTTCATTTGGTTGCAGTAAAGACTTAGACAAATATTTCTCACAGCATGCTTAGAATAAACATATAATTCTTTATCATACAGAGTCACACCTTACACATAAATAATTTGAATGTCTTGTTCTTTCATGGAAAGTAACAGAGAAAAACCTTCAAGGTTGATACATGGGATCTGGCATTACAAATCACATAGGGTCAAACTCAAATCCTGCATCCAAACACGCAGACATTTGGTTCCAAAGCTGACTTGTACACCACCTCCCTCCCACGCCCTGGAAGGAATGGAATCAGGACCCTCCTTGGAAGACCACCCCCATCATCAACCTCTGGTTATGGATCCCAACCCTGCAACCTTGGCCCCATAGCTCAAATCCAGTCCCTTACATCTGCAGTGGTACGAAATCCTGGTCGGCAGCTGCAGAAGGAGCCATTGTCTTCTCCAAGGTGTGTTATCCATAGGTTTTCAGAGGTGACTGAACTAACTAAGCATACCCAAGCTGAAGACTGTGCAGTTGTTTCTATTTCTTGGCTGACAAGCTGGTTACCGAAGCAGCAAGGCGAAGGATTGCACAGTCTAGCTACATTTGACTACAACTGACACTGCAGAACAGCAGTGTGGGAACAAATATGGAAGCTAGCAGGGCTGCAATGAGAAATCTGAGCTTTGATCAAGGAGGCAGCAGCATCTGACTCCATCCGGGCTGGCAGGGTGATCCCATCCCAAAGCAAAAGAAAATAAGCCATTCTTTTCAGCAGATGAAATTCTCCCCAGTGGTTTGTTCCTCCCAGGATGATTTTATGTGATCTCATTGTCTCTAAAGTCTTTCCCTGAGGAAGCCGATCGTTTAACATAGACTACAGCGTTAGCATCCGGTATTAAATCAGTCAGGCTACTCTGAAATGAGGCGAGTGGGCGTCCTGGGAATGAAATAAAAACCCAAGTTTAATAGAGGACATAGGTTCACCTTGACCCATGCTATTTGTTACAGAAGACATAGCAACACACAGGTCGCTCAACAGTGAGCCACTCCACCCTGCCAGAGATGTGTTTCACACTCCCAGCAAACTCCAGATGCTCATTGAGTGTGCACAAGCAACACACAATCGGGCCCCAGAGGCTTTTACATCTTGATTTGCTTTACCAAGCTGCCCTAAGAGGAACTAAGCATGTTCCCACAACTCTTCTTAATCCAAGTGGCAAAGTTAGGCACTCAGCATTTCAGCCACACACTTTTGGCATCTTTGGCTGCAAAGATGAGCTGTAAAAATGTGGAAGAAAACTGTCAGGAAGGGAAATATTAACAGACCGCAGGCATGGTGCAGGATGGCAGGGAACAGCATTCGAGCCAGGAGCAGCAGGAAGGGTCTTCTGCTGCTGTTTCTTCATCCCCACTGCTGTTTTAAGGGGGTTCCTTGCAGCCAGGCACTGAACACAGCAATTAACAGCTGCCTTGTGAGAAACCAGATGCGATGTGTTGGGCACAGCTCACACAATCCATCGTCAGTGTGAAACGGGCTCAAAGAGCATTGCATCAATGTAAGTGTTCTTATGTCAATAGTTAGCCACATGCCAATTGCACACAAACCCATGGAAAAGCTGTGGGTTTGGCAGTTTTGGTGTTTGGGGTTTTTTTTAAATGTCTTGTAAGCCAATAAGACGTGATTCTTTGGCACCATCACGAGTGAAAACACCCATTTACCTCACTTAGTGTTTCACTTCATAAGTAACAATTTAGCCAGTGATTGAAGTGTCAGTTAAATGAGGTAATTTATAATAATTCTGAAAACCTGCGAACCATAAGAAGCTATAATCAGAGCTAATTACAGGGACAATTTGGAAATCCATTGGTTTAGGGCTTTAGTTTTGATAAAGGGGATAACAACTTGTAAGCTATGATTCTTCTAATTGTAACAATAGTAACCACCTTCTTTTACATAGCTTCTTTCATCTATAGAAACCCCACAGCTTTTAGCAAACTATACATACCACAGGAATCATTTAGCCCAACACCAAAGTGAGGCTATCTCTACATGAAATAAGTAACTGTTTAATAATGCCTAGCAGTCCTGTGCCAAATTTGCAGAGGAAAGAAAGTGCAGAAAGAGAATGTAATTTCTTTCATGTTTTCTTATGAATACTCAGGGGATCCTTGGATGCCCACTGCAGCAGCCATCTGATATTGAGATTAAGGCAGGCAGTTTTTATATGCACCCATAGACTCATGGCAGTACGAGCAGGGCAGCAGCAGCATCCCCACTCATGACTAAGGAAGCAGGGGCACCACATGGCAGGACCCCATCGTATTTGCCCAAACTCACCTGTCCAGGTCTTCTGCTGGGTGATGATAAAGCTTTGGCACTGCAATTGGGAGTTACAGATTGCGGCAGCTTCCTCAGCACTGTGAACAGAAAGCAGGCATCCCAGATGGCTGTAGGAGGGCCAGCACTTGTAGTCTTCTCCTTCCACCATTCGGAAGCCCTTTAGAGAGATGTAGTCTGGAAACAGGAAGAAGGTTTTTGGGGAAACTCTTTAGCTGCATTTCCAGTGGCTGGTTACACTATACACTTAGTGTGTTGCACTTCAGTAAAGCTGTAAGAAATGTGATAGTGACAGATTGAACTGATGTACCTAGATGGAGTGGGTGCAGCTGCAAAGTTCAAAGAAACCTAAATCCTGACTTTTGGTTTTGCTATGGAGCACACAACAGCAGTTAATCCACAGATGTAAGAGAGGGAGAGAGCTCTCAAGGGTGAAGGGGCCAGGGGAGCAACCGCAGGGGTGGGTGAGAGGGGAAAGCTGTTGTGCTTCTTCTCCAGAGAAGCCAACACCACAATGGCCTCTCCTACACCCCAGCCCCAACACCTGAACCAGCTCATCACAGATCCAGCACTCAGCTACATGGGGCACATGCTGGCCCACCCATAGGTGTGGGAGACTTAGGAACCTCACTGGGGGAAAGGGAGGCCAGCTGCTGCTCCAGTGGGATACAAAAGACCTGACAAGCCTGAGCAGACATGTTCAGGCTATTGTTCATTGTCTGCTAAGAGTCTCTCTCTACCTTCCCACACCCCTAGGATGGTGATTGTTTTGGCACATTGCTATTGGGCAAGTTGTGAAGCCAACAGGTAGGTGTTGTTGGAAAATACTAGTAATTTCTGTTGAAGCTGCTGGTCCTTCAGTGCAAATGACAGGATATCTTTGTTTATAATGGTGCAAATTCCAGTTTTTTCACACATAAAGATTTCCTTCTGTAGGCCACTCCATCTCAAATGAACTTTCAGGAAAATGTAAGCCACAGTAACCACTGGGCTTTTGAAGCATCCCTTTTGATTAGCCTCATTTCTACCACCAAATGGATCTCTTCCTCATAAAAGTTCATTTATCTATCCACAGGTCCAATAGGATCTTCAGAAAAAAAGAAATTTAGAGGGCATCAAAGCCCCAGCTCCTCTGCCACATTCATCTCAGTGTTGTCACCCCCTCACTGTACATTCCCACAATAACCTGTGTTAAACAGCCAGAAGCTACTAAGTGAAACGGGAAGTTTCAATATCAGCCTGGAAAACTGACCTATTGGCCCATAGGATAAGATGACCCTGAAGAGAGACAGGAAAACACTCAGTTTGCCACTCTTGTCTAGTTGTTTAAGCAATCCCAAATATATTCACTTGAAACACTGGTGTGCATTATGAGAAGAGTATTTAGAAGCAGTGCAAGCATACCTCCATATGGAGGCCAGACTGTCTGCACTGCATTTACTTTGCAAAGCAGTGCAATCATGCATAGCTCCCATGAAAAAACAACAAAAGGCTGCTCAAAAAAAAAGATACTTTTGGTGCTTTTCCCAGTGACTACACAGAATTTGACCAGTTACCAAGTTCCTCACTCCCTCAGTAGTCATGTTACCTAAAGCATTCAAAATCATGTACCTTTTAAAAGCAGAGGTCTTTTCTGCAGGTAGAGCCCAGACTTGTAGAGATGTAAAACCTTTTCGAAAGCTTTACGTGTTTCATTTATTCCGTATCGTAGATCACCTACGATGATGACAAGATGAGCAGTTCCAAAAATAACATTTAGAGAGTTCTAATAAATAAGTTTGTGAATATTAGCTGGTACCTGTTGCATTCAGAATATCGCTCAAGAAGGGCCGCAAAGCTGATGGTGCAGAGTGTGGCAAAAGATAGGTGAAAAAATACCTGCAAAAATCCCACATACTGATGAGAATACAATCGCTTCATTTCCATGGTAATTAAGTTGTCTACATTTTCCTGTGACTCCACCATCCATATGCGACTAGTAATTCTACTTGTTTACTGAGCTATGCTCGAGCCCTTCATTGGTATCTCACAGACCGCTCCTGTGAGTTGGGCTGAAAGCTTGGTCCTTGCAGCACAGCATGCTGGCAAGCACTGCATGAAAAGCCTTTGCAAAGGCACATGCAATGGAGCTTTCCCTCATTCTCAGGGCCCATTTTGTACACTAAGCAGTGCATTTCTTACCAAAAAACCCAAAAGACTCATGCAAGACCTTTCCCTTGCCCAGAAAATGTTTGGCATTCTTATTGTCCCTGGAAAAGCAGGACAACTCATTCCCTCAACCTTACAGAAAACTCCTGTTCCACAAGAGACAAGCTCACTACTGCAAGGCTGCAATAATCTATGCAGGGATTTGTCCTTTAACACTGAATCCTGCAAATTCAGGCTCCCTAAGTCCTTCTATGTAAATACCCAGCTGCCAAGGCTTCCCCCCATACTCTACCTGCCAAGCATCAATGGTGAGTGAAGTCCTCACACTTTCAGCTGGTGGCCTATAAGAAATGCCACAGCAGTCTCAGCCCCTTGCCCTTTTCCTGTTTCACTGCTCCTCCATAGGTTCCCATAGTCTCCATAGGGAGACTTGGAGTTAAAGGGAAGAGTTAGCCTGCTTGGTCCCAGCTATGGGGACTCAAAGCTGGCAGGCTGTGGCAAGCAGCCGGCACTGCACTCCTTCCAGCAAACACAGCCCACGGAAGTCAAGTGCCAGAGCTTGTTTGGCAAACAATAAATTCACAGGTGCAACCTTTGGGGTAGGTTTCTAGAGGGCCTTGGGAAAGGGAGCAGCAGAAGAAAGATGCCTTCATTCTCACCAGACAACAACTACACTGTTTTCCTGCCTTATAAGGAAAATAAACTTGCTTCAAAGCGATCCTTAACTACCCTTTGACAGAGGTGAAGGGGAATCACTGCATGGAAGAAACACAAGATGCCAGAGGCTGCACGGCAGAGTGTGAGTTCAGCCACCCCAGATCTTTTCCCCCATCTCGCTGGACATACCGATATGCATTGAAAAGATTCTTCTTTTCATTTATTCCTTCACATTTCCCAACTGCAGAGCAGTTGAGGGGGAAGCTTTTTGTAGGGAAGTCAAGTGTGCAGTCACTATCTTCCTTGCATGACAGTTCCTCAGTGCTGGCATCATCCATGTCTGTCACTTTCAGGTTTCCATCCACCATAACAAACTGCCTCGGCTGGAAATCCAAGAGGACTATTGAACCCAGGGGAGAATGTGCCAAGTAAAACAGCAGTTCCACAAGACTCAGGCAAATCTGAGAAAGAGAAGATGAATATGCATGGGAAAACCAGATGAAAACCGGCTATTAAATTGGAAGTAGAACAAAGGGGAGGGAGCATTCAATGAAATTAAAGGCAAAAAATGCATATGGTACTTAAAAGGTAATTATATGTATGCTACAAAATTTATTATCAACATTGCCACAGGATTTGACTGGTAAGTAGTTTAGCAACGTTTTTTAAAAACATGCATATACAAAGAGAGACATTTGCAATTAGAGGAACTACAGGAGAAAGCTGTGAGGAAAACAATAGCAGCCTTCATGTTTCAGGAGCTATACTGATTTGCTAGCTGAAATCAGAAGGGTTTATTCCCACTCCGGCATAGAATTAATACATTCCCCTCCCTTCCCCCATGCTGCTCCATACAGACTGAGGCTCCATGGTCATTAATACCAGATTCATGCCTTGCTGCATCACTCAGCAGTATGAATTTGGGCACACAATCGTTCTTCTGCAGAATTAGCCAAAGCACGCAATGTACTTATTGCCAGCTTTTTTGCTTCTATGTCATCTTTCTGGCAGCAGGGAAAGGTCAGGCAATACCTGATCCAGCAGAAAGCTCAGCAAATGTTTTTTGAACAAACTAGAGCTAGAAAAGCACATTCACAGTGCAACAGCACTTTGTTCAAGTAGCTTTTTGCAGCAGTTTTCAGTCAGTACCGGGAGCCCTGGCATCAGACCAACTATCATCAGCGAGGTGTGCCAGGCAGACCCGCGCCACCCCTTGCTGTGTCTGATAGTGATCTGTGCAGGCGCGAGGGTTTGTTCACTTGGAACAGCTTGCAGAATCGCTGATATCTGATGTGGCTCATCAGAGGGGAACCCCATCCGTTTAGACGCCCTAATTAGGAGACAGGACTAGACAGTACCAGTGTAAATCCTGAATCCATGTCTTTATCACTTAAAAGATTATTAAAGCCTTAATGCCACTGTAGCAGACCTTACCAACAGCTAATCCAGCATCATGGGTTTCTAGCTCTGCAGGAGAGCTTTGACTCATTTGAGATGAGGTGCTGGGAAAGCTGTGTAGAAGCCAGTATGAAACAGTTTGTAAGCAGAAGTGGAATTCTGCAGGCCAACAGCAATGACTCTGGAAGCTCTGACACGATTTTAAGTTGATTAGTGAAGCAATCATAGGAATCCCAGCTTCACATCCCACTGCTGAGCAAGCACAGTTGCCATACTCCCCTCTGCCTGGGATGGCAAGGCTCCTTTTCAACATTAAGGACCACATGCAGGCAGGGATTTTTATTTTGGGACTTCTGCTGTGTTTTTATTTTGCCTAAAGCATTTCTTGGTGACATTAAGGTATCCATGCTTCTATCTGATGCTCTCTTTTGTCCTGGGAACCAAGCAAGTAGTAGTGAACCCCCAACCGAGACCTTGAGGCAAACTGTAATACAAGCTATAACCAAAATAAGTGCCATGTCACAAGTCATTTATGTTCCTGGGGAGCTTAAGAGGATGCTTAGGATACAAGGCAGATCTCACTAACAGGGATGCAATCCTACAGCAGGAGGAAAGCAATTTAGTAGTGTTTGTACTACAGTAATACCTAAAGGGCTATGATGAGGAACATCAGACATACACATGGTGAGAGACAGGCTGCTCAGCTAGCTGCCTAGGACAGGTAATACACAGAAACAGCAAGCTTAGAGTGTGGCAAGGCAGCTTTTCCCACTCAGACCCATCCTGCTGAGGGGCCTCACTACAGAAGCCCCTCTGTGGATTGGAACAACATCGAAGCAAAATCAGTAATATAGTGTAATACTGGGTATTAAACACCACCCCTCTGCTGAGAAAGATTTTGTGGCTATTTAATCCAAGATGTAGCTCTTTTAACATCGCTCTAGAGAGAGGGACTATAACCCTGAGATGCCAGGCTAGGGCAATATTAATGTGCTTTAAAAGGAGTGAAAGCAAACCAATCTAAGGACAATCTGGGGGAGCAAACAGAGTGTCAGCATGACAATTCCGTTTGCCCAGCAGTCACCACGGGCTCTTCGCATTTACCCAGTTTGCAGTCTAAAAGCGACTGATAAAACTCCCTTTGTCTTGTTTTCTTACTTTAAATCTCTCCTCCCAGGGGGTCTGCAGAAGCTGAATCATCTCCAGGGGGGATCCCAGCTCCAGCATAGCTGTGACCCGTATTTCAGGATCTCCGCTATTATCATAGCATTGACCGTGCAGCTGTGGGGATGGAAAGAGCGATTGTCAGAGGGATGCCGCTGCCAGTGCCAGAGGGTCCGGGCCCTCCCACCCGGTGACACGGAGGGCAACACGGGCGGATCGACCGAGCCCCACCACCGAGCGTCCCCCCTCCCCATCCCCAAAGGTTTCCGTGCCGCTGGCGCAGCTCCGCCGTACCTGTACGATGCCGGGATGCCGCAGGCGCTGCAGTAGCGTCACCTCCTTCAGCAGCTTGTAGGCGGCCAGGCGGCGGCAGCCGGCCGGCGCCCCGTAGCGCTGCACGCACTGCCGCACCTCCCGGCCAGCCCCGTGCACCGACTTGAGGGCCACGGCGCCGCCGCCCGCCAGCGCCGCCCGGGCCACCACCTTGGTGAAGCCCCATCCCAGCACGCTGACGCCCGTCGCCAGGCTCAGGTCGCCGCAGCCCAGCCCGCCCGTCACCGCCTCGCCGCCGCCCGCCGCCGCCTCCAGGCGCCGCAGATCGCGCCGCCTCTGCCGCAACTCCTCCCGCAAGCCCGGCGGCAGCGGCGGCGGCGGCGGAGGGGATCCCGGCTGCCCCACACCGCTGCCACCACCACCGCGCCCGGCCGTCAGCGCCAGCAGCGCCAGCAGCGCCAGTGCCAGCAACGCCAGCAGCGCGGCCGCGCTCAGCCGGGCGCCCCGCCACGCTCGCCCTACCGCTGCCGCTGCCGCCGCCGCCATGGGGAGCGGGGCTGCGCCGCAGCAGGCTCGGGCCGCTCTGCCGCCCGCGCTGCGCCTCACCGGAGAAGACGAGCGCTGCCGAAGGGGCGTGTCCGGCGGGAGCCTCCCCGCGCCCGAAGCCTCCACCCCCGGCACGGCCCGGCCCGGTCCAGCGGCGCAGCCGCTTCCCGACGGGGGCCCGGGGGCTGAGGTGACCGGATCCCCTCGAGGAGGGGAGGTGCCGCCGCAGCGGTGCAGGGAGAGGCGGCTCTCGGTGGGAATCAAAGCTGCCGCGAGCAGCGGTACATCCCCACTGACGCCTGCCCCACCTTCCCGACGGAGGCTGTTTATGGCAAAACCCGCGGATTTTACGGGCGTGAAATCCGTCCGTCCTGCTGCGGCTACCGCAGAGTGCAGCCGAGGGATGGAAAACGGATTAAAGTTAGCACAAGCTGAGATATCACGTTCCCGTGCCTCCGAAAAGCCGCAGGTTAGGTTTCCAAGAAAGCAAACGCTGGCAGTCTCCCTGGTTAGAAGGTTGAAACAGCAAAACGCTGGCGAAAGCATCGAACTGTAATTCTTTTCTAGGAAAAACACCACCAGAACCCCCTCTACCTAAACCAGACAATCCAGGCAGAAAATGCAATATAATTTATTTCTGAGGACATCCATATGGCTGGTGGTACACAGGCAGCGCAGGGCTGCTTTCTGCCACACGCAGACACCTGCACAGAGGAGAGCGCTGCAGCGATGGCTGCGGGGAAGCGGAGCGGAGTGCTGCCTCCTCTCTGTCCCTGCGTTTATATACCTGTCTGCATCGGGCGCTGCTGTGCAGAAGCTCGGTCGGGTTAGCTTAGGCCAAAGGCATCAGATGCATTTTATCTGCTTCTGATGTAGGCAGTATGCTGCTAGCTGTCCTCACCGAGTGGCCTGAAATGCCAGCCCAGCAGCTTGATTCACTTTTTAATTTACCTCTGCACTAGTGGGTTAGAAATTAAACAACGGTCTGCCTCTGCCCGCTTCGCTTCAGTATCTGCTGTAATCTTTTCTGGCACAACTGGCCTAAGGGACCCTCCCCAGAGGAAGCAGGGTGACATTTAGCCTGGTGAGGTGGCCTCCTCATGACAGCACTCCTGCCTGCACCAGGAGACCAGCGGTTGTGGTGCCTGAGATTACACAGGGGTTGTTCTAGCAGTGATCAGGCAGTGAGACCACTCAGTCCTGCAGTATTGACACTGCCCTGGGACACGTCTGCTCCTCCTTGGCTCCCTCAAGGTACAGCAGCGCTGTTGTCTCTCTCCTGACTCACAACACAGAGCACACTGCTCAGGTTGCTTTCTCAAGCCACCCTGCAAAGGAGCCTCTGTGAAACCTTGCTAAGAAACTTGACTTTAATATCATGGCCCATGGGATAGATATTTTCAGAGACTACAGCAGGGCAGTTATCATGACCGGTGATGCCCCAAGACCATTTTAATAGAAACAATGAATACAAGCGATCACTTATAAATAGCTTCCTTCCCAAAAGCCTGCAGAAAGTTCCCCTTCCACTTCCTGTTGGTTCAGCTTCACTGGAGCAGCCTGTGGGACAGGGTACGACCAGGAGCACTGCAGCAGGGCACAGTTGCTCTGTAAGGCAGCAGGAAAAATTAACTCTGGATTCACCAGGACATTTCCAGAAACAGAGTTGGCACAGTCTGTTCCAGAACCCACAGTCTGCCAGTGCATAAAATAAGGGAGGAAATCTCACTGCCTGTACTTATCCACACACATACAGGTTAGAGGCATGATCCCAGCATGGCTCTTTCAGGAGCTGAATTTCCTTTGTTGCTTTTTAACCTTAATAGCTCTTTAATTACCATCCTTATTTTCAAATCAAGTATACATCTATGTCATAAATAATATTCATTGTCACCAAAGAGCTATTAAATGCATTTTTACCTGTGTTTCCAAGGGAATAGATGTCAGCTGAGCATAGTATTATCTAGTTTAGCCTGTCCTCAGCACTGTAATAATATCAAGATCTACTAGAGAAGACTCACAAATACATACAAATGATAATGGTTGATTACTTGTTTGCTTTATAGTAGCACTTGAGGATTCCTGCCAATATCATGGCTCTGCTGTGCAAGGCTTCTTGCAGATGATGGCTCAAGAGGTGGCCTCACCTTTAGAGCTGATGCCTTTAATGGGAAACATGGCAAAATGCTGCAGCAAGGATGTAGCAGAGGAGCATGTGGTCATTTGAGTGTCCTTTAGTTCCTTGGAGGCATTGCACAAATAAAAGAGGGGAGAGGAGATAACAAGGGAGGAGATGGAAGGTGAGGGTAAGCGAGACAAGGATCAACCCTTATCAAACAAGCTGAAAGACCCCACAGAACTGGAGTCTTCCCTAGTGCTTGGCACCAGTATCCCCTGCAAGAATCCTCAGGGTGGATTCAGCATAAACTCTTACTGGATGCTGCTGGTGCCTCAGGTACCAGAGATGCTCCAGTGCCTGCTTGTAGCTTACAGTGCTGTGATCTTCTGGGGAACTGCACCAAAAGTGAGGCTTAATCAAATAAAGTCCATTTGAAAAGGAGGAAGCAGTTCTTTAATACTGTTATAATAGGTCTGTACTGGAGGAACAATTTTTCCCACACCAGTCCAGTGAGGACAGTGGCATGGGTTAAAGAGTGCAAGACCCTCAACTGGAGCTCAGTGCAGGGGCACTTTAGAGCAGAAGCAAATCCTACAGTGGACCAAAGAGGAGAAAGACACGTGGATCATGAGACATCAGTGTGGTGATATTTCCAGAGAGAACGAGATGTGTGGAAAGCAGCATTGCTGAAAGAGAGAGGGCATAGAGCTGAAAGGGAAGGATGAGAGGCAGAAGTTCAGTATTGGAACTAAACAAACTGCTATCAGGGTTAGCCTGTCAGTACAAACTGACTCTAAAGGTGGGCAGGCTTCGCACTAGTACAGACTGGGAAAGTTAAAAGTGACAGACACATTCCTAGATCACTGGTACATGATCTTCCCCATAGCTACATTGTTTGAGCAGCCCCTGGCCACTGTCACTCTCCTGACAATTTCTGGTATGATCTTGGAGTCAAGATGTGCCAGACGGCCTTCCTGATACACAAGTTGCATGTGACCACTGTATTTTGAAGGATAAGAGAGCTCGATAGACACAGTTATTCTGTCCCAGTCCACCTCAGTGCCAGGGAAAGGTCCAGGACATACTTCCTTTGTCACCTAAGTGTTTTGAAGAGAGAAGAGGAAACAGTATCGGTGTTTGAGAGGTTCTGCTTATGAGCACTGTCTCACTCCCAGCAAATCTGGGGGCCTTTGCTGGCAGGAGGAGGATCAGAAGATGGCTTGTTCCGAAAAAATATTGATTCAGAGTGGACTTCATGTGTGTTGTGGGTCCTGGGAGGGACGAAGAAGTGCTGAACATAGAGCAAACTCCCTTCAGAGAGGAGTACCTGCTCACTGTAGTGGAAGGCAGATAGCTTTGACCGTGTCCACCACAAAGCCTGTTGAGATAGCAAGACAAGTCCAGGAGACACTTCAGGGCTTGAAGGGAGAATATTTGAATCAGTACTTCCTGTTTCATAAAACACCCATCACTGCCAGTTCAGTGACAGACAAAAATCACTTGCAACCTCACACGGACCCGTGCATGGGCATGGTGAGCAGGGCAGGACTTGCCACCAAACATTTCACACAGAGACCTCACATGAGAAGGGAAGGCACGGTAGAAAGACTTCTGAGCTTGCTAGCTTTGACCTCTTTATGTCATTTTAATTTCCATTTTCTGAGCCTCCCTGAGTCACAGTACCTGCAGCTGGGGGGCTTTGAGTCTGCAGCAAGGGGCTGAGCTCACAAGGAGTAAAACATAGGAAAGGGCCCCCTTCAGCTTCAGCGTAACCTGGGTGCAGCCTCCAAACCTTACCATGAGGCAGACCAGCAGTGATTAATTACAAATAATGTCATCAAGTGTCCTGTAGAGCAGACCAAAGCACTGGCATGGGCAGCAACATGGAGAAACCTTAAAATGATCCCACTGAGATGCTGGCAGTGTCCCACTGTGGACAGTTTCTCCACCCTGCTGGTGCCTCCCTTGTCATTGGTACCACTGAAGGAGGGAAGTAGAGCGAGCCCACTGCCTCAGTGAGGAAATGTCACCTCGTCTGCAAGTGCTTCTTTTGTCTCTAAGTCCAGGAGAACATATGTTGCAATTTGTGAGAAAATTGAGAGAAGGCACAATAGTTCTGTCTGACCCAGTACATGCTATCCCATGCCATCCCTCTCTTGTAACACAGCAGAAAGAAGTTTCTGTCTGACATTATTGCCTTTGCTAGCATGTGAGCTAGAAGAAGAATGGGTTGTGTTGTGGAGACCTGCTTTGTGACTGTGTTGTCTCAATAGCTGATGTTGCTTGGATCGAGCAAAGGCCTTCTCCTACAGCTCTCATCGTATAACCACACCGAGCACAAATACACGTTTGGTTAACCTGCGTGCTCGCACCACATCCTAGGAGCCCCAGGTTTTTTGAACATATGGTGATTAAATGTGCCCCACACACCTAGCACAGTGCTCTAAAGCTGGTGCAGTGAAGAAAGTAACTAGAAGTTGACCATGGCTGGATAGATGAGCCTGAAATATCCCGGTTCTTACTCTGCATACCTGGCTCCAGCAAAGAAAGACAGTATTTTATGCTTTCTTACGTACACTCACTCCTCCAGAGGCTATAGATGGAGGAAAAGGCTGTCCACCATTCAGAATACATAAGGCTAAGCTACAGGTTAAATGAGCACAATTGAATCCCATGCCTCTGAGCTTCTCTTGGCTTCCTGCAAGGGTTATGACGAGATTCCTCTCATGAAAAGTTGTGGAGATTTTTTCCACTTTTGTCCTGGCACTAATCTAGAGCTGGGGTCCTCTCTGGAGATGTAGGTGAGTCTGTATATGAGATGTAGATGCAAAAACGGAGAGTCTCCTGTGCTCCATACACACCTGGGAGAAATCCCGGAGGGAAGTCTTCGCTCTGAACTCATATATGAAAGTCCTGGGCGTAAGTCCAGAAGAGGGAGGCAAAGAGTTTATAGGTCTGGGAAAGGGATCAAAGAAACCTGCATCAGAAACCTGCACCAGCCATCTGTCAGAACAGGATGAAGACTTAGACATCGCTAATAAAGACAGACTCTTGGGAATAAGTGTCACCACCAGTGCCCACACCTTTAGTGAAGGCAGCTGCTCACCTTGAGTCCTGCCAAGCTGAGCTCCTGGCTGCCTCCAGATGGTTCCTGTCCATCTGCAAGCATGTGCATCTGGAGCAGGGTGAGAGCCAGAGGAGCTCAGAGGGCAGGCTCTTGCCTGCAGGATGCAGGGGCAGGAGCTGCCCCAAGCAGCCTGGCTTTGCTGTTCCATGTCAACCAAGAAACCTTTCTGCCTCCATCCTCCAGGCATCCCACACACGGCTGCACTGCATGGCACCCAGGGTAAAATCACCCCAGCAGCCACTTCCAGGTTTTGCTTTGTTTTGCCCAAAAGCCAGGAAAAGGGTACAGGAAAAAATAGCTACAGGTATGATACTTTCCTACAGCCAGCTGCGAATAGCACTGGGGAGACAGAACTTGCTCTGCTTTTTTGCCTTATCAACCATATCTCTAGCAGAATTCTTGGTGCAGGTAACAGATGTTTGCTCCAGAAGTGAAGTAACACGTTTCTCTTCCCCAGAATAAGGAAAACTGTCCTTTCCTGTGGTGTCTGAGAAAGCTGCAACCCTCAGGTCTTTTACAGCCTATGGCAGACACAGCTATTTCTCCAAAGCCACTTCTGGCCTGAAGTTTCTCCACAGCATTTGGCAAACCCTGTACCGGCACCAAGTTGGCATTCAGGGCACCAGGGAACAGCTTTCCTGACCCTGAGGTTTTTTTGACAGAGCAGGGATCACGTCCTGGCTGGGGGTGCAGGATGAAGCCATGAGAACACTGTGGGGTGTTTGCACAACACTGCAGGGCATCATCCTGTGGTGGGATGTCCTGGAGGAGTCAGGACAGCTTGTCTCCAAAGAGGAGCTGTCAATAAAGAGCGCTGCTCCTGTTAGGTGCATCGCCAATGAGAGCTTGCCATCTGCTGGAAGGCAATCGGCATTGACAGGCGACAATGGCGAGAGCTCTTGGGGGTCCGAAAAGGAAAAAGGCCCTTGTCAGCAGTCCCTGGAGAGCTGGATGGCATTTGGGCTTGCAGAGAGAACAGGAAGCGCATCCAAGGAGGAGCATAAGCACTAAGCAGACAGAAAGCTCTGGTTTCAGGCAGATAAAGTCTGACAAAATTTGCTGCAGGGCTTTAACATACTATCACCCCCCTTAAGCTCTCCTTGGAGGTGCCCATAGCCATTGCAGGGGTAGCAGAAGGCAATACCTGTTTGTGCAACTAATGCATTTCAACTCAGTCGTTAGGGCGGAGCAGAGAGCTGGCACAACTGTGCCTCACATTTCCATGGCACAATTTGCCAGCATGTCTATCAAGCTGTCTGTATGCTGTTCATAGCATACACTGCTCCCTGCACCACTGAGTTCCTTCCCTCCCTTTGACCTATTCTCACAATTCATCCTTTTGTTACACCACCAGCCCACCTAGACCAAAGGGCATTGAGCATCCTGCTCTCTATCACATCAGCTCCCAGGAACACACATCCAGCAAGAAAGTCCTCAGGTTTTCCAATGAGATTTTTATTAATGTCTAGAAGGATACAAGAATATGTCCAGCACAAGGGCTTGAAGAGCTGGTCTACTAATACATGGACTAAAACTTCACTAGCAATATAGCTATTGGTACCGCAGGGTGTAAATCATATCAGTACATTATATGACATTGCCTGTATTACCAAAAACCACATCAACCTTCTTGGCCTCCTATCCCACTGCTGCACTGAATGAGATGGTGTACAACAGGGAAAGCTCTTCGACACACTCCTGGTGTGGAAACTTGACAGTATACAGACTGTGTTCTTGCCCTTTCCATTCAAAAAGGTAAGAAACAACAATGGCAGCACCAAATGCCTTGAATTTCCTGTATTTCATGATAGATGAGGCCCAAACTCATATGAGGTATCCACATATTTATGGAAAGTGGCAATTTCACATGATATTTTTTTTCCCTAGCAGAACTAGGCTGCAAGCCTACATGCAGTGGGCAATTCTGGCACATTGGCAGAAGGGGGTGCAGGACACCTTTTCCTGCCTGTGGCTCAAGTTATAAACACACCTCAGCAGCAATGTCACTTTAAGCAGCATTTGGCTACAGGCACTTACCACCAACCCTGCTGCACCTACTAAACCATCTCGTCCAAGTCCTGGTGTAGCTTCATGGTAAATCAGACAGGGAAAATGATCCAGGTTAAAATATACCCAGCAAGACCCTCTCATAAAAAGGAACAGTGTCTCATGAGAATGAGAACAAGCTGTGGGGAGGAAGCAGAACAGCATCCTTCTGCAGCATGGACTCGGAATCTATGCTTTTAATGATACTGGAAGGAAGGTAGGAGAGACTGAATAAAAATGAGGCAGTAGCAACAGGGAAAAGTAGTGCCCTCAGTTTCTGATTTTCACTTCAGATTGCTTCTATTAATTGTTCTTCTCATTTAGAGTAGGGATGGGAAAATTGCTTTCACCACGAGAATATCTCCAAGCTTTTCTTCCCAAGTTCAGCTGTGTAAGTAGGAGACTCCCCCAACAAGGGCTTACTTAGACCATTTTGTGTTGTAAGGAAGCTTAGTGGAAACTATCAGCTGGGATTTGAATGCAGGTTTGTGTGGAGCTCCGGAGCTATTCCAGTGAAAGGATGTTCTTTTCCAAATCTGGTCAGAACCAAATAGTCCCCCAAGAAAACAACAGGCTTTGCAGTTCCCAGTACACGTCCAGATTGAAGCTGCTCACTAGAGTGACTCCTATGTTTTTCTTCAGTAAATTATGAGGAAGGCTAAGAAAAATTTCAGTCTAGTAAGCCTCTGAAGGGGCCTGAAAAATCTAATCTTGGATTAGTGTGAAGATCTTCAAAATTAGAAGATACACTAACATTACCATGTCATGCTTCTCTCCCCGAGTAGTCACTCCTGGCAGCTTCTTGCAACACTCCTTGGCTTTAATTTACACATTACTCCATCTAGTGGCCTCAAGGTTCCAGTATCCAAGAGTTTAAAACTCTGCCCTGGTACCAGCTCAAATTCAAACCTCTGCAGCAGTTTTGCCATCACCACTTTCACCTCCATCTGTTAAGAAAAGCAAACTCATTATTAGTGACAGCAAATGCAGCTCGGACTGCAGCTTCTTACAGTTAGTGTATTATGTCATGCTGCTCTGTCAAAACAGAGATTTAAAAGTTAAATATTACTCCCTTAATGCAGCTGGCTGAGCTTGAGCAGGAAGAAGAGTCACCTGAGGCTTCCTGGATTTGAGGACCATTGACAGGCACTAAGATCAGTCCTTGTATTTATGTGTTAGCCTCGTTTTGGAAATCAGAGTGTAAAACTAAGCACTTTAACCTGAAGATCTTGAGCACTGCTGCTTAGATAACTCAACAGCACAGACCCAAACAGCCAGCCTCCTACTCTCCTTCTGAAATGCTTCCTGCCATGCTCATTACTTCCATAAGTTGTTCCTCCCATCCAAGCAGCCCCCTCCTCACCTCCTCAGTGCCAGTCCTGGCTTGTGTCCTTATGCCAGCTGATGTTTTCCCTGCCTTGACTCTGCCAGCTGCACTCATGGGATGGCCCTTAAGCCCTTGCACACCCTGAGTGTGTCTGACTCTGGCTGGCAAAGGGATGTTGACTGCAATTCCCATCAAGGGGGCTGGATTCAAGCAGGGTGACCCAGGACAGTTCAGAGGGAGAACAGCCTGCTGCTCTCTTCCCTGCAGACATCTTGGTCTAATGAGTGCAGGAGTGATATGAGACCAGCTCGATACATGTATGTCTGATAGCATTTGAGAGACATGCCTGGACATGGGCATGGTGGTGATCTTCCATCTAGAGGAAAGAGGGCCAGTGCACCATCACTGTGGCCTTTGGTACCATCACTACCAGCTGCAGCCAGCACACCCTGAGCTGACCCAACGCTCACTAATGAAGTGTCATTTCAGGCCTTACCTGTGCGAACGCCTGCCCGATGCAGGACCGGGGTCCCAGAGAGAATGGAAAATAGCAGTAATATGGCCTGCAAAAAAAAAAATGTTCAAAACTGTCACCTCAACAGCTTACAAGGCAACAAGTGAATATTTGACCACTGCAGCAAAGAAATGGTCTAAATACCAACTCACTTAGCTCACTTAAGAAAATCTCCAAATTATCATGGTTTTGCTTCAGAGCAGCAGTACAGCTCTGCAACAAGTTTCCTTGTCATGTACATGGCTTAGCTCCCAGAGCTGTTCCAATATGTGCAAACCTTATTTCAAAGCTGAATGTCAAGCATACTCTAAATGCTCTCCAGCCCATCATGAGGACGTAACAATCCACCCAGTTATTGCTCCTTTGGGCAGCTCTGAAACATGTGAGTGAGGGAGCATTTGGTTCAGGAGACCAGACTAACTCTAAGCTGAAGCAAAATCCATGACTCTTAAAGTAGATAGATGCAGGGATCAGCACCATCTGTTTAGGTCACTGGTCCCTCCTACTGCACTCCTGACTACTGATTAAGATTACTGATCAGGCTGCCTGTCCTGTGGCTGAACAGCATCTTCTGTCCCTCAGCCTCTTGTCCCCTCTCTAATGTGGAGACATATCAAGCATCCTGGAGCCAGGGCTACCACACATTAAATGTTTGTATTGACAAAATATTCAACCTGGTATTGGCCCAAAGCTTTGACCTCAATATAAACATTAAACAACACTAGAATTGGTCTTTTTTAGAAGATATCATGTGGTCTAAAGAACTTCTGAACAAAAGCTGCACATTATGACTCTCTATTTGCATTTGGATAAGGCTTTAGCAATACTCGTACTGGAATGGAAAAACAGTTTTATTCCTCTCTCCCTCCTCCTTGAAATCTCTTCCTTTAATGGTTCCTTATTACATATTTAATAACCTGGGAGTAAAAAGAAACTCACTTAGGTGCATCTTTGCTAAATCGGTCTGGATTGAAAGTGAGTGGATCCTTGAAATACTTTTCCATCCTTCCCATTATGTAAGTGCTGAACTGTCAAGAAAGAGTTTATTTATGTTAGTCAGGAGCAGCACACTGAAAATGCCTTTTCACTGTCATGGCTACAAAATCATAACTTCTTTCCATACCCCAGACAAAAGGAACCCAAATTCATAACCCAGTTTTGGACAACATTTTAGAGAGGCTGGTAGAAATATGCTCAGGGAGGATTTTTGCCCCCTGATATACAAATCCATCACATTTGGATCAACTGCAGCAGGTAAAAGCTGCTGATGGTGGATGGAACTCACAATGAGCGTTGTTTTTGCAGGAATCCTGATACCATCGATGACATGCTCCTTGTCTATCCAGCGCAGTGTCCCTGGGATGGGTGGGTACAGCCGCAGCGATTCCTTCAAAACCTGCATCAGTGAAAAGCACAAAAGGTCAGTTAGTTAATACAGTGTAGGAAGCAGAAATAAAACTAATTACTTCCCTATGGCCTTTCACTTTGGCTAAATGGGAGCTTCGGCTTGTGGAATAGATGCTGATGTACCTGCCTTGGACTCCTGTGGGCAAAATATATGGCTAAGTCAGCTCTTTCAGGCCTGGTTCTTTCTTACAACTGGTAAAACGCAGAGAAAAAAATGTAGAACCACAAGAGATCCCATGCACTGAACTGATCTAACACCTCAAGGCAAGACAACAACTAAGTGAAAAAGTACTGGGAATCAAAATCAAAGAAAGTATCTGAGAGTGACGTCTCATGCTCCTGATGAGTTGTTCGCGGTGCTGGCTGCCATAAGGATAACTGGTTGCTCCCACCTCTTTCCCACCCTCAGCACTGCTCCCACCTTTGTCCTGCTTCTGCTGCTCAGGGAGCTGAGCCAGGTCACAGCACCAAAATGACAAAGCAACTTGGCAAAGGAAAATGAATAGGGAACAGCAAGTTAAAATAAATGGAGTGAGACCATTTCTTTCAGTAGCAGTGAGCTGTAAGAATGGCTTATTTCATCAAAGCGAAACCTAATTAACAGCACACATTAGCATCACACTGCAAATGCAATTAACAGTGTGCATGCATGAGTGGATTAATGAAAAAAAAAGTGTGGACAAAAGGATTCAGAATTGCCTGAGTGGCAGGAGAGGAGTCCCATGGTCTCTGATACTTCAGTGATGGACTGGCTCTGACCAACGATGACTCTGATGTTGGTTGCATAGATCCAAGCTTGTTCATTAAATAATCTGCTTTGAGAGGCTGTCATATGAGCTGTCTCAAAACTGAAAGGCTTAGATACCTCATCCTAATTGGAGTGGTATAATTGTGATGGTGTTTGGAGAAGCCTAAGGAAACCTGTTGATTTCTGTAATCACACAGAGATGCCTTTTTCTTAGGAGAAATACATCTTTGAAATGTACCTACTGTCAAAACACAGTGATTTGTGGAACAGGATACATCAAATGGTAAAACAGCATCATATCTCCTCAGCAGGGCAATTTAAGAGAAAAGCAATCATACCACACTACTAAAATCACATGGAAATCTAAGCAGAATAGCTGCCATGGCTGCAATTCAGCCTCTCCTGAGGGCTACTGGTATCCCCCTTCTTGTAAAAAAGGATATGCAATACAAACACTGGCGAGTAGCCAAGTCCTGGCTTTGCAGTTCATTACCAACCAGCATTTCTATACACAAGACCTCTTTCTTAGGACCAAACTCTCTTTTATTCAATCCCAACCCTCCAAGTGACTGAAGAGGGTTTCAAGACTGAGTAATAAAAAACTGGAATTACAAAAACTACCCTCTATTTTTGGATGTCCTCAAATCCCGCTGAGTTTATGGTGCATGGTGAGATCATAGCTGGAAATGCTTTAACAATAATCAAACAAAAATAGAGCTGTGAGTTTGGGAAGTGCGTGGGATTCACACACAGGCTGGGCTCAGAGTTGCAAACCCTTCTTTAAATATGACTGTGGTTTCAGCATAAACAGGTAGGGATTAAGCAACTCCAGTCTAGCTCCCAGCTTGCTAATAATTAAGGGAAACAGTGAAGGAATTGTGTGGGATTTTGGAAAACAATTTGAGGAGCATCCTTCCCAACAAGCCTGGGCTGCTGCAAATGGTTCATGGTACCTCCTTGCTGACTCTCTGGGGACAAACACCATCAGGATCAAATTCGACATTGTCTCTAAAATGTTGAAAGTGTGGGGCTTCTCCATGACATGGCAGAGGTGCTACCAAACAGCTACAACTGGTATTTTACCTCACTCCTGCAGTACCTGGGATAAGTAGGTGAGTTTGCCAAGATCCTCATAGTCAAGGTCTCTCTTAGCACCAAGAACATCATCCACTTCGGCCTGAAGCCTGAAGTTCAATTAAAAATGGTTAGCTGCAGACACCCATTTCTTGCTAGGCAAGTTGACAATTACATTTGTAATTTCCCAGACACTGAGTTGGACTTTGACTCCCATCCTCAGGCTAAATGCCTACTGATTCCCAGCCAGCCTGCCTGAACTTGTGCCTCGTATCAGCAATGGGCTGATACCAGCAGTGGGTGTACAGCACAGGCAAATCAGGTAGGATTCAGGATCAGTATGTATAAAGGCTTTGAAATAAAAAACCTCACCAGCTAGATGGAATTGAAATAACTCCTCTTAAGTTTTTTTTTATATTTTAAATATACTGAGACAATGAAACTGTTTATTTTGGAAGGGAGGCTAGAATTTACTGGGAATTTATCCTAGCTTTTTAATAATCCTTATCAATAAGTTCACCTTGAAATTAACAGCAAGCTGGAGCACACGCACCTTTCCAGTATTTCAGGATGCTGAGCCAGTGCCATTACGGTAAATGACAACTGATTGGCAGTGGTTTCATGACCTAATGACACCAGAAATAGGTTGCACTGTTAGTATGAAATAATATCATGATAGAAAGATGGTCTGTTGGTATAATTTGTGAACAGGAATCTTTAAATGTCAGGGCCAAGATGTTTTATTTCAAGTATGCTAGAAATTAAAGGAAATACTAAAAAGGTTATAAATCTTACATAAGGAGCTTCCAGGAATGACAAGAACAAGATGTAGCTGGTAAAGATACGAGCCATCTTGCTCAACTCAGTGCCTGCATATAGCACCTACTCATCATGAGTTCCCTAACAGCCAGGCCAGTGAGGTTCAATATTTGCCTTGCCACATCATGGGATGCACCGCTCTGCCATGATGCAAGGATTTACTGGTTCTGAGGGAAAACTGAGTTCTAAGCATCTTTCCTTGAAATGTCTGCTTTATGAGGATAGTTTAAACTTTTTAATGGATGGGCATATGTACTATTTTAAAACAGACTTCTACAAAGATGTCTTTGTTGCAATAATGTTTTTCTTGCAGGAGAACAGTGTAGGGACCTCACCTTCTTAGGAACCTAAATCCTACTGACTTGCAAGATTGATCTTTCTAAGTTGTTTACCTCAAGTGGTCACCTCAGCTCCTGCTTTTGCCGACAGGCCTGACAGTGCCCTCTCCTACCAAGTGTTGACTAATGTTCTTAAGGCGAGAACTGTGTTTAACCATGTGGGTGGAGTGACATGAAGACATGTGGAACATGTTACGGATTTCGCAGTATCAGGGAGGAAGCACAGAACCCCATAAGGAATAGCCCTGCACCCCAGGAAGCGGTGGTGCCCTCTGCACTGCAGGCTGGAAACCACTGGCCTGGCATTATTTGCTGTGTTGATATGATGGAAGGAGGATAACATCACATTTGCCTATGAGAAACTGAATTCTCTTCAGACCTTGCCCAGCTGGTCCTATGCCAGTGTAATACTGCTGTCTTCCAACCAAGTGGCTCCTTGTTACAGCAGCATCACACAGAGTGAGCAAGTATGTTAATCATGGCCCTGTAAGACAGCCCCAAAAATGAGTACAGATTCCCACGCGACATATCCAAGCGTTAGATACCAACCTGCAAAAAAGAAAGTGATAAAGTTATCCAGAATATTTTCATCGTCTCTAGTTTTCTCCAGAGCTGTCAGGAGAGAAAAGCAAACAAGATTAGAAAATACCCCCATGCACCCATCTGGAACAGCCAGACTGCTCTGCCCCATTTTGCACATTTTGTCTGAGGTGGGACTGGGAGGGGATCACCATCTTCAGCATGAAAAAGACATTAAAAAAGGGCCAAAGCTTGCAAATTTCAGACCACTGAAACAATCCCCCCTGAATCTCATGGCAAATCATAACACAGAGAAATTCACCCAAACAGCATGTGTTCCTTACCATCTCCTTTCAGTATCTGCGTAAGAATATCCAGCGTGTCTTCCTTCCCACTCTGGATGGCTGCTCTCCTCTGGTCAAGGCACTCCTGCCCCACACGCCGCAGCAGCCTCACACTCTCCTGGACCTCCTTTACCAGCTTCTGTTTCCCTGGCATGTACTGAACACAGAATTTCTTCAGTCATTTTATTCCTTCTGTTGGCAAAATATATTGCCAGTGTTATTTTTCAAGCAAGCACCTTGTTTTCTGCTAGGCTACATTTGTCACAAATCTGTGCTCCACAGAACAAAGTGAACATCCCCAAGGTAGAGGGTTTGGGCTGATGTGAGAAATATTTCCATCACTGCATGCTGATGTCCTGCTTTGTCAGAGCTGAAGTTTCAGGCACAGTAAGAAAAATTCCTCACCTCTCCATGGAAAAAAACTGCAGCATGCAATACAGAATCTCACCTCTGGACCCAAAAGGAAAACAGGAGCTCTAAAAGCCTGAACTACAGTTTTTGTGAGAAACTGGAATGATTTTCAATTTAAATATTTCACATTACATCCGTAATTTCCTAGTATATGAAATTAGGTCAAAAATATGAATTCCTTTATTTTAAGACTGTTCAGATTTCTTCCACCTTGAGTGATGGCTGCCATCCTTCTTGGGCAAAGGGCAAAACCCACAATTTTTGTAGTGATGGGTGTGAAAGTGTAAAGCCATGTGAGATGATGACACATGCAGGGTGGAGAAAAGGCAGAAAGGAAGCATTGAATGTACATTTTGCAAGTGCCATAAAGCATTACTGAATTTTATCTTAATGCACATTGGAGGGGAAGAGATACTGATGACTTTCCCCATTGTATATGGGCCCTGCACAGCTCCAGCCCACTAACTCATGCAGGAGCAGAGGGTCCATGTGGACACAAAGAGGGAGGACTGAAGTGAGGATTATACAGACCCGCAAGAAGGGGATACGCATCTTGGTCATTCCCTCCAAAACCATAGTCACAGCATGCAGGAAAGGTGTCTGGTCATCGCTCAGTGCGTTTAATTCCAAGCCAAAGGCTACCTGAGGAGTGGGAGAGAAAAAGGCAACTCACTGTATCCCCCTGGCTCCCTATGGCTGAGGTGAAAGAGAAGGACTGCCTCACTCCACTGCCTTTTCCCCTACCTCAGAGTAGACCCTGCCTTGCATGAGGCTGCAAGGGAAGGGTAGTATCTACATTTTACTTCCTCCTTATTTGGAGGATTAGTAATTTACTATTACTCTCCATTCATCCAAATTGTTTGCATAAAGAAGGGAAAAGCCAGTGTAATGTAGAGTTCATGCTGACATATAATGGCAACAATGCAACATCCACACATGAATGAGCACTAGTGTGCCCCTTCTGGCACAGAGGGACGTGAGGTATGAGGCTGTAAGGGCTTTTGCAAATGATCCCTGTCCTGCAGGTCACACCTAGGCTGTCCAGTCCCTTCCCTAACTGTCCCTTCCTATGGGCCAGCCCAAAATGAAGTGACAGATAGGACAAGAGGAAACAGCCTCAAGCTGCGCATGGGGAAGCTTAGACTGGGTATTAGGAAAAAATTCTTCAGCTAAAGGATTGTCAAGCATTGGAACAGGCTGCCCAGGGAAGTGGTGGAATCACCTTCCCTAGAAGTGTTCAAAGCCCATTCACATGAGGCTTTTAGTGACATGGTTTAGTGGTGGAGTTGGCAGTCCTGGAGTAACAGTTGGACTTGATGATCATAGAATCATAGAATAGTTAGGGTTGGAAAGGACCTTAAGGTCATCTAGTTCCAACTCCCCTGCCATGGGCAGGGACACCCCACACTGAACCATGTCACCCAAGGCCTCATCCAAACTGGCCTTGAACACCGCCAAGGATGGAGCATTCACAACCTCCCTGGGCAACCCATTCCAGTGCCTCACCACCCTCTCAGTAAAGAATTTCTTCCTTATATCCAATCTAAACTTCCCCTGTTTTAACCCATTACCCCTTGTCCTGTCACTACAGTCCCTGATGAATAGCCCCTCCTCAGCATCCTTGTAGGCCCCCTTCAGATACTGGAAGGCTGCTATGAGGTCTCCACGCAGCCTTCTCTCCTCCAGGCTGAACAGCTCCAACTTTCTCAGCCTGTCTCCATATGGGAGGTGCTCCAGTCCCCTGATCATCCTCGTGGCCCTCCTCTGGACTTGTTCCAACAGTTCCTCAAAGGTTTTTTCAAACTCAGCTGATTCTATGACACAATTAGTCCTTCAGCTCTTCTCGCACTGCTGAAATAAAGGTCTTGTTCCCTGGCCCCAGTTCCTAACTCTGTCCTGCTGCTGGTACTCATTACTTCTATATCTTCCTGCCAGTTGCAGAGGAAACAAGAAAGCGGACAGCTGGTACCTTTGCAATGACATCCATAGTCACCCGGCTCATCATCGTCAGCATGCTAACCTCTTTTTTTCCATCTGCCTTTTCCTCTAGCTTCTCCATCAGCTCCTCTGCTTTTTCATTAAAAGTTTCCATCAGACCCATCAGATAGCTGAACAACCAACAAGAATGAGTGATGGGGGCTCTGGAGAGGACATCTTTGCTCAGGCAAAATTACCTTCGTTATTTTCCATAGAAAAGCATAAAGATGTTATTATTATTAATAATAATAAATTTGCCTTAATACTTTAAAAAGTAAACAGATAAAATTAGTTAAGTTCTTCTTACAGCAGCCCTGCTCCACCCTGCCATGTAAACAACAGCTGTCATGGCAAAGAGCTTTGGCCCTGTACATGCAAAAGCAAATGGACTTCATCTTCAGACCCTAAATGCAATGCAACAAACAAACAAACCAGAACAATCCCCTGCTTATCAATCAGCTGAATGATAAGACCCTGAGATCTGTTCTCCAATAGACTAAAGCAGCCATCACCACACTCCTGGATACACAACCCTGGGATTTTTCTGCCATCACTGAGCTTATATGGGTGCCACCACCCCATGGGAAGGCTGCTCACATTATGCTAGTCATGGAAATGGTGTGCTGGACTTTAAGTAAAACGTGGTTTTGGCATAAAAAGTTAGGCGTTTTTTACCTCTTTCTAAATATCAAATAATGGACCAATGATGAAGAGAATCATGAAAATACAGCAGAAATTACAACTAGATCATCCCAGAAATATTTGCCTTACGTTCTACTGAAAGCTGGATCCATTATCTTCCGCTGCTTGTGCCAATGCTCATGGTTGCAAACAGTTACCAAGCCATTCCCTAGGAACCTAGCATTTAGAAAAACAAGGACAGGAACAGTTTTCAACAAGGGAGCCAGCCAAGCCCCACGTAGCCACAAGGATAAATCTTACACATCTACTTCCTTGTATTTTTCCCACTTGTAGGGGGCACCGTGCTGCTCCAAGTACACAGTCATTGCATCACTGTGGGCAACGACTGAACTGCAGATA
The DNA here is from genome assembly GCF_963264785.1 of Psittacula echo. Classification (NCBI taxonomy): domain Eukaryota; kingdom Metazoa; phylum Chordata; class Aves; order Psittaciformes; family Psittacidae; genus Psittacula; species Psittacula echo. The sequence goes on along the minus strand of NC_137739.1, from coordinate 64,852,951 downwards.
TGTTTTGCCTGGTAGGTGTGGACTGCTGAGTCCAAAAGGATGCTGGTTCATTACAACCTCTACGCAAATAATTAAGGTAATGACTGGATTATTATATGTTTAAAAGCTTCAGCCTAAGAGAAAATCCCCTTTTTTATTATTGGACATAGGAACTGGAAACTCCCATGCATTAAGGAATAATTCAGTGCTCTAAAATTTAAGTGAGAAGTTTGATGATGGTCTTGAGCTAGCTGTTCTGAGACTAACTGAAGACCCACAGGGGAAAAAAGTACGATCAAGGTAAAAGAAATCCAACATAACCTCCTCCCTGCCTGGGAAGACATGTGACTTAGCACATAATAGGTACACGCTCTTAGGTATGTCTGGAATTAGTCATTAATCCCCACAAAGGTAAATGGTCTGAGTCAAAAGAAGTGCCATGCCTCCAACTCTACTAATCTTGCAATTTCCACATCACTATGGCTTCAGATGGGTTTCACTTACCTCTCACCAAATATGCTGAAGATGCGACCATACACAAATGGATCCTTTGGGTACTGTGGTGACATCAAGAACTCCTAAAATCAAATCTCAGGTCAGTGAATACTGAGTGTGATCCATTTCCCAGACAAAACATAAAAAGCTGCTCACATTGTTCACTGTTTTCCTCCTGTAGCAATAGGCTGAAGACTAGAAAATTATTTGGTGTGCCCTGATTTCACAGTTCCTGTGCCACTAGCTTGTGTTGCATGCCTCTAGTACTTTTTGCCAAATGACCCAAAATCTCACTCTGTGGTTATTGCAAAGACTTAAGAGGAAGAAATTCAGTCTCTTCTGCATTCCTCATTAGAGATACTAAGCTCTTGCAGAGTCTGCTGTTCAGGAATGGTGGATGCTTGCTCTGTCTGCTGTTTAAATAAAGGTAACAAAGTAAATCAACCAATCGAGGAGGAAAATAAATCACAACAGCCAGGTGAGCAGAGCATCTGGTACTAACCCAGCCAGAGCTGCCCCCTCTGCAGGGACAGACTGGCTGCACTGTGCAGCCCTGAACATCAGGCACCACCTCCCTCTTTCTGGAGGGACAGGCTGATCCCCACTGTTGATTCAGGTTTATTTTGCAGTACCTTCACTCCTTCAGGACTCAGAATCACTACTGAGACTCTGTGAAAGGCATTAAGCCGTACAACAGGTCCATATTTCTCTGCCCTACAAGAAGAGAAGGGGAGAAAACAAAAAAAAAAAAAGAGAGAGAGAATTACGGTACAAACCACCAACATGTAACAGTTCAGACCTAATAACCTCAAAGGACCAAGCAGCATGCACTGGGAGCTACTGCATACATACTGAATGATGCTAAATATGTAATTCAGGGTGTCTGCACCTTGATTTTCCAATTTGTGCTACATGGCTACTCTATGCGACATTACTTAGGTGTCTCAGCTTACCACTGTAGGAAGAAATCATGCACCAACTCTTCTTTCCTCAGCATTCTCCATAAGATCGGCAGATGTCCAAATAAAAAGCTGCAAAAAATAAGGTTTAGTGTCACAAGAATGCAAACACAGGGTTTTGTGTGGATTGCAACCTTTGTGCTCAGTGATGCAATATAAGTGTTGCTCATGGTTTCCTCCTTGTAAGGAAAAAGGAAAGTAACACCTAGCTGTGCCAATGCCCAGCCCTCACATGAGTAAGCAGGGAACTGGGCTCAGGCTGCTGCACTCATGAAACCAGAAAGTCCAGTGCAGAGATGGAGGACAAGATGGTTATTGCTACGGCATTAAAGGATAATCACTGGTCAGGGGAAAAACAGGCTCTTATTTTAAAATAAAATATGGATTTAAAATAGCAAACACAGTTTCCCAACATCTACAGAAACTTTTAATCCTCCATTTGTTTGACTCCTCCAATGTAACTGGACTCCAAAAAGACATGAAAGCCCTAAATATAACAGATGAGTTCTTTATCAACTAAAGCTCCAAAACCCACTTTATCTGCAGCACATGAGGCAAGGTCTCACTCATGGCTCCTCTTGTGCAACACATGAATCCTCAGATATTTTTCATCTGCTGTAGCATCATTATCCAATTAAGTCAGGTGTTACAACAGGCCTAAAGCATTAATCTGCTAATGAGAAGTCCCAGTTACTTACTGCATGCCATGGAGAAAAAAAAAAAACAAACAATAAAAAACCGGGGCTTGGTTTGGGATATGTAACTATGTGACACTATCAACCGAAAACATGTATTTGCAAAGAATCCTTTTTACCCATTTCTTGCTATTAAATCTTCAATATGAAGCAAACCTTTGAAGAGGTGAGCCATTCATGGGGTAAAAAGTACAAAATGCCACCAGGACTCACTTTTCCAGGCTGCCCTACACAGAACTCCTTCAGAGATGTGCTGTATTAGTTTCAATAAATCAACCCAGGAAATTAAGGGCATTAATACAATCCTGTTATCATGCAGCCGTAAGACTTTGGGCAAAGTCTGAGGTTTTGATAAGATTCTATTGCACTTCACCCTAAAAATAAGGCTTTCTTAAGCTTTTATCAAAGGGCCAGAGCCCTTTGATAAAGGAAAAAGGGAAAGTCATGCATCTGGGACATAATAACACCTCGAAAGGACACAGGCTGTGGACTGGCTGGTTGGGGAGCAGGTCTGCTGACCACAACCTGATGCCGGTGGTCAGCAATCTAGACATAAGCCAGCCTTTGCTTCTGGTGCTGCTCTTCTCCAGTTTACCAGATACAGTCCCAGATGAGAAGTGTTTGGATTTGGATTAATCCCATTTCAGAGTAATTTGGGTTGGCAAGAATCTCTGGAGGCAACCAGTCAAGTTCCCTGCTCCAGCCCAGTCAATATCAGAGCTATGGTACACGTGGTACATGACTCAGGGTTTCACCCTTAAGGTGAAAGTGTTTTGCCTTACATGCAACTGGGATTTCCCTTGAGACAACTTTTTGGCTGAAAAGTTGTTCCTATTGCCTTTTGTCCTTCATTTCAGAACTCCAACGAGTGTCAAGCTCCACACTTCCATAACCACCCATTAGGTAGCTGAAAATGGCCAGTGGATCCCTCTGCCCTTCAGCAGCTGCTTCTCCACCCAAAGCAAGCTGAGCACTCAGCTTCCTGGGCATCCTGGCTGCCCTCCATTGGACCTACTCATTTGTCAATGTTTGTCTTGTAATGGAGGGAAGGAATGCCATCCAGAGGGACCTTGACACACTTGAGGGGTGGGCCAATGTCAACCTCATAAAGTTCAACAAAGCCAAGTGCAAGGTCCTACACCTGGGTCGGAGCAACCCCAGGCACAGCTACAGGTTGGGCAGAGAAGAGATTCAGAGCAGCCCTGCAGAGAAGGACTTGGGGGTGTTGGTCGATGAAAAAATGAACATGAGCCGGCAGTGTGCGCTCACAGCCCAGAAAGCCAACTGTATCCTGGGCTGCATCAAAAGGAGCGGGACCAGCAGGTCGAAGGAGGTGATCCTGCCCCTCTGCTCTGCTCTCGTGAGACCTCACTTGCAGTATTGTGTGCAGTTCTGGTGTTCTCAACATAAAAAGGACATGGAACTGTTGGAACAAGTCCAGAGGAGGGCCACGAGGATGATCAGGGGACTGGAGCACCTCCCGTATGGAGACAGGCTGAGAAAGTTGGGGCTGTTCAGCCTGGAGAAGAGAAGGCTGCGTGGAGACCTCATAGCAGCCTTCCAGTATCTGAAGGGGGCCTACAAGGATGCTGGGGATGGACTATTCATCAGGGACTGTAGTGACAGAACAAGAGGTAACGGGTTCAAACTTAAACAGGGGAAGTTTAGATTGGATATAAGGAAGAAGTTTTTTTTACTGTGAGGGTGGTGAGGCACTGGAATGGGTTGCTCAAAGAAATGGCAAATGCTCCATCCCTGGAGCAATGTCAGGTTGGACAGAACCTTGGGCAAAATGGTCTAGTGTGAGGTGTCCGTGCCCATGGCAGGGGGTAGGAACTAGATGATCTTAAGGTCCAACCCTAACCATTCTATGATTCTATGATCAAGCCTCAAACCCTTAAGAGACAAAAAAGCAGCCACAGGGCTCTTCAAGCTGCCATTACTTTAGGGTGCTACTTCACACCTCGAAAGGAACCCAAGGACAAGCAGGTTCAGGTATGATAAGATCCATCATATCTTTGATCTTAGTATTTGACCTAATTACACAAGCAGATTGAAGCTCAGTGTTAGGCAGCTGAGCCTGGTATCCCTGTAGGGCGGTTTAAACTGTAGGCTGTGTGAACAAGTGCTGGTGTGGTGTCTTTTCCTGTGGCATGTCATGGAGAGCACGTGCACCCACCCATAGGTTATGTTGAATGGGAAGCCCACAAGGAAGGTGTCTGGTGGAGCTGGCATCAACATGCCTGCTGGAGCCGTGCAGGATGGCAAGCTGTGCTGGGATAGCGCAGGGCCCCTCCTGCATGGCTGATGCTGCCTGTCAGGCCCCTCTTTGGTCTCATCAGCAAGCGCACAGCTGAGATAGACAACCATGCCACTTGCTTCATGCTGCTGCAAGCAAGGAGATGTAGGTCAGCACATCCCACCACGCCAGCCCAAGCCAACGAGGCAGCGCTGTAGGAGTCCCCAGCAATGCCTTACTGTGCCAGCCTTTCCCGGAAAGGGACCATGGGCGTGATCTCCTCACCATTGCCCTCGCCCACATCAGCAAGGTCCGGTCCGGCCCGGTCACCCCTCAGGTCACAGGCTGGAGCGTTTATTTTCTGCGCTGACACTGTCTCATGGCTCTGGCCCGGCAGAGAGAGCGGCCAAGGTGCCATGCCTGCCGCTGTGCGAGCTCACGGGGAAGGGCGTCGGAGCTAATGCCAGCGGAGCGACTCGCCCTGCAGACGCCTGAAAATCCCACCCGCGCCGCACCGCCTGCCCGCTCCTTACCTCTCCCGCGGGCCGCTGGGGATGTGGTCGTACTTCACGTGGATGTATTTCACATAGCAGCAGTACAGGCCGAAGGCCAGCAGGCACAGCGCCAGCAGAAGCCCTGCCACCGCCCTCAGTGCCTCCATTGTTAGCGGACACCCGGCTTACAACGCCGTCCGGCCGTGCGTCCCCGGGCAGCGGGCGGCCTGCGCGGGTCTGCGGAACGGGCGGAAAAGGCCTCGGCTGCGGGCGGGGCTGGCGCCGCTTAAAGAGACCGGCAGCGGCGGCGGCGCCGGGGGTGCGTTGCGCTAGGAGCCCTGGGTTACAGGTGTACGGATAACTGCCTGGTAGCGGAGGGTATATATAGGCATATATATGAATATATATGTATGTATATGTACATATATATATGTATGCTTTCCTGGGTAAAGGTGTGCTTTGTACCACTGCGTGAGCAGGTCAGGAAGGATGCTGCACCCTCATGCGTTTGTTTACAGAAGCATTTTAAATAAGTCTCACTGCTGAAGGCTTAGACAAACTAAGCCAAATCAGGACACGGAAGGCAAAGGCTTTTTGTTGACCTTTAACTGCTTAAAATAGAAGAAGCAGAGGGAATATATTATTGATGCCCATAGGAATCAATAGATGAAGACTTTCAGAGCAGTTTGCTTTGAGCCCTGTGTTATACAATGTACTTACTCACCATCCAGACACGGAAATGAGAGATTATACACTTGTATTCAAAACAGGTGATCTAAAGCTGCCACAAATTGCATACGGATTGCAGGACATGAGGTACCAAGCCATAAAATTGTGAATATTCATTTCTGGTAAATCAAAAGTAATGCACATGCAAAAATAAATTATGTATCTAAGTCCAAATCTGTTATATGTGTTCAGTGGTGGCATTCATTCAGGAAATGTCAGCTTAATGCTCACTACAGATGAAAGAAGCAAGCAGAGCATTGGCAGTGATTAGAGGTAGGAGAGTGAGTGAACAAGATGCCTAAGAGTATCAGTACATAAAGGACTCTATAAAGCCAGAGCACACCCACTGTGTATGAATACCATACATGCTCTTCCTCCCAGCTCAGCAGAGCTGTAGAAATAGAGACAGAACAAATTAGGCCTCAAAAGGATGAGGGCGAAGGTTGTGATATGGGTCTGGAAAACCATCAGAGGTTTGGCGATAAGTAGGGACAAACCAGTCATTACTTTGCATTGTTCAAGAGCAAGGAGGCAGTCACTGAAATGATAGCAGCAGGAAAGAGGAAGATATTTTTCACAATAGACTGTTAAATGAGGGATCTCATGGTGGCAAGCTGTTCTGGATGCTAAATGAATAAATTGGCTCACAAGGAGCCAAGGAAAGTGATGTGGGATGAATCCAGGTGTTGTTACTAGCCTCAGCAGCAGCTCCACATTCTGGAGATTTCTGGTAAGGAACAGCAAGACCCCAAATGGCCCAAGAAGACCAAGAGGGCACACCAACCACCCAGTGCCTCCTCCTGTCTTTCCATCCTGCCCTCAACCCCGTCATGCCGTTCAGAGAAAAGCAGCCACACCACCTGCCTATCAGACTTTCACAGGACAACGCCATTCATTTGCTCTTTCACTGCACAAGCTTTACTCAACTGGCTGGACACAGGATACTAAGCTACCTGGGGTTTTATCAATGTCTATTTGCCACCTGTGGATCTCTGACTTGTTTCATAGCACCGTATGAGGCTGCTGAAGTTTTTATCTGCCATTTCCAATGGGGTGACTTTTCCCTGCTTCCCTCCCATGGCAGCTCCCATATGGCCATGCCTCTCTGCAGCAGGAGGAAGAGGATGTAACTTACGGCACCTCCTGGTTTTGTCCATCTGATGCAGCAATCGTCTGCCAGACGTCTCCAAGAGTCAGATTGCTTCCGTTTCCAAATGGAAGCAATGGCTGTGCTAAAAGGCCACAATCTGCAGGTTTTCGTTGGTTTTCTTGTGTTGTTTCTGCTTGTGTTTGAGACTAGCAGATCACTGACTCTTGGTAATGGTCAAATGGTGCAAAATGCTGGAAACCAGCCTTCAGCTGTCAGTACACAATGGAGCATTTATGGTTGTATTTATTTTAAACATTGTTTTGCTTTCTGTTAATCTCAACACTGATTATTCTTGAATGCTAGCTCCTTCTTTTGCTTAAAATAATTGCAACAACCCTGAAATTATTTTCCCCTCTGGTTAGGGTACACATACGTTCACACAGACCTTTTTTTTTTTAATCTGGAAATTACATCATTGTTATACTCTCACAGACCAAAAATATTATCTAAATATTGTTTCTGTTTACCTTAATTGAAACTAGGGGTTTGGGGGTTTTGGTGGGGTTTGGGGTTTTTTTTGCCTGTTAAGGCTGGGTTTTTACAACCTCTTCAGAAAAAAAAGCTATCATTCCTTCCTATTGGTCAGGCAATATATATCATGATATGAATACCCATCACTAGGAAATAACAGCTAATCACAAAAATAGCATCACCCAGAGGAAGTGCGTAAAAAGTAAAGCTAACTAATGTTACCACATTTTTAAAGCCACTCAATTATCTTCCTGATGAAACATTGGTTTTCTGAGTTTCATCAGTGCTCTTTTCAGCATAATTCAAGAATAGATCATAACTATTTATAAGGTGTTCTTTCATTTGAAATTCACTCTCAGAATAATTTATGTGGAAAATTCCTGTTTGTACCTTGTTTGTGAGCAGCTCACGTGGTGGTGATAAAATATTTGGCATTTTATATATTTTGATGGGATAGAGAGGCCATGTGATAGAGTTCTGATCCCTGAGTGGATCAGGCAAGCTCTCAGAATAAAGCTTCTCATGCAAATATAATTATCAGCTGAAAACTCCCCTTCCCTGAGTATTCAGCCTTGGTAAACTACAGAAATTACCTTCTATTTCAGGCCATAAAGATAAGCTTTAATATAACACTTTGTTCGTGTTCTAATGAGCTTTAATACAACCTTTTGTTTGTGTTCTAACGTGTTTCTATACCCTTGAGTGAAGAACACGGTACCAAGGGGCTGTCATGTTTACCTGCCTGGGAGCCCCACGCTGCACTAAAGGAGTGCAGCTTGGGCAAGCTGAGCTTCGTCCTCTGTCACCTCTCTGCTGGGAACTGAACTGCCATCGTGTGGACACTTTCCCAACATGCACATTCCCATAAACACAAAGAACAAGAGAGACTTGGAAGCCGAACAGAGGAGCAGAGTGCTGGGAATTGTTAACCGCTGTGAAGTTGCAATGTGATTTGCAACTGATGGAATGTAGGGTTAGTCCAAACTCCTGCTCTTTCGCTTGTCTTTGCATAGCTATTTAGTTTTGAAAACATTTATTGCTCTCCCTCGAGGTCCAGCGTTGTATAGACTGTGAGGACAGGAAGAAGGCATAGCACAGGCATCCCTTGTGCTGGGAAATGCCTTGGGCAATGCACAGCCAGAGGGCTGGGTATCCTGGAACACTCTGAGTTTACCAATAAAATGCATTTCTAAATAAAGAGCTTTTAATTTTATTGTTAAATGTCTCCATCTGTTGTGTGCTACTGGTTAAGTGCAGATGGTGATTAAATTAGTACCTCTCCTGGAGAATTTACAGTCTGAGACCTCACCCCCTGTCTAAAGGTCCATATGGAGCTAGTGGGGGTCTGGGACATGAGCACTGCACTTCATCCATCTCCAGCGAAAATGCAAATTTCAGGACTGGTTTTACTATGCATCTCTTCCTTTTCTAGGCAAAAACACTGTCTAGGCGAAATCCAACAACCAACTGCTGTACAGGGATTTTGGCCCTTCTGTCCAGTGCTAGCAGCTCTGCAAACATAGAATCATAGAATCATAGAATAGTTAAGGTTGGAAAGGACCTTAAGATCATCTAGTTCCAACTCCCCTGCCATGGGCAGGGACACCCTACACTAAACCATGACACCCAAGGCCTCATCCAACCTGGCCTTGAACACCACCAGTGATGGAGCACTCACAACCTCCCTGGGCAACCCATTCCAGTGCCTCACCACCCTCTCAGTAAAGAATTTCTTCCTTAGATCCAATCTAAACTTCCCCTGTTTCAGTTTGAACCCATTACCCCTTGTCCTGTCACTACAGTCCCTAGTGAAGAGTCCATCCCCAGCATCCTTGTAGGCCCCCTTCAGATACTGGAAGGCTGCTATGAGGTCTCCACGCAGCCTTCTCTTCTCCAGGCTGAACAGTCCCAACATTCCCAGCTTGCCTTCATATGGGAGGTGCTCCAGAACCCTGATCATCCTCGTGGCCCTCCTCTGGACTTGTTCCAACAGTTCCATGTCCTTTCTATGTTGAGGACACCAGAACTGCACACAATACTCCAAGTGAGGTCTCACGAGAGCAGAGCAGAGGGGCAGGATCACCTCCTTCGGCCTGCAGGTCACACTCCTTTTGATGCAGCTCAGGATATGGTTGGCTTTCTGGGCTGCGAGCGCACACTGAAGCCGGCTCATGTTCATTTTCTCATCGACCAACACCCCCAAGTCCTTCTCCGCAGGGCTGCTCTGAATCTCTTCTTTGCCCAACCTGTAGCTGTGCCTGGGATTGCTCCGACCCAGGTGTAGGACCTTGCACTTGGCTTTGTTGAACTTTATGAGGTTGACATTGGCCCACCCCTCAAGTGTGTCAAGGTCCCTCTGGATGGCATCCCTTCCCTCCGGCGTATCAACCGAACCACACAGCTTGGTGTCATCGGCAAACTTGCTGAGGGTGCACTCAATCCCACTGTCCATGTCACTGACAAAGATGTTGAACAAGGCCGGTCCCAACACCGATCCCTGAGGGACACCACTCATTACAGGTCTCCAGCTGGACATTGAGCCATTGATCACAACTCTTTGTGTGCGGCCATCCAGCCAGTTCTTTATCCACCGAGTGGTCCACCCATCAAATTGATGTCTCTCCAATTTAGAGACAAGGATGTCATGTGGGACAGTGTCAAACGCTTTGCACAAGTCCAGGTAGATGACACCAACTGCTCTGCCCCTGTCCATCAGTTTCGTAGCCCTATCATAGAAGGCCACCAAATTGGTCAGGCAGGATTTCCCCTTAGTGAAGCCGTGCTGGCTATCACCAAGCACCTTGTTGTTTTTCATGTATCACAGTATCACAGTATCGCAGCATGTTAGAGATTGGAAGGGACCTCAAAAGATCATCTAGTCCAGTCCCCCTGCCAGAGCAGGAACACCTAAATAAGGTTACATAGGAATGTGTCCAGGCGGGTTTTGAATGTCTCCAGAGAAGGTGACTCCACAACCTCCCTGGGCAGCCTGTTCCAGTGTTCTGTCACCCTCACTGAGAAGAAGTTTCTTCTCAAGTTTAAGTGGAACCTCTTGTCTTCCAGTTTATACCCATTACCCCTTGTCCTATCATTGTTTGCCACTGAGAAGAGCCTGGCTCCATCCTCGTGACACTCCCCCTTTATACATTTATATACACTAATAAGGTCCCCCCGCAGTCTCCTCTTCTCCAAACTATAGAGACCCAGCTCCCTCAGCCTTTCCTCATAAGGGAGATGCTCCACTCCCTGAATCATCTTAGTCGCCCTGCGCTGGACTCTCTCCAGCAGGTCCCTGTCCTTCTTGAACTGAGGGGCCCAGAACTGGACACAATATTCCAGATGCGGTCTCACCAGGGCAGAGTAGAAGGGAAGGAGGACCTCTCTCGACCTACTGACCACCCCCCTTCTAATACACCCCAGGATGCCACTGGCCTTCTTGGCCACAAGGGCACAGTGTTGGCTCATGGTCATCCTGCCATCCACTAGGACCCCCAGGTCCCTCTCCCCTACACTACTCTCTAACAGGTTGTTCCCCAACCTATACTGGAACCTGGGGTTGTTCCTGCCCAGATGCAGGACTCTACACTTTCCCTTGTTATATTTCATCAAGTTTCTCCCTGCCCAACTCTCCAGCCTGTCCAGGTCTCACTGGATGGCAGCACAGCCTTCTGGCGTGTCAGCCACTCCTCCCAGCTTAGTGTCATCAGCAAACTTGCTGACAGTACACTCAATTCCCTCATCTAAATCATTGATGAATATATTAAATAATACTGGTCCCAATACTGACCCTTGAGGCACTCTACTAGATACAGGCCTCCAACTAGACTCGGCCCCATAGACTACAACTCTCTGGCTTCTGTCCTTCAGCCAGTTTGCAGTCCACCTCACTACCTGATCATCCAGGCCACACTTCCTCAATTTAGCTATGAGGATGCTGTGGGAGACTGTGTCAAATGCTTTGCTGAAGTCAAGGTAGACCACATCCACCGCTCTGCCATCATCCATCCACAATGTTATTTCCTCATAAAAGGCTATGAGGTTGGTCAAGCATGACTTCCCCTTGGTAAAGTCATAGGCCTTAGCATGCCTTCCAGGAGAATCTGCTCCAAGAGTTTGCCAGGCACAGAGGTGAGACTGACTGGTCTGTAATTCCCTGGGTCATCCATTTTCCCCTTCTTGAAAATGGGGGTTATATTTCCCTTTTTCCAGTCGTCAGGAACTTCACCTGAGTGCCATGATTTTTCAAATATGATGGCCAGTGGCTTAGCAACTTCATTCGCCAGCTCCTTCAGGACCCACGGATGGATGTTGTCAGGTTCCATGGACTTGTGTACGTTTAGGTTTTTAAGATGGTCTTGAACCAGATCCTCTCCTACAGTGGGCCTAGGGTCTTCATTCTCACAGTCCCTGTGTCTGCCTTCCAAGACTTGGGTGGTGCGGTCAGAGCCTTTGCCAGTGAAGACCGAGGCAAAGAAGTCATTAAGAACCTCAGCCTTCTCCAAATCCAGGGTAGCCAGTTCTCCAGATATCTTCCGAAGGGGGCCTACGTTGTCCCTAGTCTGTCTTTTACTCGCTACGTACCTATAGAATCCCTTCCTGTTATCCTTAGCATCCGTAGCCAAGTTCAATTCTAACTGGGCCTTAGCTTTCCTAACCTGGTCCCCAGCTTCTCAGACAGCATCCCTGTATTCTTCCCAGGCTGCCTGTCCCTGCTTCCACCTTCTATAAGCCTCTTTTTTCCTTTGAATTTTCCTGAGCAGCTCCCTATCCATCCAAGGAGATCTCCTGGCCCTCCTGCTGCACTTCCTTCTAGTTGGGATGCAACACTCCTGAGCTTGTAGCAGGTGATCCTTGAATAACAACCAAGAGTCTTGGGCCCCCCTGCCCTCTAGGGCTGTGTCCCATGGAACCTTACTAAGCAGGTTCCTGAAGAAGCCAAAGTCTGCTCTCCTGAAGTCCAGGGCAGTGAGCTTGCTGCACGCTCTTCTCACTGTCCTGAGGATCTCAAATTCGACCATCTCGTGGTCGCTGCAACCAAGGCTGCCCTGGAGCGTCACATTTCCAACCAGCCCTTCCCTGTTGGTGAGCACGAGGTCAAGCATGGCACCTCTCCTTGTCAGCTCCTCTATTACTTGCAGAAGGAAGTTGTCTTCCACACAATCGAGGAACCTCCTGGATTGCTTGTGCCGGGCCGTACCTTCACTCCAACAGATGTCAGGGTGGTTGAAGTCTCCCATGAGAACAAGGGCCTGTGAGCGTGAGGCTGTTCCTATCTGCCTATAGAGCACTTCATCCACAGATTCCTCTTGATCAGGCGGTCTGTAACAGATCCCCACAGTAATGTCTCCCATCACTGTTCTCCCTTTAACCTTGACACACAAAGTCTCTGTTGACTGCTCACCCGTCCCCAGACAGAGTTCCATACTCTCCAGCCTATCCCTAACATAAATAACCACTCCCCCTCCCTGCCTGCCAGGCCTGTCTTTTCTAAAGAGCCTGTAACCTTCCATTCCAACACTCCAGTCATAGGAGCCATCCCACCATGTTTCTGTGATGCCTACTATATCATACTCCCGTAGCCGTGCACACATCTTTAATTCCTCTTGTTTGTTTCCCGTGCTACGGGCGTTTGTGTAGAGGCATCTGAGCTGAGCTCCAAATGAAGCCGGCTCATTGGCCGGAGCGGCTGGAATATCTCTGCATCTCTCCGAGCATTTATTGTAGGTGCTGGCAACTGACTGGGTGTGTTGGGATGGAATGATGCCCCCTCCCCCAACACATCTAGTTTAAAGAAACCTTGACCAACCTGGCAAGCCTCCTACCAAAACCACTCTTCCTCTTCTTTGTCAGAGCAGCTCTACCAGCCCCCAGTAGACCTGGCCTACTAACTTGGGTCCCGTATTCAAAACACCCAAACCCCTGACTATGGCACCATCCTTTTAACCATTTATTAACCTGGCCAATCCTCCTAGCTTTTTTAAGGTCCTCCCCTGTATCCTGGAGAATTGATGAAAAGACAATCTGCGCTCCAGAGCCCTTAACCACCTCTCCCAGGGCTCTGTAGTCCTTCTTTATGTTCTCCAGCCTACTGCTATCAACATCACTAGCACCCACATGGATCACTAGAAATGGGTAATAGTCAGTGGGACTTACTAAAGCAGGCAGCCTCTCTGCAACATCCCTGATCCGTGCCCCTGGTAGGCAACACACCTCCCTTGAGACCGGGTCAGGCCGACAGATGAATGCCTCTGTCCCTTTCAAAGTAGAGTCCCCTACCACTATGACCTGCCTCTTTTCCCTGGCAGCACCGGTAGTGATCTTCTTTACCGGCGCACCAGCCGGTTGTTTCTGGTGCAAGTGCCCTTCCTTCTTAGCCCCCTGCAGGACAGCAAAGCAGTTCTGGGTGGGGACAACAGCTTTAGGAGGAAGCCCCTTGTTTTTAATTGTCCTCTTCCTCTTTTTTTTTGTTGTTTTTTGTTGTTACTATTTCCCAGCTTCCTGGGTTGACAGCCTCCTCCACTCCTCCATGAGCTTCAGGGGGCGCCTGAGGCCCCTGCACAGTTTGGGCCTGGAGCAAGGAGTCCTGCTTCCTCTCAGCTTCCCTGACATCTTTCAGCCTATTAACAGCATCCCGCAGCTCAGCCACCTGCTGCAGGAGGACCTCCACCAGGGAGCACCGAGCGCAGCCCTGCCCATTGGGCACCGTTCCCTCAGGAGACCAGTGCAGGCACTCTCTGCACTCTGAGCTCTGCACTGCAGCCTCCCCTCTCATCGGCTCTGTCTGGGTGCCTACGCTGGCCACCACGGGGGCAGCCAGAGCCGAGCTCCCAGACCGGGCCCTGGTCATACGGCGAGTGCTCGCCATCCCGCTCAAACTGCCTGCGCAAACTGCCTCGACCCGCCCTGTTTGCCCGCCCTGTTCGCCACGCTCCTGGTCACTCGCGCTCCCAGGGGGCAATCCTGCAGGAAGCACTGTGTCCTATGCACTCATTGTTTTTGTGCACAATGTGCCTCGACTTTCCTCCCTTTAATCATCCCATGTAGTTGCTACATTGTGGCAAATAATAATTTGTTTTTAATAGGGCAAAAGATAAAGTTCTCTGCTCCAAGGATTGGAAAGTTCAGGACAGAAAATGTATATTCTCAAGCTTTCTTGCTGCATGACTGCAGCTCAGCTTACTATTGAATTTACTCCTGAGAGTTCAGATAAATTCATATTTTGCGTATCTTTGAACCCAGGATACGAATGCTGTGATGCCAGCAGAGTGTTGTCTGGCTCAGAGCAACGCTGGCAGAGGAATAGAACCAGATTTCAAAAATACTTGTTGAAGTACACCTCCCAAACCCACCTTGTTCTCCTGACAGCCAGGTAATAGTATCTGCCTGGTTTTTACTACTATTATGACAGCCAATGTGAAAAGTAGTGAGGTAGATAAACTTATTTAAATTAAGACCATACAGAATTTTTTACCGAATTTTTTGCCAAATACAGAAGAGACATTTACCTGAACCGCCCTTTCTTCCTTCCACTGACTTCAGTCAGTGATTGCTCTGTTACTAGTCATTTGCAAGGTATCATTTGGGAAGATATTTGCTGCTGTGTGCTTATGGTTACATAGCAGATCTTTTGCCACAAATTAAACTACACTGGATATGGGAGTCAACCATACCTTTCTGAAACAAAATCTACAGTGGGCTTAGATGTTACTTACTCAACACTGCTAAATACAGACCTTTCCAGTGATTTTCACACTGAATCAGTTGTCACCCAGCTCATGTACACTGAGGTCCTGATCCTTCTCAGTCAATAAGATTTTCCAGCATGGAGTGGGCAAGTAATTGGCAAGATGGTTAATAATAAAGAAAACAGTCCAAGGGTTTAGTCATTGCCAGCAGCTAATGCCCCTGAGGAACAAGCTACTTGATGTTAGTGCTTACAGCTGGCTGAACACTAGAGCCTTGCTTTTTTTCTTTAAAAATAGCATCCCTATTTACCACATTATTGTTAAGGAGTGATTGCTGCTTCCATTGTAGCTACTTTTCTGACTACATTAAGAAGTTGCTCAAGGCAGTTCTATTGCTGCACCTGTGCCCTAGGGTAAAGTCAAGACATGAAAACCTTGGGAAAGACATGTACAAGGCAACAAGGTCTTGTTTGTTCACAGAGGAAAAACTGTGAATTCTCAAAACTTAAATTTGGAATGCAGTTATTAGTTATCAAATGATGCTTACATCTTTTTTCATATAGAAAAATAGGTGTTTGTGTATGAGAGTATCTAAGGGGGCCAGTGCATCTCACATGCTGAGCTGACCTTTTAAAGAGGTCTACTGGCATTTTTCCTAGAGGAAAAGCAGGCTTGGATACTGATATGTTGTGATTGGTTTTCTCCTCTGCACTTCTGAATTTCTGTGTTCGTTACAACCAAACAGTGCTGGGCTGAGCAAATGCACAGCAGGAAGGATTTGTACTGTGGACCTCCCAGCCCATACAACCATATCAATGCTAACAGGTTAAAGAAAAGGCAGGCTTTGCTGGGTGTGTTCCTGGGAGTGTTTTGGTTTGGGCTGTGGGGCAGCAGTATATGAGCTGCTGTTCTCCCTTGGCCATACTGAGGCCCAGCATGAAGGTATGACTGGTTAGAGGTGGAGGAGGGGCTGGTACGAGAGGTGAAGGCAGCAGAAACACCCTGGCAGCATGTGAAGTTGTTCCCCCAGGCTCCTGTCTGCTCCCGGTGCCAGCGTCGCCCACAGTGCCACCACTGAGCTTTCTGAACTGGAGTCATGGCTTCAGCGTCATTTAATTGCAGGCTGCTGTGCTCAGTAATGTGATACATGTGCCTCGTGCTATTCATACCCTGCAATCTGTCACAGGGAGGCCAGGCAGAGCCCAAGCTCCCCCAGCATGGGGGATGTCCTCACGGCTTGCTCCATCCAGGGCTCAGCACACAGAAGGGTTTTGCCAGCATTTGAACCAACATCCCCATTGCATCACCCTACTTATTTCACTATCCCTCCACTGCTTTGACAGCAAGATATAAAGGCTTTTTTTACTAGATACATGCAGGAGGATTTGTCTTTTGGATGTCTTGGAAAGAACATGGTTAAATCCAAATTATTTTGGCCTGAAGATAATGTCTATACCACAGACTGCAACACAGCATGGGTGGTGCTCGGGCTGGCTGCTGGGTACCAGAAGCAATGTAAGTGAAAAAAAACCCTTGCGCTTCACACAGAGCTACTCTGCCTTGGAGGTAGAGAAAAAGATGTAGCAAGGCTGGGTCTACATTGTTCCCTTAGAGATATGCTTCATCCCGTGTGTGATGTACCTGTGCTAACATAAGTAAAGGAAAACTAAGGAAAAATGCAGATCCTCCAGTCTCAGTCACAGAGGTGAATCAGGAGAGAAGGCAATAAACCATATTGCTATTGGACAAAATCTGGGACTGCCGCATAACACATGCAGAAGGGCAGCTACACTGTGGTAATCAGCATTATTTTGGGCTATTTTAAGACCTTTATCCTGAAACAGCATCCACACAGAATACTGGCATGTTCAAATGTAACAGCAGGGTTTATTAATTTATCTAAAGCTGAATTTGTTTGACATCCTGGTATGTAACTGCATTTTAAAACAAATAAAAAAGCTATCAATAAGAATCCTATTAAACAGCAGACGATATATCAGGTATTGAAATGCACATGTACTCCTGTGCTTTAAATAGTACAGGCTCATTATTTAAATACCAAGGAACTAGACTGACAAATACCAGGATTAGAACAGATATATTTCAAGCTTGGAAGGGACCATGATGGTCAGAAATATCTTCCCAGCATCATAGCAGCATACTGAGCTGGCAGGCACACGCACACATCCATGCGTACTGAGCTGGCATGCTCCTGCTTGAGTGCTTTCCCCACTCAGTGTAGGCTGGGAGAAAGGGTAAGAGAGAAAAGAAAAGAAAACAACTTATTTACAAGTTTTGTCTCTTTCTATGCTGATAAATACTTCCCCTGTGGAACACCGTCAGCAAACACAGGGTGTACGGCTCCGTGTTTGCCATCAGCCAAGCCACAGTACAGCTCGCTCTTGCCAATGGCAAGAGCCTTGTGGGCTGGTTTCCATATGCCTTTCGCTGTCACCAGAGACTGCCTGTCTATGGCAGGCATCCTTGAATCATCTCAATTCCTTAAGAGTAACTTCTGTTGTGCAGGGCTTTTTTCTACCCAGAAGTTTTTAAGCATAACTGTGACCAAGATTCTCCTTAAAATCTCACAGCTAGAGCTAGATGAAATTTGGCTAAGGAGCCAGAAGAAGTGGAAGAGGAATTTGGAAGAAGAAAGATTGTATCTCTGCTTTTCATTTTCTTCCAGACCTCTAGTCCCATCAGCTCATCAGGTGCCAGCTCTTTTAACAGAAGAATTTACAAAGGACTCTCTTGTTCCCTGAACGTTTTGATGTGACTGAAGTGAATTTCTGCAGTTTAAACAAAAGCATTTGCACATTCATTGCAATGGGAAAAACCTAATGAGAGTCTAGTGCCTGGTGGCATTTGTAGGTTTTCCAATGAAATGAGCAGGATTTTGCAAAAGGCACTTTTATATGTTTGTTCTCCACTTTATACTTTGTAAGAAGCAGGGAGACAGTGCTATTTTTCTGACTGTCTGGTTTTGTATAGTGAAGGTGTTCTTTAATATCAAAAAATATTTAATAAGTATATCAGAAAGTTCAGAAAAAAATACTTAAACCAAACTTATCTACTTTATACATCAATGTTTTAGGTTGAAGAGAACAGTTAATCAGGGAATTGAAGTAAATATCCGCAGTAAGAGCTTTACATACTAGGTTTTTCTGGTGAACTTTTCTGGATGCACTAGTCATTTTACATTTATTTTATTTTGTTTTTCCCATGTTCATATGTAAGCAGCAAGATAAAACCTATCCTGATTATAACAGGGAAAAAAAAAACTAGGCAAAATGCTATGAAATGCAGAGAGACCCCAAGAGGAGAAAACGTGTCTCCAATCATCACACAGGTGAAAAACACATTTCAGATAAAATTACTTTCGTGTTGCGGTTTTTTATATCCTTTAAAAAGAGGTAAATGTTACCAGATTATTGCCCCAGTGCATTACCTCTTGTCTAGTTATTCGCACCTGTGAATACTGAGTGCAAAAACATGTTGGCTTCACAATGTTTGGGGAAGCGAAGAAACATGTACAACTATCTTCAGGGTTAAACTGGATAATGATCCTGTTCATGTAACAAAGGCCAGATTTTCTTTTCACTTAGGCTAGTGTAAACTGCAGAGATATTTTCCAGGCAGTATGCAATGACTTTTTCTAATTCATCTAATTTTGCTTGGACACAGTCACCTTTGATGACCAGTAGGCCTATACCAATAAAAAGCACATCAGAGGAATCATTTTCCTTTAAACTAGTGCATGGAAAGTTAAAAAAATTAATAAAATCAACTTTTGTATTCTGCAAAGGAAGGCACAGATTTATGCATAGTTAGAAACCACCACTCAGAGCTGCTGGTGGCAAAGCAAGCCAAACAACACAAACACTTCTGTAGGAGTGATACAGGGTCATTTGGGAATCTGTTTTTGGCAAAACATGGGAAGCACAGCTGGGGAATGCATTTCAGAAAGGGAAAGGGCAACAGGATGCATCTCTTTTCTGATCAATAAAGGCTGATGGTTGGGGTAGAAACTCAGTGCCTGCCCTCATCATTCTCAAGTCACTGCTTCATTTTACTTTTTCTTTCCCTACAAGACAGATGCATGGGGATGAGCATGAAGAAAACCGCAAGATTACTTCAAACACATGCAGCATCCTCAAGGCAGGGCACACTCTCCTTAATACTGACTCTGGTTTAGGGTGTTGGGCAAGAAAGTGAGATGTTCCGAGTCCCCCATCTGCCTTCCCCAGCTCCTCTCTCACCAGTCTGCCACCTCCTCCCGGCTGCACACCACACCAGCATCCTCCTCATGGGAGCAGTTGTGTGTGCCAACGTCAGCATGGGCACACTCCAGTAGCGTCTTCTCCTGCCCGGAGCACTGGACATCATCCAGGAGAATACGAAGGGAGGTCCCTTCCCCAAACTCTGCCTTCTTGCTGGCCCGCACCACGTAGGGGAAGCCCAGCTGGCGGCACACCACAGCGGCACCGAGTGAGCTCCAGCCATCATCACACACTGTGCCCCATTCCCCATCAATATAAACCTCCACCCGGCCCCAGCTCTGGCCGCGGTTCTGCTGCTGCATCAACCGTACAGCACCATTCTGCAATGGTGGGGCTGTGCTGGGGGGCTTCTTCTTCCTGCGCTGTCCTCTCCTCTCTGCTCCCTTCCTGGGCTTGGAGGCCCTGCTCGGTGCTGGTGTGGTGGATGTCCTGCTTCGGTTCCCTGGTGGTGGTGGGACTTGTGCCACCCAGTCCCCAGATGGCGTGCGGGGGGTTCCGGCATCCAGCCTGTCTCCCCATGGGGCTTCGGTCATGGACTTCAGCCGGGGACGTGCTGTTGGTGTCTTCATAATCAGCTCTGTTGGGGAAAAAAAACAGGAAACCATGAGTCTGTCCCTCTATGGACAACATGTAAGGACAAGTACATAAAACCAGCACTGATTTTTGACTTACTTGTTTCTTGGAATTTGCTTACTTGATATTGTTGAGAAGTGACAGTGCTCCCGGTGAACCAGTATTTCCCCAGCAAAAGAAGTCGGCTGCTTTTAGTTAGCAGACAGGACTGCAGGGCTTAATGCCAACAAGCAAGCCTCTTTCAAGGAGGAAACTCCAAGCAGTTAGTCGGCAAAACCTCAGCCTGGCCATTAAAGGGTGGGCACTGGAGTTTCACAGTCAGAAGCAGAGTTCCCCACCCTACCCTTCTCCGCTGCTGAAAGCATGTTGAAGACAAGCACTGTTTCTGTCCTCTTCATTACTAGTGATTGGATCATTACTAGACAAGAGTGCTGGCCTCCCCACTAGGTCAGGTGCTTTATTCAGAGGAGCTGAAATCAGGAACATTCAAAATCAATTCTCTCTGGCAACTGGAATGTGCAAAGGGAACGGAGTTGCCAGGACAACACATAAAACAGGATTTGGAGTTGCGTTATTTTCTTCCTTATGAAAAAAATAAAATAGAAGAGTCTTGACCTCTGAAGAGCTGAAAATTCTTTGCTGTCACAGTTTCCAGGTGTTACTGGACTTGCTTATTCACATGCGCTCTATTTTTAGTATAAAAATAAGGTTTTCCTTGTCAGAAAGAATCAATTCAGAATTGCTCAGAATAACCATCACCTGAGCTGGGAAGCATCAGAGACATTTGCAAAGACATCACGACTTTTTAAATTATATCCTAGATTTACCTGTTCCCATTCATCATGTGCTTTGTAGTACTGAGACAAGGGAAAAATATGACTGTCTTCTTTGTGCTTAATATCAATTGTCCCCAAAAGACAAACCCTTGCAGTGGTCATTTTTTTCCAAATGGCACTCTATGGAGAGAAATCATTTTTGTGGCATGAAAAGATTTCCCTTCTTTGGAAACTGAGGTTCTGAAGGCCATAAATAGATATGAAAGCCCTACCAGTGTACACCTCAGTTGCTGGAGCCTGATCTGGCAAAGCAGTTTAAAATCCTGGAACCCATATAATGGTACGTAGGACTGCATGAAAGCTAATAGTCACCTGGGAATGCTTTTCACTGCACTGAATCAAGTTGTTATTATATATTACTCTTCATTAAGCTATTTATTAAATATACTTCCAGCAAATGCACTTTTCTTGCTAATGCAAGCCACATGCTTTGATGATTCTATTGCATTCATACTAAACACTAACCAAAACAGCAAAATATTTACAGTTACATATCCTTGCTTGCATGCTTCTGAATCAAATTTTTCATGCTTGGTTTTCACCTAAAAATGAATTTAGTTCTTGAGACGCTTAGCAGAATCTCTCCCACCGTTTCTAAGTTTTACTTTATGATGAAAACTACCTTGTAAACAAATCCAGAAGATTCAGTTATTTGTACAGTTTAAAAATCTGAACTTAGGACTTGCATAGAGAACAACGCATAAGCAGAGACAAAAACTGTTGAACACAAATCAAGTAACTAATGTTTGGAAACTGCATGCACAGCTTGCAAAGGAGAATGTTTCTGAAGATGTGGTGAGTGCTCAGACACATCAACAGTCAATAATTAGCCTTAGATCTTGTTCCACCTTAAAGACTTAATCTTGCAAGGTGCTGAGTGCCATTATTCCTACCTGAAGTCAAAGCTGTAGGAACTGTCAATGACTCAAATGCAGCACAAGATGATGAATGTTATTAAAAATTAAACCATGTATTCTGCCATTTGAGTTCCTACAGTAATAGTAATTTCATGACAAAGTTGTTAAGAGTGCTTCCTAGGTACTTACGTGTGTAAACAAAATGTACAGGGGGAAAGAAAGATGATGCTGCCTAATCTAATTTTGAGATCCTAATAGCGTATTTAAGTTTTTGCGCTTAACATAAATAGTACTTGTCTTGCTGCAGATTCAGCAACATCATTGAGTGCTCCAGCTTTAGCAGTAAAATACTTCATTCAGTATGAAGCAAGCAAAAAAGCCCTGGAGGGTTTGGATAAGCCAAAAGTTCACCTGAATGGCTGATCTCTTCAATTTTTTCGGGAGTGTTTTCTCATCCCATAGTCTCTCACTTACATCTAACAATGATTCAGCTCTCATCTTGTTCAATGAGCTATTTCCCAACCCTTTAGCCATCATATCCTTCAACTCCTGAAGTGCTCCTCACTACCTGAAGGCACAGCAAAAAATCACTTATCATCGAAAAGCGCCATTGAGCACAGACTCATGTGTCTCACTACGGAAACAACTATAGGGAAACCAAGTTGGTGGGTAATGAAACAGGTATGATGTAGCATGGAAAAGGGAAAAGGGGCAGAAACTACAGAGGAGATTTCACATAGCCAGGAGAGGGGAAATGTGTTATGCCTTATTTGAACCAACTCTTCTGATCCAAAAGCAGCTGGTAAGAATTAATTTTGAGGATACTCTGAAAAGTGAAATTCTGGGTGGTCTCCATGCACACAGAGATAGTACGAACCTGGAGTTTGTGTTTACTGCCAGATAACATGCACCAATAATAAACAGCAACAGTGACACTCACTCTCCTTTGGCACAAACTGGATGCGCTTGCTTTTTACTTTCACTGGCGATGGCTCAATTCGGCATTTTCCTGGTGGTGCTCTCCTGTGAGAAAAGGGATACATAGAGTGCACAATTAATTCCTTTCTCCTGGCATCGAAAGGCTTTGCTTCCCATTGTTTTTCTAAGAATGTAATGCTCATTGGGAAAAAAATTACGTCTGTTTAAATGATCCAAGTAATCTCTTACAGTAGAAAACATAATTAAACAATCACATCTCTGCATTGATCAAAGTCCAAATATTCACAAGGGAGTGGAGTCCTCTGGCTGTGTTTTCACTTGCCATTGCCGAATCCATTAAGGAAATAAAACATTGGCAGGTTCAAGCATCACAGAAAGATTAATCAAACTGAAAATAAAAATTAAAACTGAAGAACAAAATTACAGTATATGTTGAACATCTGACATGAAGGTCACGTGTATGCAAGTTTTCCGACTGTCCTCAGAGAAGCAAAATAACACGCTATTATTCATACATAAAGCCCAGACAAAAGGCTAGCTACTACTAAAGTAGTACCAAAAATGCATTAGTTTCACAGAAGAGCTCTGTCTCCTACAGAAATCCCCTCTTAGTATGGTTTGCCATGAAGGTGTATCTCACTTCTGAGAACTTACATCCAGTTCATCATCGCTTTTCCTGTCTTGTTAATCTGCAGACTTCTTCAGTATTCAGAGGTCTTCAAACTGGTTCAAAAATGCATGATGTTTGCATTTGGAGGGTGCAACTCCTTTGTAATTAGGATTGTTTGCTTTTGTATTCTGTGGAAGCCAAGAGCTTATCTCTCTACTACTGACACATGGATGTTCCCTACTTTTATGATTTTTTTTTTCTGTACTCTGGACATGAAAGAAACTTCTTTTTAAACTTAGGACTTGTTTTTGACTTCTGCTTTAATTTTGCAAAGCTTGCGTAATACTGGCCTCTTAATACACAGTTTACAGGAACTCTGCCACTGTTAGATAATGGAAAATGTTCCTGACAGAGAAGAGTCAGAGGAAAACACACAGCAGCTCTGAGGGCTGCTTAACTTTGGAGTCTGGTTCCGACATAAAACCAGACAAGTGGCTTTGTTCAAAGTGCTCAGATAGCTAAAGCTGTAAATGTAATCCATTAAAAACAAAAACAACATTAAAGCTACAAAAATCTCACTCTCCATGTCTGGCTGAAAGCAGTTTGGTGTTTAGCCAACAATAGTAATGCTTAAAAACAGGAAGATGGAAAAAACAGTTATAAATCTTCCCATAAAACACAGTCATTCCCTGCCTTGCCCAGTCTCAGATATACACACACAGGATCCAGAAGGTGTAACAATGGTCTTCTTTCCTTGTCCAAGCCATTTTCCTCTTTGAAATACAAAAAATAATGTAGTTTTTGACATTAAGTTCTGGTTTGCGCAAGAAAGCACTGCAGGTCATGCTGCAGGTCAGCTTCCTGTGCATGAGGCTCTTACAGGAGATGCAGCTGCCTACAAAGGATGGAGACGAACTGAGAAAAAACACCTTGAGGAAAAACTGCCTCCTTTGGGGCAGGAATCTAGAGAAACTGCCTGAGAAGGACAAAACACCCATAAAATCCTCCCTTAGCTTTCAGGAACAAATTTCCCAACCCATATAACACCAAGAGGCCCTATAACAAGTGTAGATTCCCACAACTGCAGGAGCAAAGCAGACCCACAATGGGTTGCTCCAGCCATTCCTTGATCAAGCTTCACAGAAGGGCCCAGCATGGGAGTAGAGCTAGTTATTCAGTCAACATCATTCATCACATCCACATCTGGACACACTGCACCACACTCAGGCTTTGCAACAATCTCATACCTAGAGGTGTCCACCACTTTGTACACCACTCCATGGGGAGCCGTGGCACTTGGTACACCGGTGGACATGAAGTAAAGCTCCCCTGGGGAAAAAGATAAAAAGCAAACAGACACAGCCATGAAAATTCGCTATAGAGTTTCTGTCCTGTACAGCAAAAAGGCATCAACTCTGCATCACAGGTCAGAGAGCATCATGAAATGTGGGACCAATGTGGGGATCTGTCTACCAAAGGAAATTAGACAGATTTGTGTTTGGGTTTGTAGTGAGAGTTCATCTGCAGTCCAGTGGCATAAAATACACTTAGTGAGTGGGAGCTTTTACATACTGTCATGAAATATTATTTGGACAAGTTTCCACTGCGGGTTCAGCTGCCCACACTTCTGCTGTCATCTCAGTCTGATCTGTGCCCTTTAACTTCTCTAATGCAAAACAGTCAAACCCTGAATTCTCTTTCTCAAAATGAAATGAAAGGAAATGAAGAATGCCCACACTGTCTTCTGCTCTTTCGGATGAAGCGCTCCTTTGGAGTGAATTACAGGAGAACAAGGTTTTGCTTTTGCTTTCTCTAGCACTATCTCTATGAGGTCTATCTCATACGAAAGGCATTTGGGTCATCACAGCTCTGTTAGGCCACATGGGTAGGGCTTGGCCTTCATCCAAACAATATCCACCACCATTTATTTAACCTATTTTCTCTTAACTGCATTTCTACCCTTCTGCTCCCATTGTGCAGGTGACACTGGGATAAGCAGTCCCTCCGGCAATCCTCCTTTCCTTGTGCCAGCTCAAGCTCTTGAGCAGTGCAATGAAAACAACTGGAAAGAAAAAATACACCTCCAATATTTTTTTTAAGAGAAAAAAAAAAAAAAAAAAAAAGAAGAACAAAAAGAGGCAACAGAGAACTGCTTAGTAAGGCAGATTTCTTTGGGTGTCTTATAGGTACCCCAATGGGAAGAGGGGAAGGAGCAAAGGGGTCAGAGTGGGCAAAAGAAGGTATGGATAGTTGGTGGCAGCTGGTGCTGGCTGCTGGGCCTCCCTTCTCCTCCCTGCTCTCCTGCGCTGCCCTGGGCTGAGCTCCTCCGTATGCTCCCAGCATCCCAGCAACCCCTGGGTGGATTTTTCCTTTTTCTGGTGAGCTCCATTAACCACAGGCCGCAGACAGCCTTGATGCAAACAGTGGTGGGAAACACTTGTCACTGTGTCTTACGGTGCAGTGATGGGTGGTTTACGTCCCACCCCTCTTTCCTGGAAATTACCAGGCAGCAATATGGATGCTCAGGCCATGAAGGACACAGGCTGTCACACGTGTGCCCCCCACACATAGCACAGTGCCTGGGATGTCCCCAACATGTTCAGCTGCCAGGGGATGGGGCTGCTGGCTTTATAATGGCTGTGCAGTGAGCCAAAAATATAGGTGTCCCCAGCCGCATAAACACATCCAGTGCATCAGCCACATTAACATTCATCAGAGCAACAACCCCAAAAAACAAACACTTCTGTGAAGAAAAGCTTTTTAAAGCAAACTTGTAAAAGACAAGCTGCGTAAAACCCAAGATTCCCAGCACACCATAAAGGTGCAAGAGAAGACTCTTCACTGCAGATAAAGCAACCTCCCTAAGCTGTTACCAACAGACTTTTTTCCACTATAATAAAACAAACACAAGGCAAATAACTACGTCTGAGAACAGACTCCTGCCCCAATTTCCACTCAGCATTACTGTGCTTGTGCAAATCACAAAAGCACAGGACAGAAGACGGGTAGCAGGGTTTTAGCTGCCCTTTGCACAGACTCTGCCCACTGGTGCAGGACGAGGGAGATGTGCTCACCAGGTGCATGAGGAAGGGCTGCAATTAACAGCTTGATACTGCACTTAGCAGCCCTCTGAATTGGCGTAAAGCTGATTTAAGCTAAGTTATTCTGATTTTAGGGTAAGACAGCCTTCTCACCACAGCACTGTGAAGCAGCTCTACCTTCTGTGAACATTAACCATTAAAGGAAATATATTTACCTCCCAAAAAGACAGAATTCCAAAGCCAAATTTTGAGCTAATGCTTAATCTGGATGATTTGCATTTACATGATAAAATTTGCATTTATATGGCATGCAATGGATGTTTTGTTTGTGCATCATCCACACCTAACATTATCTGCAGGAAAAACAGATGTTAAAAAACTGGGGCATTCTGGACACAGGTGCTTGTGACCACGAGCCAAGACCTCCCCACAGCAGGGCAGAACATCAACTCCTGCATTGCCAAGTCACACACAAGACTAGTTAGCAATGGGGCTAAACACTGCAGGGCTCATCCTGCCGCCATCCCCAGCCGGGGGCTGCACACTCTGCCTGCCCCACTGCAGGGCTGGGCAATTAACCAACCTTGTATGATCGAAGGGAGAGGCACCAGCTTTCCCTCCATCCAGGAGTCTTTATTTTCTCCTTTTCAAATCACAGCATCTCCCTTCTAGAAAGAAAAATGTCTCCAGTCTTAAAAAATACAACTATGCAAAGCTCCACTGAGACCACATCCTTCAGCCCTGTGCAAGGCAAAATCCCAGCCGGCACTAATAAAATATGGACTTAAGCAGACTTTTGTAGATGCCTACACTCAAGACATAGCATAGGGTTTTCATTCTGCTTCTCCTCAAGAGGTACAAATATTCCAGGCCTGAGTGAGTGGGTTCATAATTACTGTTCATTACATCTGCTTCCCTGTATCTATTAAAAACACAGCCTCCTTGACTAGCCAAGAGGCATAGACTTTCCTTCTCTTGGGTATCATCTTCTAAGGGTCTGCATTCCTAAAGGCATGGCACCTTGAGGGTAGGTATGTTGGCAGCAGCACACCCAGCCCCAGTGCCGAGGGATGTGCCTCTCCAGTTCCCCCTGCAGGCACTGCCTGGCACACTGGCCTCAAAATTAGGATTGTAACTTTGAGTAGGTATTCGGGAGACTCCTTTTAAAGACTGAAGGGGTCGTGCTCTGCTTCCCCACCATACTCTACCCCCCCAGGAGCCCTCTCTGACCCCTTCACTGGTGTTTTCCTCTGAAGAGAAGCCACAAGCACACCACTCAGAGTGACAAAGTTAGAGGATTACCTGCTTCATCTTCAGCAAAGGAGATGATGTATTGGTAATAGTTATTGATAAGCCCAGGGAACATGCAAGTCTGTCCCGTCCCCATGCAGATTTCACTGTACCGCCACTCTCCAGTAGCACGATCCTCCTTCAAAGACATCAGGCGTCTGCAAGGCAAAAGAACACTTCCACAACACAACCAAGAATATGATTTATGAACATTAATGAGGACAGCTGGAAGGATCTTCATTGCTTCCTACCCACATCAGCTGCAATAGGAACTGCAGCTCCTCAAAAACAAAGGATAGTTAATATTAAGACAAATATATGCCCACGCAAGACCCTGTCTCTCTAGGGCAACACAAGCACATGAAAAAACAATAAGGGAAGGTTTAAGGGATATTAGACTATTGCGGAGGAGGGAGATGCTGCCAGATACACAGAGTGCCTGGCCTCGCTGCAGCTCTGTGACCTCTCTCCCGTCCAGGACCAACGCATCACCCGGGGCAGGCTGCGCAGGCACTGCAGGCAAGAGACCTGAGAGATGCAGATGTGGCAAAGGCAGACGAGCTGGGGGAAAACAAGGCACTCCCACGCCTGCCTCACCGTGGGTCTTCACCAGACTCACTGCCAGACAATGTGGTTTTTTCTTTCTATTTCTTCAGTGTCTGGAAACATTGCATCAGAGCATCTGGGGGGTTTCAGGATGCATTCGAATGCTTTTTTACACCACTTCCAGGACTTTAAATGAACATTTAAAACATTGCCTTTTTATTTGTACTGGCACAATGTGGATCAGCAACATCGAGGGCTGTTGGAATGCACAGCACTATGGAATAAGGGTTATGTAAAACATGCCACATGAACCCTCTGAAATGAGCAGTCAGGCTTTGCATGGTGCTTCCAACCAGTAAGTAGCAGCATGGCCTCAGTTGTTAGACTGCATGTGCACTTACAGGTGTAATATCATTGGAGGAGCTTGGCTGAGGGCACAGCTTAGCAAGTATCTGAAGTATTTACTTACCCACTCATAAAATCACCAAATATGTACAGGCCATTCAGGTTGGGAGACTCGCAACCCCGATAGACATAGCCTCCCGTAACTGATTTCCCCATTTTGTGTGGGTATGCATAAATTGGAAGCACATCATCTGTAGGAGAGAAAAGATCCGTGACTTACCTTGTTTTACACGATGCAGAACAGCTGCTTATCTAGACAGGCCTGAGACTAGCACAATACAAATGAAATGCCAATGGAGTCATATTTAGTTTGATTTTCACCTTTTCAGAACCACGTGTGATAGCCCTTCCCAGTTGGATGTGCTAACCACAGCCAAGCTAGCTAAGCAAGACCGGTCAGTGTTTCATCTGCAAAACAAGCTGAACCCCTGGTAAGCCCAAGTGCTCTCTATCACCCATACACCTTGCTGTCCTCCTGAGCCCTTCTCCCCCTACAACCCAGCTCTGTTAATGCAGCTTCTGGCCCATTTCTACACAGGCTGCTGGTTTTGCCATGAATTTGCAGGTTATTCTTAGAGTCACTGCACCCATGCAGGAGATGTTTGCCCAATGTAACTTTGTTTTAAGGGTGAAAGGGCAAAATAGAAACAGGTAACTCCAGACTGCAGGCACTGATGAAAAGGTATGTCGGATGTCAGCACAAATAGCTTCTGTTTCTCTGACACAGAGGAGCCTAAGCTGAAAGGACAATCAAATATTTATGGTATGGTGCAGGCAAAATGTAGTACTGGTATATTCATTGTAAAATATAAGTTAAAACACGAGGCAGAGGCAAAACAGAGGGAGATGCCCTGATTTTGACAGTCTCCATTAGATGCTTCTTCCCCTTTCTTTTGGAACTCCTGGTATCTCCTCATGGTACTCACCCCTCCTCATCCTGCCGGTGTAGCAGATATGCTTCAAGTAGCAAACCCAGCAGCTCTGCCAGAGAGGAGCTTGCAGGGGCATTTCATCTAAAGCAGGTGTTTTCTACACTTCAGGTGCACTTACCATTTTAAAGGGGCTGTGACATTTCACTGTTCTAACAAAAGCATCTCTAAAGGCATCAGAAATTGTTCTGAATCCCTGGAGATGCCAGTAAAGTGCCTACCATGAATGCTCACGCAGGCGCTGTCACAAAGGAGGGCACTAAACGGGCTCTCTGACAACTGCTTCAGCAAAGGCGGTGTGAAAAATCTGCTTCCTGTGCTCCAAATTTCTATAAAGAACAATCACTGCCACTGTACTTGTAGCTAAGTTAATAAAAGGAAGGAAGTCAAACTAAGTTAATAAAAGGAAGTCAAACAACACCACACAGCACATAGAAGAAAAAAAATACCAGAATCTTGGCTACTGCAAATCAGTGCCAGCCTACTGCCCCCTGGATCTCAGGGGAGATGCTCCAGCACAAGATACGGTCACATCAGACCTTGCAACACAATACAGTCTGACTTCACACGTGCACTGGAATTTAGCCAGCCAGCAAATACCCTGCATCCAGGTTTCAAAAGTTAAAAGAAAGCAATAAGGTTTTCCTTTTTGGCATAGCTAAAAGAAACAAAAATACACTGCACACTCAGCTGCCTGCAAAGCAGGCAGTGCATACACTGTTCGACCAGCTTACACAGTATGTTTCTTTCTTTTTTAAAAAATAAGGACACTACTTTTGAGTCATGGAGAAAAATACAATTGCTCCAAATTCTTCTCACTTCTGCAGGGAAGCTTATTTTTTGTGGAAAACATTAAATTGCTCCCCTAAATCACAGAATCACCAAGAAATTTTACTACCACAGATCACCTAGAAAAACAACAGCTAGCCTCTTTCCTTTTCCTCCTAACTCAAAAATGGTAACATTTGGACCTTCAATATTTATCCTCAAGTCAGTTTCCTTCTAGCCTGAGACAGTAGAGGTTTATATCTCAAAAAAACATATGTTTTCCATCAGGCAGCCAGGCTCTGAGGGCAGGAATTAAAAATGACAGTGCAGAAAACTGCACAGTGGGAGGCGCAGTTAATTTGGAGAGCACATCTATTTACCCATTGAAGAGTTGGTGCAAAGCTTTTTATCGTAACAGCTGAACCCTTCCCTCGCCCTCCAGCCGTAATTTTTCCCTTTCTCCACGATGTCAATTTCCTCGTATTTATTCTGCCCCACGTCCCCACAGAAGAGCCGTCCTTTCCCCTCCTTGGTGCGAGGCTCGCCCCGATCAAAAGAGCAGCGCCACATGTTTCTCACTCCATACGCATAGATTTCAGGGCGAGCCTTGGGGTCATTAAGAAAAGGGTTGTCGGGAGGGATTCGGTACAGAGGCCCACGGTCATTGTTGTTTACATCGATCCGCAGCACTTTGCCCAGCAGAGTTGATCTATATTGGGAGAAGAAAGGAAAGGAAAAAATAAAGAAATAAAACTAGACCTTGGTTAAACATCAGAGGTGGCTTTTTTGGGATGTCTAGGGTTTCATTGTTCTTGTTTTGGAAAAGACAAGTACTTTCAACATCTCTGGAAAAACAACCATCTCAACAACTGTAAGCCTTCAAGCGGCACTGACTTCCCACGACCCACTGCACCATGTGGAGCTGCCATAGGGATGGGTCCACTCTCACTTGTTCTGGGCGTTTCCAAAGGTCCCAAAAGGATCTCCAGCCATGCCTCCATCTCCAGTAAATATATAGAGATACCCATCATCTCCAAAAAGCAGCTCTCCTCCATTATGGTTGGAAGCGGGTTCTTCTATTTCCAGGATTATCCTAAATGAAAACAGGGAGGAGGCATTACCTATTGCACAAGCCCTAAACAAAGGCAGGGTAACTCCAATGTTGACACATCAGGAACAGATTTGTTTTGATGGAAACTCCTCCATATCCACATTACTGCATTTTGCTTAGGCATAGCTGATCTTCTAACCTTAAATAATTCGCACATACTTTCCAGATTACAGAAATACCAAGTTGAGCAATAAGGAAAATCTGGGAAGTCACATGACAGAAGATATTTTTAATTAATCATACTTTTCCTCTGATCCTTCCTTCCCCTTATTAAACTTTTTTTTTTTTTTTTTTAAGAAAAGGCATCTCAGATTAAATCCGATTGTAAACTGCAAGAGAAAGGACTCCTGTCTGTCTGTGCATCTGTGCAGCATTTGGCACCATCCTGACAGGCGCTTTCAAGACAAACCTAAAACTTTTCAAACATTGAGGAACAGTTAAATTCTTAGAGAAGAAGAATCTTTAAATGATAATTACACAGGACTACATGAATTTAAAGAGCGGTTAAAAGGAGCCCCACCAACAAATTAACATTTTGACAAAGGTTATTCAATGCAGTACCAACAACCTTTACCTTAATTTTGAATCCAAACTGACCCTTACTTTCATGTTTAATTTATGCACCTGGCACTCCTTTCATAGTAAGAAAAGGGTGAAATACATGAAGTATAACTTTATAGAAAGGTAAAGCCACAAATACATGCAGTGGAGGTTCCTAGGTATAATAATTAAAGTTTATTTTACTCCAGCTTCTAAAGAAGTCCGGATTTCATGCTGGCAGTGCCTCTTAATAGCTGCAAAACCTAATTAGAATAATCACTTATCCACCTCATTTTTAGTCAGGTTTTCTCCCTTCTGAAAGTACTGACAGCTACAATCATGATCAGATTGCAAATTGGGGGAAGGAACCCAACTATGTAATTACTGTCTCCTGCTGCTAAATGTCACCACCTCTGAGTTAAGGCAACTGTGCACAAGCGCACAGACTCCAGCCGCAGGAGCAGGGAGGATCCTATATGGACACAAAGACGAATCCTTCTCAACCTTCCAAAGAAGACAGTAGAAAACAAAACACATCAAGCAGAAATCTGTGGACACACAGACACATGCCTTGCTGCTATGGCAATGCACACCACATGTCAGCCTGAGCTCCCTCTTGGGCAGCATCTCAGGGTGAAGTCAGTGGGACCTGTGCCTACACAAGCACGACCGGACCACAATTTTGTTTTCTTAAGCTTTTGCCGTACTAACCATTAGCTAAACAAGTACAGAAAATGTTACAAATGGAGAGTCTGAGGATTTTTTAATAAGAGAGCTCATGGGCCCTGACTCCGCAGGTTTAAGCTCTGGACTTGCTTTCCTGAGGACCATGTTTCAGTTCCCCTTACCTGTCATCTACAGTGCTGCTTACACTGTAATTTCTTTATAAATCAGCATCCTCTTTTCATCATTAGGCTACATGCATTTCCGAGCTAGAATCATCCACTGCTGAGTATTCGGAAAGCCCCTAACACAACCCATCTAGCAAAGCAAAAATCTTAACATAACTTTCAAGGGTTTCTTAAAACAGTGGTTCTATTATGCAGTCATAAATCTATAGACTTACTATACAAACAAATTTCTTATTATTTGTGCATGTTAATGTGGATCAATTGCAGGATCAGACTCAAACAAATGAAATTTCCAATCAAAATGCACTCAGTAACAACATAGTGGTTTGCATTTTATTTCCTTTTATATTAAATTAGTAATATCACAGGGTTGAGCTGTCATTCAGATAAAGAAATATGAGCCCAAATCCATCTTTGGTCCAGTATCACTGAGTTTGTTCATACTGAATTTAGTAACCTTTGGAACGAATTTCACTCATGCACTTCAGAAGTCCATTTTAAAGGGTAATCATCACAATACCAAAAAAGCACCAACCAAAAATCAGATTTCAAAATACTAACCGTAATCAATGTTTAAACAATGTTCAATTAAATCTACTGACACAGAAGAACTGAGAGATGTAAATGTTTTATCCCTGAGCACTCGCAGCTCATCCATGGAGGACACGTGTATTCTCTGTCTCAATATGCTAGAAACAGACTTGAACTAATATGCTAACACACTAGAATGCAAGAACAATATTCAGCTAAATAAGCCTCATTCAATAATAGCCTTTAAAAATGCACAGGCTGCCCTCTGAGATCTTACATACATTTGCCAGAGAAACGTGTGTACAATACCTTTCAGAACCATGGTCCAAAGCATTCATGTCAGCAGGAGAAATTCTGAACTCACTGATTCGGATTCTCTCTTCATAATGAACTTGAACTGAATAGTAGACATACACTTTACCATTAAATTTGAATTTAGGATGGAAGACAATACCTAGAAAACCTCTCTCGTCTCCTTCCCAAGGTGAGGTAAGTACGGCTTCGCTGATATTCAGAAATGGTTTTTCAAGCCTGGATCGATTGGGGAGGTAGGTCCACACCAGGCCAACCTGCTCCGCAATGAAGAACCTGTGGGTGCCATCGTTGGCGTGCACCATCGCAACAGGATTGCGCAGCCCATTGGCAACCTCCATGAGGCAAAGCTGGAGACAGCCCTCTGCATCGGCAGTCACCAACCCCAGGTTTTGGTTAAGGTTCTGGTTCACCAGCAGGTATGGGAAGCAGTAGTCTGTGTCCTCCAAGGACAGGTAGCGGCAGAATTTTGCGGCGTTATTCTCCAATGCAATTAACTCTTGGTCTGCAGAGAGATAGTGAAAAATGGAGCGACATTTTTGCCACACTTGCAGGCAATAGTCTTGGCAAAGTCCTGGTATCGTCCGCACAGGGGTGGAGGGATCCTCAGCGTCGTACAAGTGAGCTGCATACGGAGAGCATTCCTAGAGGGACAGAGAAAAAGCCTCAAGCAATTTCTTGGACCAGATCTGAAACAGCTGAGCAGCAACACTAATTGGAGAAATTTCACCTTAATTACAACATACGCTGTGGTTTATTCTGAAGATAAATTAACACAGGAAGAGATCATAGAAAGGGGGTTTATCTCAGCATTCACGGAAATGATCTTCAATATTCCTGGTGAAAGCTGGCTTCCTCATGCTGTTACTCATTTACTCCAAACATAGCACTAACTCAAGGAAACCAGGAATGGCACATATCTTGCTACATCACCCCAGTGGACTATACTGGGGAAAACCAGACTTTTCTCTTGGATGCTCTGACTTCTTCTGTGGAATAATGAGCAGATTGATCACAGCACAGAAGCAAAACCTAAGAGTTAGCTAAGAAGATTCAGGTCCTGCATCTCCAGGATGAGAAGGGGAAGGAAAAGGTCTGCAGGGCCAAAATCTGCAACTTTCAGATCCCATCATCTGATAATCCAAACATGCACCTCAAACACAGGTATGATTTTCAGGTTGGAAGGAGCAGGATGAGAAAGTGTAGGAGGAGAGGAGAAGGATGCCCATCCTTTGTACTGCACAGTGCACCTAGCCTGGTATGCTATCACTGCATACACTGTGATATAAAGGCAGCTGGACTCCATCCTTGCTGGGGTCCACCTGCCTTTGCTAGTGGATCTTTGCCTACAGACAGCTATATACCTGACTATAAGTAGTGAAATGTGTCTTGTAATCATGACACTGGTCACCAAGTTCTGCAGGGAGTGCTCAGGCTACAGGATTTCAGACAGTGAACACCAAACGGCTGTAGTCCAGGCAAGGTTCACTGGCAGTGACTGCAGCTCAACCCTCATTTATGGATGGTGCAGCCTTGGAAATCTACCCAAGGACTGAATCAAGTTGACACAATTCACTGTATTCTTCACGATGAGAACTCCTACAGGCACATTTTCCTTACGTAAAAAGTTGAAATCCTGTAAAACTGTCTGCAAGTTACAAACTGGCCAAAAGAACTCAGGTCTGCTTTGGAAGGGCTTTTGCTTGTAATAAGCACACAATATTTTCCAGTTGCAATGCATCTTCTCAACAATCATCTCAAAAGTGCTCTTCAAACAATACAATATGACTCTGTGAAGTCCCAGTTATTTTCACAGGAATAAGTAAATAACTGAGGCAAGAAAGGTCGGAAGAGAAGCTATCCCTCTTGAATAAATTCTGCATTTTTTAATTCCTAGCTGGCATTTTACCTAAGCAAAACCAGCTCAGTTAAAAAAAGAATAATAAAAAATAGCGAGCTGCTTCTAAACCGATAGGGAGCTGTTTCTTAATGCAGATTATTATACTATTCAATAGCTGAAAAGATACAACATCTGAGATACTGAAGTATTTAAATTAGCTGATAAGTACACACAATATTTAATTTTTATTTTATTTTCCATTACATACCATAATAAACTGAGAGGCCATATAACAGATCATTAGTGCACAATAAGCTTTCCCCCTGGAATGTCAAGCCATTCATTGCAAAATGAAGGTTATTATGCCTTCAAATGAGCAGCAATTAATGTGGTAAAAAGGAGATTGAGCATGACACAAAACACTGAAATTACATGGGCAGATTGGGTAATGGCACTCAGCTCAGTTACACGAGGTGTGCCAGGGACAGAAAGAGCCGGAGCATTTGCCCATGCAGTTGTTACGACTGAAAAATTGGCCTCAGAAGACAAACTGAAACAAGACAGAACGGGCTTTAGAAAGGCAGGGCTGGATGGGAGCTCAGTCTGTTGCTGCCTAGGGAGGGTTCACATCCAGAGAGAGGAAGCCCCCTGGTTGAGTACTAGGGTGCTCTTGGTTCTCTGAAAGCCTCTAACAAAGCACACAGTGATCTTATGCATTATAAAGCAATGTCCTGGCTTCAGCACTGGCATTAAAAGCAGCACAGTGGTATGGTTTCCCTGTCCCTTTACTGCTGTGGGCCCAGCCTCAGGTGTGTTTGAACAGCAGTTGTGGATAACTTCCTCACCCCTTACCACATACCTGGTAGTGTATGTCTGTTTACAGGAGCATTATGCTGGCAGTGATGTTCAGAGATCCATCACATGGTACCCAAGCTTGTGCCTGGGGTATTTTCCAGTCATACGTGGAATATTTTCCAACTTCTACTCCACAAGAGGTGGAGCCTGGCGCCTGATCCTGAATTTCTCTGTTTCTGAAGGAAATGTTGTGGTCCTTCACCCTTCACATCATCTTGTCAGTTCACTAACTCAAACCACCATGCAACTCTACACTCAGACACAGCCCAGCATAACTAATAGATCTGCATTCTCATTTCTAAATGGCATTGTCTATTCATTCATTTTAATCTATGACAATCAACGAACTGATAGGCAGATGTTCAGTAACTTCAGTAGGGCTGGAACAAGCTCACGCTATGAAAACAACTCACCAGAAAATAAAACAAGTGAAATGGAGACAAGTTAGCCAAATCCATCCTAACTGCTCCAGGAATTCAAAAGCAGCTACTGCTCTGAGGAACTGCAGTCTGAATCTGGACAAACACCCACATCAAACAATGGCTTATCTACTGCTGCTATCAGCCCAAAGAAGGCAATGGGACTCCTCAGTGCCTGACTTTTACATAATCCCTGATATTCCCTGTCCACTTCCACCTGGAAACTCAAGCCTTTAGGCAAGCTGTTCCCCAAGAAGCAGAACAAGGCATCTGCTTTCCCACAGTTTGGTGTCCTGTATCCCACTGCGCAATAATCCACATCCAGACACATCCTGTGAGACCTGCTGCCCTGGGTGTCAAAGCCATGGGGCAGGCAGGGGTATGTCCCATTGCAGCTTTCCTCTCCCCCACAGCCAAAGGCATCCTCCCAGCTTGATTTTGGGTGGGGGGAATTGGGGGTCGGGGGGTTGCCTGTGATAGGCAGCACTGAGTGAAGGATATTTCTGGTCTTCCACTTGCCCTTCCACAAGGAACAGAAACAGCACCATGTAGTAAATCACAATTTAAGAGAAGGTAGGAATTCTCATCACAAGTACAAGCCAAGACACTTGTCAAAATAATTTGATCACGTTTGAGAGAAATCACAAATTATGTGATGTATGAAAGAGACAGAAGTGTGCTGAGTAAGTTACAGAAACCCACTTATTGATTCAGGTCTGGGATATAAATTGTATCTATAATGAATGAATGGAAGCAGAGTGTTCTGGAGTGCTTGCAATGCCTGAACTTCCATTTCATGCTTGCTTGGCCAGAGGTGGGGATTTGCAGCTTTGTCTGGGCTGGTGATGCACTGAGCTCCTCAGAACATCCCAGTGAATCACTTTCCCATGCTGAAATATTTCACTGATTCTAAACAAATTTTCAGTGGTCAGTTTTCTGATGTACATGAGACTTACTCATTGCTTCCAGAGGCAGGAGGAGTGCTAACTGGTTTCCTATCTACAAATGGACTTTTGGACACCTCTTGTTTTGGGAACACATTCAAAGGTTATTGGTTCCAAACCAATGTGAGGTGAAATATAAGTCAAATCTCTGGAAGTAGATATGGAAAGGGGTTGTTTTTCTCTTTACAGTTTCAGGAACACAAGAGGTATCCTGCAAAATGCTAAGAGCAGAATTTCTGAAAAGCCACTTTGATCCCACCTGAGCATAGCAGACAAGACTCCACTGTCTGAATGAATTTAAGATTTACACTTGCACAGCACAGAGCTGCCACAGCTCTGCCTCAGGGGCACTTTCATACACACGAGGCCACCACTGACTTTGCTCTGTGCGGACTGTGATCATTCTGTTATCACATCTGGCCACAGAACAGCAACCCTGAGTGGTAACTTCCCTATGCAGGATGGCCACCATGGAGGTTTCTACTCCACATCCTCAGGCATTACTCTGTACCCATCATCAGGATTGTTAGCAACTGACATATACTTAAAACCAACTCAAGATGCTGTAACCCAGTACAAAACCCAAAACACTTGATCTCATGAGCTGGGTGTAACAAGGAGCGTGTTTTGTGCA
Source organism: Psittacula echo (assembly GCF_963264785.1). NCBI lineage: Eukaryota > Metazoa > Chordata > Aves > Psittaciformes > Psittacidae > Psittacula > Psittacula echo. The sequence continues at coordinate 64,814,944 of NC_137739.1, read as the reverse complement.
GGTGGGTTCCCTCCTGGGTGTCTTCACCAGGTCCTGTGATCCAGCCATGGGAGAGTGAGGGATGTCTGAAAATTGTAACTGCCCATATACCCATCTCAGAGCACTGCTGCTGATAAACTAAAGCAGAGCAAGATCCTCATTCCTGCCAAAGGACAAGAAGTCCACTGGGACACCTGATGATGGACAGTCACTCCTGACAGTGCCTGAAAGCACATGATTAGGCTGCTGCACTAATCCCTGATGTACCCATATGTGTGCTAATGGACCCGTGCCTGTACCCAGGCACTCATGCCACGGCTGATGCGCCTGCGAGGTGGTCCATATACCCCTGCCCGGGCCTGGGAACTAACGGCACGGCTCACGCTCCCTGTGCTGTGCAAAGCCCCCCGCAGCAGCAGCAGCCCCGCCTCACCTGGCAGAGCAGATCCTGCAAGTGCCCGGCGCAGGCGGCGTACGTGGGCCCGTCGAGGCGAGCGCTCAGGCGGTAGAAGCGCTGGAGCAGGGCGCGGTCCCGCCGCAGGTCGCAGCAGCCAAACTCGGCGTAGCGGCGGCAGAAGGCGAGGCCCCGCGGCGGTCGGAACGGCGGCTTAAAGTCCAGGCACTGCGGGTGCGGCCGCGCCGGCCCCAGCGCCGCCGTCAGGAGCAGCGCCAGCGCCGCGCCGCGCACACCCCGCATGGCCCCGCGCAGCGCTGCGCCCCGCGCGAGCCGGTGGCCCAACGGCGGGGGGGGGGAGTGTGTCTGCTGCCCGGCCCGGCTGCGCGGAGGCTCGGTCGGCCCCGCCGCCGCGCTCCCTCCCCGCGGCGGAAGGAGCGCGGAGAGCGGCTGCCCCGCCGAGCCCGCCCCGAGGTCCCCCCGGTGCCGCCGGTGAGGTCAGCGCCGCGGACACAAGAGCTCTAGGCGCCCGCCCGGCAGTGCTGGGCTTTTGAAGACGTTCACCGCACGCTTACGTTGCGGTGATGGCTTTGGAAAGGCGCTTTTACTTGGTTGCAGCTAGACCACAACCTGGCAGGTACTTGTCAGTGCAGGCCGCACAGCGTGTCGTGGGGGGGGTCTGTGACCCTCCTGTGTGGCACACTGGAAACGAGCTCCTCTGACCAACTCCTCAGGTATTGGCTGCTGGACTCGGCTGTACCCTTGAATCTCTTGATCAAAATATGACAGATAATAGCACTTGGAGTTTATATGGGTGTTGGACATATTTAAAACCAGGAAACTTGGCTTCGGTACAGCTAGTGCTTCTACATCCTTGGCATCCTTTGGCAATCTCGGCCTGGAATGATATTCTGCTTAGATTAATCTTTGAGGCTGGAAAGGAGAGGTCTGGTGTAGTCTTTACACTGTGTATCCCCAGATAGCCTGGGCAACATACTTTCCTTTAGAAAGATGCTCCTCCCATTCAGAGTGGTTCTCCCTCCTTGCTTCCTCCAGTTCAGGTACTCCCTGCCCAAATGAAATAAAATTACCTATGATACTTACCTTGAAGTGCTTCACGGCATACCCTGGGAAAATACTCCAAATGCTGGGGTTTTTGCATATCATATATTGTATCATATGTGATGTTGCCAGCTAGTAAGTTCAAGTCCATTTAAGTGGCTTTTTTCTTTTTGCTGTTCAACACAGCTAGCCACAGTTGTTTTGCATTTCAATATTAACATGCAGACTGCCCATAAAAGACAAAGAATGTGGAGTTCATGCTGATATGCTATTTTTGACTCCTGCTTTGAGACCAAAGAACTGCTGTACAGTGCATATGGACTGTAAAATCACTGCATGGCTTGGAACATCCTGTCAGGAGACCATATGTGCTACAGCATTTGACACAAGTTTGTTTTGCTCTCTATATCACTTATGTAACTGCTGCTAAGGTCACTAAAAACTTTGCATATGTGCAGGCAACCGGAATACCTGATGATCTCACTTGAGAATTCCCTGCCCTTTTATTATAGGTCATTTACATACACTTTTTCATGGATGACCTTGGTAAGCGCATTGGAAAGCACGTGATCTAGCCACTGCCCCTGAAGACTCTGCATGCCGTGCAAAAAACGTGCATGCAGTTATACAACCCCATATTTGTGTAAAAACAGTTGATGTAAAGGCATCTCTTCTTTACACCACTTAATCTTTTATTCCTGTGGTTAACACTGGCTGTTTGTTGTCTCAGTGTTTGTAATGGTTTTTAGCTATTGGTAATTAACATCGCAAGAATGCTTAATATACAAATAATAGATTGCAGTAACCAAACATTTTCTGTGATAATGAGATTTATCCTATAGCCTCTTGATTTGCTATTACAGCTCTTGATTACCTTGGCATCCATGCAACATTTCAGACATGAAAGGAAAACTCCATGCTCCGCATATTTAGCAGTGAACTGCAGAACCAGAACTATAGGTCTGATCTGCTCATCATGGCAAAATGGCATTAAATACCTTTGGGAAGTCCCCTGTGTGTGTTTATAATACACACCCCCATGCCAGAACTCCCAGTGTTTTGTTCATTCAGCAAGGCAATTTTTCAGTTACCCCTCATGCTGCGGATTGTATGGCAATTCATGGGCAAGGCTCTGCTGAAACAGACTGTGGCTGCCTCGGCCTCATTAACAGGCTAGTTCTGTCAAGGACAGCTTGTTTCACGTCTTGCTGTGAGCTCTATTTAGAGGCTTCCCAGGCCACAGGTAGGAGCTCCTGGGCTGTGTTTGAGGGATCTGTGCTGTCGTGGGTAGGAGCACACTGCTCTTTGCTTTTCTTTCCAGCACTGCCCTGGAGACTCAACTAGCTTGATTCCCAAGTTACTGTCTTTCTGCCCGGACTCTCCCATTCACAAAATGAGGACAGTCAATGCTCACCCACCCCATGGCAGTCTTTCAAGGTGTAGTTTATTGATATTTTAATCACTGCCTTTTCATTCTTTATGAGCTCTCTGCCAAGCAGTTGCCAGAGATTAAGGTCAGGAGGGGCACTATTGCCCTTAACCTGATGTGCTGAATTAGAATTTGCCCTTGCTACCCGAGGGCAAGAACATGCATCTGTGGAGCAATTACAGAATGGGGATGAGGTTTGATTTAGGCAGTACTCACGAGGATCACATGGTACATGGAGAATTTGCTACTCAGAAGGTTTCATATTAAAATGACTCATTTTTTTGGATAATTTGAACACTTGTCTTTGTGCTTAATGACCTGAATCAATCAATTGAATATTTTGTGCTGTGTATCAGCTGTTGAAAACATGACATTTGTTTCTTTTGGGGTTTTGCATGTTTGATTTGGGGTTTTTTTGTTAAGATTGCTCCCATTCCCACTGAAGTCCATATGAGTTTTCCTAGTTGACTTCAGCCAATTCTCAGAATCAGCATTTGTACTGATGGATTTAATTGAAGAAGCCAAGTGTGTAAATGCAGTATTTGCTTGCAAGCAAGGCACCAAAAGCCTACATTGAAAAAATGTTGATCGTTTTGGGTTATCAAACCTGAAGTCCTTAGAGACAATTAAAGCAACTGGTAATTGTAGGCACTCCACATCTCAAAAGGACAGTCTTATGTTCCTCAAGATGAACTCCTTGAATGTGCAATATCCAGACTTCTTCACTTTTTCTCCATAAGCTGGAATTTGTTAGTATACATGGGATGGAGGGAATGTTGCTCAGAAATGTAATCACATTCGATCAAATGACCAGTGTTTGACCCAGTGTCTAGAACTCCATCCTTGAGAGGAATTTAATACTCTAAGCTTCAATAGCTAAAGGACACACTGCTCATACAAAAGCCAACCATGAACATCATCCCTAAGAACGTAACAGTCAGGAATTAAACACAGGTCCCAAGTCTTGGAAGGCAAACACAGGGACTGTGAGAATGAAGACCCTAGGCCCACTGTAGGAGAGGATCTGGTTCAAGACCATCTTGAAAACCTAAATGTACACGAGTCCATGGGACCTGATGAAATCCATCTGTGGGTCCTTAAGGAGCTGGCAAATGAAGTTGCTAAGCCACTGGCCATCCTATTTGAAAAATCATGGCAGTCAGGTGAAGTTCCCGACGACTGGAAAAAGGGAAATATAACCCCCATTTTCAAGAAGGGGAAAATGGATGACCCGGGGAATTACAGACCAGTCAGTCTCACCTCTGTGACTGGCAAAGTCTTGGAGCAGATTCTCCTGGAAGGCATGCTAAGGCACATGAAAAACAACAAGGTGCTTGGTGACAGCCAGCATGGCTTCACTAAGGGGAAATCCTGCCTGACCAATTTGGTGGCCTTCTATGATGGGGCTACGGAACTGATGGACAGGGGCAGAGCAGTTGGTGTCATCTACCTGGACTTGTGCAAAGTGTTTGACACTGTCCCACATGACATCCTTGTCTCTAAATTGGAGAGACATCAATTTGATGGGTGGACCACTCGGTGGATAAAGAACTGGCTGGATGGCCACACACAAAGAGTTGTGGTCAATGGCTCGATGTCCAGCTGGAGACCTGTAACGAGTGGTGTCCCTCAGGGATCGGTGTCGGGACCGGTCTTGTTCAACATCTTTGTTGCTGACATGGACAGTGGGATTGAGTGCACCCTCAGCAAGTTTGCCGATGACACCAAGCTGTGTGGTTCGGTTGATACGCTGGAGGGAAGGGATGCCATCCAGAGGGACCTTGACACGCTTGTGAGGTGGGCTGATGCCAACCTGATGAAGTTTAACCATGTGAAGTGCAAGGTCCTACACCTGGGTCGGAGCAGTCCCAGGCACAGCTACAGGTTGGGCAGAGAAGAGATTCAGAGCAGCCCTGCAGAGAAGGACTTGGGGGTGTTGGTCGATGAGAAACTGAACATGAGCCGGCTTCAGTGTGCGCTCGCAGCCCAGAAAGCCAACCGTATCCTGGGCTGCATCAAAAGGAACGTGACCGGCAGGTCCAAGGAGGTGATCCTGCCCCTCTACTCTGCTCTCGTGAGACCTCACTTGGAGTATTGTGTGCAGTTCTGGTGTCCTCAACATAAAAAGGACATGGAACTGTTGGAACAAGTCCAGAAGAGGGCCACGAGGATGATCAGGGGACTGGAGCACCTCCCGTATGAAGACAGGCTGAGAAAGTTGGGGCTGTTCAGCCTGGAGAAGAGAAGGCTGCGTGGAGACCTCCTAGCAGCCTTCCAGTATCTGAAGGGGGCCTACAAGGATGCTGGGGAGGGACATCAGGGACTGTAGTGATAGGACAAGGGGTAACGGGTTAAAACAGGGGAAGTTTAGATTGGATATAAGGAAGAAGTTCTTTATTGTAAAGGTGGTGAGGCACTGGAATGGGTTGCCCAGGGAGGTTGTGAATGCTTCATCCCTGGTGGTGTTCAAGGCCAGGTTGGATGAGGCCTTGGGTGACATGGTTTAGTGTGAGGTGTCCCTGCCCATGGCAGGGGGTTTGGAACTAGATGATCTTAAGGTCCTTTCCAACCCTAACTATTCTATGATTCTATAACTCCTTGTAGAGGAAATAAAGCTTTGCTTTCTCATTACACATCTGATTGTGAAACCCTTCTGTTCCTCATTTGTTTTCTGAAGTGTTTTATTTTCCTTGCTGGTAGAGACACTGAGAACTGATCATTATTAAGAAAACACAAGAAAGAAGATGTGTGTGTGCATGTGCATAGCATGTATACACAAGCCCAAGATGTGAGCAAGGTAACACCTGCTTTTCAGTGAACAGAATCCATGCTAGGCAGCATGGTAGTGGCCTACTGGCATGGAGACTGCTCATGCACACAGCTTTTAGTATTCTACATGAACAATAGAAAAAATGCATTAAGGCTTTGGAAAGATGCAAGAACAGTTTTACAGCACAGTCAAAAACAAATCGGCATCTTCTCATTTAAGGTGATTTGTCAAGCAACATATATATAGGCTGAGTGGTAGCTGAAGAAATGCAGGCTGTGATAGGCCTACCAACACATTTTGATATTGAAAGGAAGCATCTAATGCAAGAAACCTGAGAAGCCAGCCCAATGTCAGTGATAGCATGTGCTATATCAAGAATACTGTCAGAGGATTTGATAAGCAGAAATCCTGCTGCTTCTAGACATGCTGGGATGATTTAGATGTGGAATGAAATGTACTGCTGCAGCATCGAAGACCTAATTTCTCCTGGTAATGGAACCATGCGAGTTTTAATCCTGTTGTGAAGAAGCACCTCCTCCTGCTTCAGCAATACCCTCTGGTGCACATTCCAGGTCTCCTTGTCGTATGTCACAGAAAATGTTTGCACAAAACACTGGGGCAGCCCCTTGGATGGTGTAAATCAGCAGAGCTCAGCCATAGCATATGATATCCAGGATTTCCATATAGGTGGCACACTGATAAATGCTTTTCCTCTCCTTCTTATGCTCATTTTATGCACAGGAAGGATGCAAACGTCACAGTTTTACAGCAGTCAGAGAACTCCCTCGCTTCTTTTGCTTCACAACTTGCTACCATAGGAATTCTAATGCAAGAGCCCTAAAGAGAGCATATGGACAGTAAGCACTCCTTATGTGTTGCACATACGAAAATAATATATTTTCTTATCAGCTCACATGAAAACAGATCACGCAGAAATGATTTGTTAAAAATTACTACTATTTTCCCTGCAGTAACAGCAACAGAACAATAAGTAACAATGCTTGAATGGGTTCTATTTTACAGTGCATGGAACTCTTCCACTTTTTGGTCACAAGAGAAATAATAAAGGCATTAAAATATATGTTTCTTTTCAGAAAGTGTTGTATTGATTTTATGTAACATCTGAATCCTTTGTGTTGTAAATTACATACAGCCATATAATTTGCCTCTAACAAGAAATAGACCGAAAGAGTTGCTCAGTGAATTGTACAAATGAGCCTTTTCTCATCAGTGATCCAAGGCGTAATAAAATACCCTGCTTTTTTAGTTCCCTCTGAGAGCTGGGAAAGCTCAGTTACAGAAGCAAGTATATTCCACTGAAAGAAAAGGTGATTAATCATAGCTTGAGCCCATACTGAAAAGGAAAAATCCAGCTGGATCCATGCTTCTGTCCCAGAACCATTCAGTCTGTTCTCTAGTTTGGACAGAATAAGCTTTTTTTTTTATTAGCAACCACAAAAATGTTACTTTTTTGAAGCTAAGCTAGCAGCAGCCAATGCTGCCATTGCTCCACTTCTGCTGAAGATTAAGGAGCTAGTAAATAGGTTGTCGCTGTTTCCTAATAGTTGAAATTACAAGTCGTGGCCAATAAAAGCAAGCTGTAACTTGAAAAACTCTTCCCCAAAGTAATCTGGTCTTGCAGCAAAAGAGAATAGATGCTGGTCTAGAAACAGAGAGACTGCAAATTTAAATTTCTGAAACCTTTTTAGCTAGGAAATGAGGTAAGTAATACTGGCAGCTCTGTCAGGCCCTCAGACGTGTTTTATAAAAGACGTATCTGGAGACCAATCTTTCAGGAAGGACAAAAGAGAAAGGAAAAGAGAAGTTACTCAAGTCCACATAGACAACCTATCAGGCTCTTTTCCTGCAGGACAGGGACCATGGAAATGCAGACTACATATAGCATAGAACCCCTGGAGAATCCTGACCTAAATAAGCAGCTTTTGGGTAGTTACATCCCCTGTGTAACTGCCCCAGCACTAGCAGGCAGGTGGTAACCCCACTGCCACTGGTTTCCAATCAAGTGTCTTCATGAAATATGGAAGGAACATTTTCTGCTACAGGAACATGTAAATTTTCAGTTTATTTAGAGAAGTGTGGCATTTAAAGGCAGCCAAGGAGATCATGCTCTTCCATCCACTGATTTGGCAGCTTTTCTTTCACATTTTCTGGGAAAGTAGTGAAGAAACATGTGATGTCTTCCCTTCCCAAAGCCAAGGAGGGCTTTGACCCCAGAACTACTAGCTGCCACTATGGGGTATCAGCAGGCATCTCTCCCAGTACAGCAAGTGTTACAGTGGTCTGGGGTCATTGGAGAGCTGGACTGACTGGCTTCAGAAGATCTCGTAGCCCCAGACAAAACCTGCTCTAGGTGAAATAAATGGAAACTTGAGGGCAGTTCTGAACAAGTTCAGATTGCTTTCCTTTCTGTCAGCTGTTCTGCCCTATAGAAAGACCTTTAATGGAGAATAGTAGACTGTGTATTTCTCTCATAGCCTAACTCTGGTGGAAGTTTATGACGAAAAGCCTTTTACAATGAGTCCCAAGTGGAATGGATGCTTGCCTTCCGTTGGTGTCCACATGGGCTCAGTATCTGATGTGCTTTGGCATGTTCAGCATTCCCACTGTCTGTATGTGCCTCTACACCTTTGAAAATCCAGCTCTAAACTCTTAATGACTTAAATCATAGGATTAAACCCTCAGTTTTAAAAGAATGGCATTTTCAGACACTTGGAGTTATTTTGCCATAATCGAAAAGTCTCACATTCTGTACATCAGTTATGATTTATGAGTCAGCCTGACATCGCTCAAAATGCTGAAGCAGATGTGGCACTTGCAAAGCATTGCAGCAACATAGCAGTGAAAGCCAAAGAGGCACGACTGCATCTACAGTCCATGGCTCAGGTACAAACTCTAGGTGTTGCAGAAAATTTTTATTTCTGCAGGGTTTTCCAAGAGCTGTTGAAAATAACTACAAATTGAGAGCTACAGTTATTTGATGTCTGATTCATGAGCAACAGTATCTGTTGCTGTAGGAGCACACGTGTTTCAAGTAGTTTTTACCCTTCGCTCTTCCCTGGCCTCCCCCTTGGCTGCAGCATTTTCATCGGGGGCCTGATGTGTGTCACGGGTTGGCAGCTTTGGCCATTGCAAGCAGGAGGGAGCAAAGCTCGGGAGCAAAGGGATTTTCCTTGGCAGCACATGCCACAAGCTCTGAACAGGTCATATCTGGGAAGTTATGGTCTGATCACCTCCCACAGCCCCAGCGGCCAAGCAAGGGGAGGTCAGGTAAGGAGGTCTTGAACTGACTACAGCTAATATATGTCAAAATTAACAGCCTGAATTACACACAGAGATAACTGGGAGGTCACTGGAGATCACACAGCATTGCTATTTCTGGATGCCCCTGGGGCATGTTGCAGTAACCCAAGCTAGACTGAGCAAAGCCTGGTTCACTGTACCAACATCTGGGTCAGGAGCAGAAGGAAATCCCTCTGAGCAAGCATCAGCAGTGAAAAAAGCTCCTGGTGCTTTGGCTATTCATCAGCTGCAGAGGATCTTGTGCCATTTGTGAATGCTAAGCCTGTTTTATTCAATACTCCGTGAAATAACCACCTTTATCCGTAGACTGAGAACAGATTCTCAGTGGCCCTCAGTTCTTTACTACTCTTAAGTGCTCTCGTTTGAGGAGCAGAGAAGGTGGCCTTGCAGGGTCACTGCAAGCCCAAGGCAGGCCCTGAGGTGCTCCAGGGTGGGTTGTCTCCAGACTCCACTGAAGGAGATAGCTGACCTGTTGGAATAATGCAAATCTTGTAGCCACATTGAGCTTTCGTGCATGAATCTCTGCCAGGGTACAACCACTTCTGTCAGCAGATTCTCAGCCAGGTTGTGAAGATGCCCAACAATGCACAGCCTGTTACCATGTGGATATTTTCTGTATCTGACATGGCAGAGCTAAAGGGATGGATCTGGGTCAAGTACTGGTGTTTTGTTTTTATTCCTGTTCCTAATACAACATGTGTGCAGTGTTTCAGTCTCTGGTGGATCTAAATGCAGGTTTCACCTCAGAGTCTTTGACTCAAATCTAGTTCAGTAATACCTGAGCTGTTACCATACAAATAGCTGCCATATGAGCTGTATCCAGTGGTATCTTTATTAGCCTGTATTCTAGCTTGCTGCAGATGGGAAACTGGCTTGTCCACAGCCCTGCCGTCACAAAGGAGCACCCACAGTTAACCTTCTCACCCTCCATGCCTCTTCATCCAAGCATACAGCATTGCTGGCTTTCTTCTCTGGAAGTTCTGAGAGAAGATTTCCTGAATATCCCAACTAAAGATCCTGTCTACGAGGCAAAACGTTGTGCGCGTCTATACTTCATGTGGCATGACTCCACCTCCTGGCAACCAGGGGTAAATAAAGCCAGCTGCTATTTGGGATTCTCAGGATCACTTTCGGTCTTTTCCTCTTACACAGAGCATGTGTGTCCCCTGGCTGTGCCAATAGCATCCTGGGGATGTAAATGGGAGCTTGCCACAGGGCTTGAATGCCTCCAGTGTGAGACCCTCCCATGGTTAGGCCAACCTGACATAGCCAAACCTCTCTCAGTTGTAATTTTGCTGTACACAAATTAGGGGTATTTACCCCATACCTGCCCAGATTCCACTTTTGATGCCTCAAGGAAGGTCGAGTCCAGCAAGCGGTGAAGGGATAATCTGGACTTTGAAGATTTGGATTCAATTGCCTTAAATGAGATGACCATGTATTAAAGGTGCTTGTGATATGCAAGGCAGGAGATTGAAGTACATAGGCTAATTTCAATGTTTAGTCTCTTCTTGCCTGTTTCCGTCAGTAAAAAGGGGAGACAATACATCCCTACTTCACAGCACTAATATTGTACCAGTGCAAGCCATAAAAACACCCAAAAGTTTTCATCTTCTCAAATAAAGATTTTATTCATTTTGGACAAAAACATTTTTTAAGGGTTTAAAATACAAGTAATAGAAACAAATATTGATAATCATGAAAATAGAGGATTTACAGAGAAATGTCAACTTATGCAGCAGTTCAGCAGAAGGATGTGAAAATGGAAATGGAAAAATTCCTCCTTCACAGTGATGACTCTTGCCCTTTAAAAAACAGCCAGATGAGACTCTTTCTACCCACAGGGCTCTCCTGCAGTGACAGCTACATTAACCTTTGCTGACAAGCACTTCTCTTTGCTTGTAAAATCAGCTTAGTGTGTGCAAAATTCTTCCAGACTTTAAAATGGTTACTATCAAATGGAGATACGCTCCATGCAAAACAAAACATCCTCGTGCCTTACAATTACTCTTGTGCTGTTAGTGCTGATCTGAGATCACTGGATGGGCTGAGGCAGGATGATGTCTGGGCATCTGTCTGCTTTGGCTAATACTGCAGAAGATATGTGAATGTAGGAAAGGACACTGGGGTTTTTTGCTGCACTTCTCTCCCTGGGCATTTTTCTGTGCTTATCACCACATTGTCTGTGCAATGAGCAACACAGCAGAGGAGCAGTAATATATGCCTGGATTATTTGTCTGTTGCTATTAGAGCAATGCTTCGGAATAGCAGATAAAGCCAGCGCACTCCCTCCTGCACGCAGGCCTGCATGCACATGAACGCACACTCCTTTCCTGTCATCCCATTTCCCCCTATTAATTTCACATCCTTCTTGTTCTACATCTGAGCCGCCCTTTATATGTGAGGAACTCCTCCTGTGCAAAGGGAATTCTTTGGGGCTTGGGCAATAGGAAGCTCTGCCAGTCTCCTCCCACCTTATCACAGCACCAAGCCCTTGAAAGTGGGTCACACGAGCCCTGCCACCTCATCAGAGTCAAGCTTCTACATCACCTAGGGCCATTTCAAAGACGTCGTAGCCCCATGCTGAATTTAAACTATGCAGCAGATACCATTTTGATGCAGCCAATATTCTGTAATATTTCTATGACATTTATAATTGCTGACCAAAAATCTCCAGGACTAGGACCTTGGAATAAAATACAAGTCGGGCTCTGAATCTACTCCACCGCATCAAAAAATCTGTCAAGTCTAGGCCTCAACAAAGTACAGGAATCCAGCACATCACTGAAAAGATAATAATAATTAAAATTGCTTAAGGTGGAATCGAATAGGAAATCATAAGATAGCATAGCATAGAATAGCATGGCATAGAATAGAATGGGACAGAATGGAATGTCTTTAAAGTGCTTGAAATTGCCTTTATAAGTAACTGGCTAATTTTGCCGTGTAAACACAGTACATTCTTGTACTGTCTTTCCTTTAAGGCTCCACTGCCAATCCATGATATTCATTACAAAACTCCTACTGAGCTCAAATATGCAAACCTGGCTTTCAAACCTGCCTTTTCACTGCACTTGGAATTTTCTGACTCAAATAATTGACTGTTAAAACCTTCAAGTAAAATGTTAATTTGAGTGTGAGAAAGGAGCAGCCTTCTGCTGCAAAAGCAATGGGAAATGACTTAGCTGCAAGCACAGATGCAAATCAGCTGAAGATACTTTTCTAATAGTTTCTAAATTAAATAGTTGTTACTATTTGCCTTATTCTAGGATGTTGGACTCACAGTAATTTTTGTAGAGATGCAAAGTTAACTGGCAAATCAGACAAAGAATGCTGACTTTCTAAGAAACTCATTGTGTGTACTTGGTATTATCAGGTGAAATTTTGGAACTCCCCTGGTCTTCTACGTGATAAAGTTTAGTTGTAGAATACAGTTCATTAGGGAAGAGGTCCATGAACTCCTTCTGAAACTAAACTGAGTGCCTTGTGAAGTGTATTTACAAAAATGTGTATCATGGTGCTTAGAGGCAAAATGATTTTCTGCCTCCTGTATGCCCACATGAAGGACTGCCAACATCTTGTTCAACACGGGTATAATGCCATTATTTCGACACTGAACAAATCCAAAATAAATACAGCTGTGGGAATTCAGACCTGTTTTCTGTTGATCACAGAGGCACAATTTTCACACATGTAATTCAATGGTAGCACGGCCCCCAGCTTCATTTGGGCCAGGATTTCAGCCAGGGAGTTTTGTCCTCCAAGCTTGCACGTGAGAAAGTTTAAAATAACCCACCGAGAAAGGAAAGGACTGTGGATAATGCAGCCAGGGTGCCTCACCCAAATGGAGTTTACAGCTGTGCGCTACAGACAGCTCATAAGCCAAAGCTCCTATCTCCAAAACACAGCACAGCCCTTTGGATGGTGAGCTCCTTGGGACTGAAAGCACTTTGCTGGGTGTGCTTGTTCAGCACCCAGCACAGCTGGCCCTTGTTCCCAGGGATGGCTTCCAGGTGCTACTGCAATGCCTCCAAATATTAAACCTAATTGTGGCATATGGGAAGGAGGTTATGAAAGAGAAGATTAAAGAAAGTATAAACTGGGATTTAGGAAGACTTTTTACAATGCATGTGCAGTGATGAGAAGCATTTAAATGAAATGAATAGGAGGGCTGACGTACCCCTGGAAAGCATTACAGGAACACCAGCAGCTCTCAGAGGTGGAGGGCCCACGCTCTCAGGGGAAAATGCTCTAAGTGCTGCAGGCTGGTTGTGCAAGCAATCCCAGAGCTGTCTCCCTGGCCTGACGGGCAGCTCTGTTGATTAAGCTATCAGAGATGGGATTCAGAAGTAATCTTGCTGGTCCCCCGATCAGCAGACCCTGAGAAGAGTGGGAAATAACCCTCCCCAAATTGTTCAAGGCTGAGTTGCAGGAGGGAGCAATGATGAAGATAATGGCTTTTTAAAAGTAATCAGGAGGAACAGAGAGAAAAACATTAATTCAAGAAACAGGGTCAAGATATGGGTCCTGCATGACGGCATGGCACATCACTTCTTGGCTGCCACTGTGAGCAGCCTCTCCAGCTGCCACCATCCCATGGGTGATTAAGGGGGCAGAGGGGCTTAACCAACAGCCCTGGGGTTCCTCCATGCTCTGGTTTTACCAGATGGAGTGTAGTTGGCCCCTTGCATTTTGCTGGTGCTGTAGACTTTGTGTGTCTCAGTATAAGCCAGCTCAGGTCTGGCTAGATTTGCTACGCTCCACCTTGCCATTAGCCAGGCTAGAGCCAGACTTGCTCCAACAGAGACTCAGGGATCTCCACTGTGCTTGGCAGCGCTGCATTACCCATCATTTTCCCTTCTCTGTGGTGTCCTAGCCCCACACAAGCCCAGATGCTGCAGATGTAACTGTAGAGGACACTGATGTGCTGCTGGTGCCAGCAGATAACCTGTTCCCTTCTTCATGAATTTGCAGGCCAAAGACACTGGGAAGGGCTGGCACCCTGGGAGAATGTCACTGACAAGATCACAGACCCCCATGTTGGGACACGGAAACGCTTCTTTTTTTAATGGATTATTTATGGATGGGAATCCAAATGATTCCAGTGAATGGAGTAGTAAGACTTTAAACTTGTGCAAGACTTTTTTTTTTGTTCTAGTATCCCCGTCCATTTAGCAACATAGCATTAACAACATGGTTAGTGGTGATCAGCTACAGGGTCTAAGACTTCCTCCTGGAGAGCACCTCCCGTTACTAGGAAAAGAGATAATTTAAAAGGCATATATCACTCACTTGCCTCCTGGATACCTGTCTGCTCCTCTCAACCTTAAGGTAAATATCATCTGTTCCACTGCTAGAGGTTCCCAAGCCTCTCGGCTGTTCTATGCCTATCTTGCTTAGACTCCAACGCCTCCTGGCTGGGGACTGGTTTTGTTTTATACCTTGTCAAGTGTTGAGCTGCTTGGTTTTTTATTCAGCACCAACAAATATATCTGATAATTGGCTCAGACAGCAATTACTTTGGGAATGGTTTTTATTTGATTTTGGTTGGTTTGCAACTAAATTGCTATGAATAACAAAACACTGGTTCAATGTCTCGGCTTTAACGAATGCATAGGGCTGCTGTGTTTATTTCACAGCTTCAGCCATGAATAGAACTAATCAAAGCATGTAAAGAAACCACCGTGTCAGAACTGTTCAGAAGAAGGTCACTAATAGTCTAAAACTGTGGTCAGAATGTCTGGATTTTAAAGTCTGAAAGAGCCATGGGAGGTGGAGGCTGCCATTTCCTACACTTAAACACTTAAAATCACATGTAGAAATGTAACCAGCTTAATTTTTGCAACTCTTGTGACTTGGACTACCCACAGTTTCTGGAATCAAACTAATAAAGCCTCAGATAGGTATTTGGGAAGCAGGGTGATCACTATTCCAATCTGACCCAAGATCTAAAGGAATTTCTAATTTATCATATCAATGTTCTGTGATGAGTAGCCATGAGGGAGATTTCAAAGGTCAGGAGAAATGAAATGCAGATTTAAATTCAAATTAATCAGAGGCAGACTCTAGGCTGGCTTACACTTACATGGGTAAATATTCACCATGGGCTATATATCACTCCAAAACATGGAAATATAATCTAGAAGTGAATTTCAGAGCAGTGAACAAAATGTAAACCATAGGAAAGAAACTGTGATTGAAGGCACAAACTAGACAGTGGCTGCTGGGGAGCAACGGGGCAGGGAAAACGGGAGTGTGCCCAGCCAAGACATGTCACACACTGGGGCAATCTGAAAGCTGCTGTAATTGATGCCATCATTAGTTTCAAGACACTTTTCCATGGTCTGACACCTAAAGTGCTCCTTTTCTGGGATTTGCCCCTCTTGCAGGATGGGGAAGAATCCCCGAAGGCCCATGCCGTGACACAGAGACCATAACACTGCCCAGGTCTGAGGCATAGGGATTTTACATGTGAGCGTAGAAAGTTTGGACAGTTTTGGTCCAAAGGCATATAAAAGCTCTGGAAGATGTGTTTGCTTTATTTAATCCATATGTTTGCCCATTAAATAATTCAGAGGATGATATATTAAACAGACTTCAGAGAAAAGTGATGGAAGTGCATTTGCTGAAGCAAGAGCTTGTATAATGAGACATTCCATAAAAGAAGCTGGATTTTTAAAGTCAGAATGGATTAAGGGCATGAATTCATGTGTCTCATGAGAACTTATTACTTACAAACTCAAAGGACATTCAGAGACCTCCAGAAAGAAGTGGCTCTCACTCTTGAGTTTAATTTTAATATATAAATAAATTGTAAATAAATTGGGTTTATAGTTGTAAATAAACTGGTTTTATAGTTGTTTCAGTGTGAGTAAGAATGAAGAACATTGATCACCCAATTAGCCGTATGGGGTTTTCGTAAACAATGAGGAATTTAGTAAGGATTATTTTACACACTAGAAAAAAAAGAAATGTAGCTATAAAAAATGTGCCTTTCTTTTAAGACTACAAGAAAAGAGAAATATAAATTTAAGAGAAGAGAGTTTAAATTACACCAAATAAATCACTTTGAAAAAAAGTCCAATATATTTTTCCCTGTCTGTGCTGTTGTTATAACATAATCTGCTTGGGCACTGATAACAACATCAACAGGTTGATGGCTGATTTCATGTTCTCATACATTAATAATCATATTATGATCACTCTAACTACAGGTCTGCCAAGACTGCAGGAAAATGATCATTTTCCTTAAAGTAATACCTTCAGTAGTGTGTAAAAGAAACCCAAACTTGAAACTTTTGAATAGCCCCCAGTTGCAGGTGGGGTCTTGTTCCCCAAACCTGGCAGTGAGGATGAGGATGTGAATGAGGGGGATGGTGATGCAGGGGCCTCATCCTGCAAGCACCACGTGCTGGCCTGTCCTTTAGGAGATTTATTTTTCAGAGCCTATTTTGCAAGGTGAGCTTCAGTGATGCCTCACAAACGATAACACAGACCCTCTCCTCTCATCCTGCTTTATTTCCCTTTCACTCCTCATTTTCACAGAGAATTCAGGGTTTTTTTTGGCCATCCCTCTTCGATTTTTCTGTAGCAGCAGTAAGGTCTCCCCTAGTTTTCTAGAAAAAACGTTTATTTTAAAAGTGCTTTTGAGCAGTTCATCATTATTTCTGCATTGAACACAAACTACCTCAGTTACAGGTGTGTGCAAAATGTGGTAGCATAGAATATTTCAGTTGGAAAGGACCTACAACAATCATCTAGGCTGCCCCTATGCAATGGATGGCTTTTACCCACCTCAGGCTCTTAAATAAGAGCACCAAGTTCATAAATATCACCCGTCGACCCTGTGTGCTGCCACTGAGACGCTTCCCTGCAATTCTTCAGCAAGGCTTGACCTCTCATACGTAGTGGGTGAAAGATGATGACTGATCTGAGGCCTGAATCTCATTTGAATGAAGTAGCATGTGGACAGGCAACAGCTTTCAATAGCTGCCCACATTTTTCCTGCAGCAAGTGCTGTGTGTTAGGTTCATAGCCAGAGTTATGCAGGATTTTAAGACAGGGTCTGAGAAGGTGAAATATTCACTGTAAGTGAAAGCAAGTCCTATTTTTACTTAGCCAAAGGAATATTTGCACTTAAATAATAAGTGCACTTAAGTGCGCTTAAGCCTAAGTAGTATTTCTTGCTCTATCAAGACTTTTGCATTTCAGTTGTCAAATGCATATATATAAATAGATGTATATATAAATGAAACTATTAGACCAATATTTAAAGCACTTTAATGACATGATCAAAAAGAAGTCTCCTTTGTTTGTGTTATCTTTGTCTGGCTGCTGTAGATACAGATCTGCCTCTCTTGCCTTATAGAGAACTCTCAGTGATCAGAGACAATTTCCCTAGGATTAAAGCAGTAGACTTTTAGAGTCTTTTAGCACTATCACAGTAAAGAGCAGGAGAAATGAGTGTGTGAAGCTTTTGAAAAGTGTAGGCTTGGTACCTCCAAAGGCTTAACCTGTCTGTTTATCCCAAGGATAGCCAAGGGGTGGGGGGAGTAGAAACTGTGTGGCTGACTTGCCGACTGGCTTAAACCACGACAGGAAGGAACATAAAACATTTTTCCTCCATCAGCACACCCCACTCCTGGCTTGGACCATGCTTCCAAGCTCATTCTGGTGCCTAAATAATTCACATCTCCCTATATCTATTAAATCACTGTCAGATATGAGGATTATAATTGGATTCTCTTTGTGGTGCTCAGATGCAGACACGTGTTAATGAGAAAGCTGACCAAGACACCAACTCGATTGACACTGGCTGTTTAGCAGCTGTCAGGAGGTAATGACTCCCAGTCACTGCCTCTCTTGCCTGGGTTTGAACCAGTAACCCAGCGACGAAGGGCTCGTATCTCATTATTGCCAACCTTATGAAGTTTATCCATGTGAAGTGCAAGGTCCTACACCTGGGTCGGAGCAGTCCCAGGCACAGCTACAGGTTGGGCAGAGAAGAGATTCAGAGCAGCCCTGCAGAGAAGGACTTGGGGGTGTTGGTCGATGAAAAAATGAACATGAGCCGGCAGTGTGCGCTCGCAGCCCAGAAAGCCAACCGTATCCTGGGCTGCATCAAAAGGAACGTGACCAGCAGGTCGAAGGAGGTGATCCTGCCCCTCTACTCTGCTCTCGTGAGACTTCAGTTGGAGTATTGTGTGCAGTTCTGGTGTCCTCAACATAAAAAGGACATGGAACTGTTGGAACAAGTCCAGAGGAGGGCCACGAGGATGATCAGGGGACTGGAGCACCTCCCGTATGGAGACAGGCTGAGAAAGTTGGGGCTGTTCAGCCTGGAGAAGAGAAGGCTGTGTGGAGACCTCATATAGCAGCCTTCCAGTATCTGAAGGGGGCCTACAAGGATGCTGGGGATGGACTCTTCATCAGGGACTGTAGTGATAGGACAAGGGGTAATGGGTTCAAACTTAAACAGGGGAAGTTTAGATTGGATATGCGAAAGAAATTCTTTACTGTGACGGTGGTGAGGCACTGGAATGGGTTGCCCAGGGAGGTTGTGAATGCTCCATCCTTGGCGGTGTTCAAGGCCAGGTTGGATGAGGCCTTGGGTGACATGGTTTAGTGTGGGGTGTCCCTGCCCATGGCAGGGGGTTTGGAACTAGATGATCTCAAGGTCCTTTCCAACCCTAACTATTCTATGATTCTATGATTGCCAGTCCCTCAAGCCACCTCTTTCCCTCGCAGCAGATGCCTATTGCATTAGTGTCAAAAAGAGGTAATCATGTGTCTAAGTCATGTTCTGCACTGGAAGAATTTTGTAAAGGCACATCTGTTCAGCACCTGAAAGCACCACGCTGCATCCAGAAAGTGCTGGGGCAGGCTGCTGGGTGACAGGGATGTACTGCAGACTCTGTCCCCTGCGCGGGCTCCTACGCTCCTGCATCCCTTTGCATCCCAGCGTCCAGCGTACTTCCAAACGGGAAAGGAGCTTCAAGTCTTTATTATATTCTTATTAAGACTACTATGTGTGGCCTTTTAAAATCGCTGGGAGACAAAAGCAGGGGCACCAAATCATAGACAAATTATAGACAAAAATCCACTCAAGTTAGCTGAGCTGCTCTCACTTATCCCGAGAGGATTCACCTCATCTAGTGAAGCTCAAATGACTAGGCTTACCTATCGGACATACCTGAGAAGTACAAGGACTGCAAAATAATCTGCCTCTAAGAAGACAGATAAAAATAACAACAGCCAAATGCACTGTGATTTTGGCTTCAGTTTATCAGGAGTCTGATCCAGCTAGTATTCAGCAGCAAGCAGTAGCCAGACCATATTTACAAGCTGCAAAAAAGCCTACTCCTGGGATAGAAATGGCAATAAACCATTACTTGAAGAAACTACATGTAAAAATAGCTCTTGCTCTCTGCCTTCCGCCAGCTTTCAATTTGGTGATGCTGGGCTCTGCCTATGGAAACAAACCTGGTAGGGATGCTGCTTCCAGCAGGGCTGGTGCTGGATGGCAGGCAGGGTCCCCTCCCAGGCCCCACAGCTGCTTTTCCAGTCTGTCAGGTCAGGTAAGTGAAGCAAAGAACAAAAGCATGACTGTGTGTGAAAAAGGGCAGCAGCAGTGACCTGTGACTCCTGCAGCCCACCTTGCCTTTGCCCTGGCCCCCAGCAGTAAAAAGAGACCATTGCTCAGGGTTTAAAGCTAAGTAACTGCTGCTGGTGTCAGTGATGAGATTTACCTCAATAGAGGAGTTGGCGTGTCTCTGAAAGCCTCTCCACATTATTATTATTATTAGTAGTAGTAGTAGTAGTAATAGCAGGAGGAGTAGTATTGGTGGTAGCATTAGTATTAGTATCAGTATTAGTATTAGTATTACAACTTGTGTGATAGTCGCTTCTGTGGCCTTCAGTTACAGACTAAAGCCCATGCAGGGTAACAGCACTGACTGCAGAAAGGCTTCCTTTCCTGATCAGTAATTCTCTCAAGGACACCAGACTTGTGTCCAGGAACTATTTGCTCTTTATTATCTGCTCAAGAGCAGCAACAGCAATCCTTTTCTACAGCAATCTGTGCAAGATGTTGATGTGCTCAGTGATCAAGGGGGTAGGAAGGGGAAGTGCAGCTCTTGTGCCATCACAGATACCACACACATGCGGTTCTGGGAATGACTAACAGCAGACAGGCTTGGGGGGATGGACAAACACCAAGTGGTTTAAGGGGCTATGCCACTCACAGGAGGATCAGGAGAGTCTCTGATCGCTGCTGTCTGCTTCCCAGCCACTGGGCTGGCTCCTGGGGGATATTTTCCTGGCTCCTTATGATGGTGTTAGACCTAACCTAGAACCTGCCCTAAATTACCTGTTGAGTGAACTTCCCCCTTGTTTTTAATTAATCCCTCTCTCTCTTTCCATTACTTACACAGGGCTTGTAAAGAAATGTGCCTCCCAGTTCAGGTAGCATGGAAACTCCCTTTCCCATAGCCTTTCTTTTTCACTGTCCTCTGCAGGTCCCTGAACTGCAAACAAGAGAGAAATACCATGTACAGCTGTAACAACTGTTTTTCTTGATACAAAGAAATTAATTTCTTACTACTGTTTCTGTAATGATATATCCAAAGCTAGACTTATTAAAGCACTGCTAAGATAAAGCTTTGGACACTGTATGGACAGACTAGTATGGACAGACAATACTATCTTTTGCTGGTGGCAATGCATGCTACTCCCTTGTTGGCTACACCATCTGCCACCACCTTGTCGTATTTTCTACTCTTGAGCCACTACCAGCTCCTTCTGCTCTTGAGGCCAGCCCACCTCAGTAGCAGATCAGCTGCATTAGTCAGCAGAGAGCAGAAGTCCATGGCACCTAGCTTGAAGCATCAGGAGGGTTGTTTAAGCCACCGCACATTTTAACAGGCAGGTGACCAGACCAGAGCAACCTCACCCATAGGGCTGATCCTCACCAGCGATGCTGTGGTGATCCCAGCAATAACACTGACCTAAAGGCATGGGGTTAAACTGCAGGGAGCACAAGGGCATAATGAATTTGCTTTGATTTGTTCTGTTCAGCTGGAACTTTGGTTTCCGGAGTTGTCAATTCTGGAAACTTTCCTGAGTGTTACATTAATTTCTAATGAAGGCAAAGCAGGGAGTACAGAAAATACATTCAAATGTGCAGGCAGAACTGATCAATTAAGCCTGGTACATCAGAGTAGTATCTGCAAAGCAAAACTCGAGCTGTACCTAAAATGCGAATCCTCAACTTTGCTCTGGAAATGAAGGGAAGAGACTAAAAAGAAGATAATAAAGATGGGGATCTTTGCTGCTTCGGCTGCTCAGTGCTAGAACAGTTCCTGGGTCTGACAGATTATCTCCGCACTGTTAAAAAGGATCAGAGCCCCAAGGCAATTAATTCCTCACTTTCAGAGTTTTACTTCTGTGGAAATGAGGATTGCTATGGACAGTAATGTGTGTTGGGGAGAGGGAGGGTTTGTTCAGAGCCAAGGTAAACAACCTCCTGGCAGAGAATGAAGGGCGAATACAAAGGCACGGCAACCTGCTAGCTGGAGGGAAAAGCCCAAGCCAGAGCAGCACTGCTGTGACCCACTGAACTGGGGGGAAGCCAGTGCCAAGCAGCATCGTACCGGTGATGGAGGCGCAGGACATTTAATGACAGGCAGTGCCATGATAGGGAAGGCACCAAGCCTTGCCATGGCAATTGATTACCATGCTGCTACCTGGGCTTCACCTGCGGCTCCAGTGGGGAAAGTGTGGCATCCTGCCTCTGCTTTGTATGCAGATGGCATCTCCATTGGTAACGGCGTCCCTGTCCAGCAGTGGCAGTGAATGTGGGCAGAATGCAGAGGCAGCAGTCACCTGCCACCAGGAGCTGCTGTGGCCACCCAGGCCAGGGAGGAGGTTTTAGCTGAGCCATAGGGTGTACTGGCTGAGAGGAGTGCTGGTTATGAGGTCTATGTGACACCACCTTCCCATTAGGTTCATGTTTGCAGATGCACATTATGTGGTCCCCAGCATCCAGCCCAAAATATCAGACCCAGCAATGGTCACCACTCCAAACTAAGGGGTGGGAAGTGTAGAGTAGAAAACAGATCTGCAGGCTCTAGGAGGTTTCTGATTTTCACATGTACAAGAAGAGACAAGCTGGAAGTGCTATATTTACTCTGAATTGCAAGCACGATTTCCTGGAGGGCTTTCCCTCATTCAGCTGGGTGTGACAATGAGGACCCTCTGGAAAATGTGAGTCTGTCTTCCATCAAAACCATCCTCAGAATTCAGGGATCTCTGGTGCATCAGCATCATAAGCAGCTTATCTGCATCCTTTGCTTTGGAATTACTTGCTTTGAAAGGCAGTCGTTATCAGGAACAGAAAGTGAGACATAGCTCGAAGACCTGCAACAGCAACCCTGGGGTCTTGTGCAACCTCTCTGCAGTTAGAATGAGTGCAGGGGAAGGACACTTTGTCCTTTTTCCAATTTGGGTCCAATTTCATTTCATTTCAAATACCACACAAGGCAAAATGAAAGGGTAATGTGTCTAATCACAAAGAAATTCCTGTGTTTGGTGTATCACCCCACATCTTGTAACACTATTGTAGATCTTCCTGGGAAAGACTGATGACAGTTTTGTGTAAGAAAGAAATCTGTGGAGTTTTTATTTTTGCATAGCATGCACTAAAATTGGATGTTGTCATGTATGCCACTGTTCCTTTAACTTGCACTGCTTGACACTGAATTATTCAGATATCTTTATGATATATAGAAGTGGTGTCAGCATTTTAGGGCATGACTCTCCTTTCTTATCTGCTGTAAAATCCCAGTGGCTTCAGTGAGCTATAAAAGGCAAAATTAGGTCCTCAGCAGCATTGTTGTCTTGCAAGCAGAAAATACACTTTACCACTGGGTGAGGCCTAGCTCATAGTATAAAAGCAGGTATTTGTAAGTCCCTGGTTCATCAGTATATCTAAGAGGTCATTTATTCATCTGGAAACGAGCAATAAGAGTGTAACAAAGACAGGGGATAGTGTAACATCATCTATTTTCTCTACTGCAGAACTGCTCAGGTTTCATCGACCTCATGCTGATAATACCAATGGCCTCATCTGCTTGAATAGTGAGGTGCCTGGTCTGTAGCCACCTGTGCCAAGCCTAAACACAGAGCTGTGCCAGGGTAACCCAGTGTATGTGGAGTGGGGGAGCCCAGAAGAGGTCGAGGGGGTGCTGCATCCCTAGGGCATGGGCTGCTTGGGGGCAACCTGCCAGGATCGGAGGCTGATCAGGCTATAACCACTTACCATGACACTGAATGCTCCCTAGGAACAACACTGATATTTTTCCATCCTTGGGTTAATTTTTCTTCTTTTTTTAAACAAATGATAGCAAAAATAGTTCAGTTGAAACTGGTCTAAATTCATTGTTATACATGGAACAGCACCCACTCTGCCTCACCTAAAACAAGGAGCTGTTAGAGTCATAAGGAAAACACAAATAGAGGCTGTGAGAGAAAAAAAATAATATGCATGTAATATGAATATACTCTCGGCAAAGCCAGTGTTTAAATCACCAGTGGCTTAAACAATGAACATCTAAATCCCTGGAGCCCCCTGGGCCTTGTGCAGTGAATGGATGCTGCACACCCAGGAAAAATGCAACCAAAATCTGGGATTGCTTTTGTCCTGCAAAACCACCTCCTGCAAGTACATCCAGGCTACAGGAACCAGGCTCTGTCCCCAGATACACAGAGCCCCCTCCTGTGAGCTCTGCATGAAACTCAGGGCACAATTTGTCCTCAACAATGTACCCCCGTGGCAGGTTTAACAGAGGGGTGCAGCTTAGTGATGCCAAGACAGATGTAAAACCTTACCTTCCATTTTCGCCACCTATTTGTTGGATCACCTGTGTTTGTAAAGGAGTATTTACAAAAGGCAAAGACGTATCAAGCTATCTTCTGGCCTTCTTCCCGTGTTAGGATGGCAAATATTTTTGGAAGAGATGTAAACCTTAATGCTTCTGGGAAGAAGCCAAGTGGTAGCAGATGGCAGAGAGGAGGAAACTCATCCTATGGGCAGGTTTTTCACAGCATTCTCATAAGCATCTGGTATTTGCCACTGGCAGGGACAATACAAGGGCCAGCGCCCTGATCCATCCTGCCTGCCGCTCTGCTCCTGCTACTGGCTGGTTTCTTACCCATTCAGAAGCAGTTTCATGACATTTTTATTTTTGACACACACTTGGATTCAAGGTCTCAGTAGCACTCCTCTTTGGGTAGATTATGGAGGAACAGGAGACTAAGCTCACAAGCACATCGCCTCAGCTCTGGCACATGGCACTGGTGATTCACACATTGTAACAGTTTGGGGATTTTTAATATTTGAAAAAAATATCAATTGCTCTGATATTGTATTCAACCTTCTGACTGCACAATGAAGTTGGATGTCCACCGCACTAAACTGGCAGTGAAATTTGTGTTTTAGCTGTTACATATGAATTTGAGAAATGCCAATCACCTGCAGCTAGGAGCAGCATATGCCTATTGCATCTTAGGATTTAGCTTCCAGTCCTTTACCAACATATAGATAAGGGATGGTGGGGGGAAACCTACATTGTGTTGCAAGACATGGTTAGAAACTTAAGTGAAAATGAACTTTTGGGAAATGCTGTGGGTGAGGGGATTTTTATGGGCTTTTTCTACTTGACTCAAACATCCCATGTATGCCTACTCTGTAGCTGATCTGACTTGGTATTGCTCCAACAGCTCTGTAAGGGTCCCTGCATGGAGCACATCTGGACCCAGCATGTGAGTGTGGACCTGTTGGGTGAATGCAGGACACTTCGAAATGGGACTGGAAAATAGCTGTAGTTTAAGACATACCTTTAGCACACACACCTCCCATGTCTTCCTTCAAGTACCAGCTCTCCATCTGTGCTGGTCTCCAATTTGGATGCTGTTCTTAGCAGCAGTGCTTAGAGGCTACTGCTTATGCCTCTTGGAGGACCTGTTTTACAGGCACAGCAACAAGTTTGCTGGTCACAACCATAATTCTCTGAATACCCTGAAGGCTTTCAAACAAGCTGGTGCATTTTAGAATTTTACTAGCTGTTTCAGGGCATAAAATAGAAAGGCTTTGCGGACATATGATGAAACATTCCACTAAACCATACTACTTTCATAAGAAGAGTGAATGAACTCGATGGCCCGGTTATATTGCCAGAAGCCAGCATTAAGAAGTGCTGCATAATCTTCTAGGAGACTGCTTTTTCATCATAGCTTAGCCAGATGGGCAAGTCGAGGGATGAAGGCTTTCCATAGGAAGGTTCAGCTGATCTGGGAAAAGAAAGAAGAATGATGCATGGCAGTTCTCAGGTAGCTGCTAACTGGAAAAATGTTCTGGCTGAAAATACTGCTTAATCAGGCTAGAAGCAAGGTAACTATCTAGATAGCAGAGATTAGGAGCATTGCACATATTTTGTTATCGCACTGCTTTGTTTCACAAAACGGAGCTCTCACTGTCGCAATCTGGATGGTGTATTTCCAAACATTAATCAAGGATTAGTCCTTGGCCTTGATTTATAAGAAAATACCGATGCTGCAGAGGATTTATAACCCATGTCAATGATTCATGGAGTACATGTTTTAATGAGATGGTCCTCAGTGTGCGTAAACTGGAGCATGGCCTTGATGCACATGCAGCAGTGTGTACTTCCTAGGCTGCCTTGGAAAAGCAAGGTCCTGTGAGAATCTCACTGGGATTCCTCCTGCCCGTCTGCCCACTCCCACCCATGAGGAGTGTGTGGACTTTGGGAGAGCCACCCCTCTCGCGGAAGTCATAGAACAGGCCTGAGCTGTGTCTTGTGTAATACTAACGTAGCCCTGTAGAGGGAATGCTTTGACTTCAATGAGGCGGTGTATTGCTGTGTTATACCAGGGACCAAATTCATTCTTTGTGTCACCCGCTGAGTTCAGGAGCTAACATCAAGAGCAATTTTACCCAGTGGGTGGTTTTGGTTTTGTTGTTTCCTAAAAT
Organism: Psittacula echo; assembly: GCF_963264785.1. Lineage (NCBI taxonomy): Eukaryota > Metazoa > Chordata > Aves > Psittaciformes > Psittacidae > Psittacula > Psittacula echo. The sequence goes on along the minus strand of NC_137739.1, from coordinate 64,788,942 downwards.
TCTTATGATGCTATAATTAGCTTTAAAATTTTATCCCTGACTGAAGAGGGTGGAAGCGTCCATTTCATTCAATGCAAGAGATAGATAGGCTTTGATGCTGTCTTACATGGGCATCAATGCTTAAGATAACACGCATATTAAAAGTGTTTTTCACTGGAAGCTTGCAGAAGGCCCGATGATGAAACAAAAAGGAATCAGTAGTGTGTTGTTTAACAATTTCTCCTATGCCTCATCTTAAATCGGCATAGGGAAATCCGATACATATATACGTATATATATATATATATGGCTTGACTTCGCGAACAAAGATTTGGGAAGGGCTTTACCCATGCTTACTACAAGCGCTCTGATGACTAAAAAGGCCAATGTAGGATAGGCAAATCCGGTTGCAAAAAGCACAGTGGAAAGTCTCCTTGGGTGGTATAGGCGGGGCATGATTCTTTCTACGTTGTCTTTTCTCCTCGAGACTAATTCTGCGTGTGCTGTCAAAGGAGACAACGGCGTTATGTATGGTGTGTCTCTAAGTCTCCCAATTGGAGGCCAAGGTGGACCACTGATGGTAGTCAATATAGCCAAGGCTGAGGTACTGTTTCAGGGAGTCCTTATATCTCTTCTTTAGGGCACTTCTCTTGCGGCAACCAGGGAAATCATAATGCCTCCTGAACAACACCAGGAAACGGGCTTTGTTCACTAAAACTAAAATCACAAACCCATCAAAAATACTCTGATGTTACACACTACCTGTGTTGATTAAAAATCTGCTTGCAACACTGGGTTTGCTATTTATCATAAAACTGTGCACTCACCTAGTCCTTTCCCTCCAAGGTATCAAAGAACTTAAAAAACTACCTCATCACAGCCCTCAGTTCCACTTTGCCCATGAATCATCTGGGCCACAGACATTCTCTGATACGTCCAAGCCTCACCCTTCTGCTCTAACGCTGCTGCCTTTTGTTTCCAACATGAAGGGATTTTCCAATGCAAGGTCCACCTTGAAGAAAAGATGAAGGAACAGAAAGGGTAATGATGCATGGTGTCCACTCAATTCAGACCCACTGGCACCATCCCACTCTCTTCATTGCTAGTGGAGGAGTCTTTCACTGGGCACTCATCAGGACCAGATGCCATCTGCTTACCTGGCAACTTCAATGCCACCTCCAGAGCATACGGGCCTCCAGATGCTCAACTGCAGCAGGTCATCATGCTTTTATAGCCACCAGAATGACAGAAAACCCTTTGTGAATGGCAGCAGGGTGGGTCTGTGTCATTAACATCTCCAAAAGTACAGGCATACCCACCGAGTACTGAAAGCAAGTCTTAATCATCACAGGGACTTCCTCTGTGGATATTAATAATCTCCTCACTTCCTTTGAGGAGCCCCCCTGTCTGCTGGGCTCCGTCTTTGCACAAGCATCAATAAACCTCAAACTTTGAAAGGTTTCACTTAAGAAAAACAGCTTTTCTTGGGAAAAAGATGAAGCAAACCTCAGGCAAGCCCAGCACTACACTGCCTGGGCCGGGCACCACCATGGCATAGCTGCACCTGTATCTGTGATGCAGCCACCAAAGGCTTCTCCTCCCCTGTTGACTTTGGTCAGCAACGAACAATTGCTCTGCAGGGTGCCCCTCCTCTGCACCTCCTTTTCCCAGCCACTGGGGATCTGCTAGTCAGATCAGTGCTTGGGAGGGTCTGGGAGAAGCACATTCTGCTTCCTGTGGGGAAGGATGTGATTACAGCCTTGTAAATAAATATTTGGCTTGGAAAATGCTTGAGTGCCTTCAAGACACGATACAGCCACCACCAGTGGCAGTGTGCCCCATTCACAGGGGGTACTGCATTCTGGTGCCCTGGCTCAAGGTAGTGAGAAACAGGAGATGGGGTACATCCTGATCACACACCACGGTGGCTGTAGCCTGAGGGGTGCCAGACTCCTCTCGGCACAGATTCTTGCTGGCTTCCGACCTAAGGGCTGACTTTGCTGCTGAGGTGGCAGCCTCAGGAGGGGCTGACCTCCCATGGCCAGGGCTGTACCTTCTGCAAAGCTGCCTCCAAGGTGGGCACCCAGGTCAGAGCACAGCTGGTCCCGGATTGCCCCTGCTTTACCTACTCATACTGATGCCTCCTGAAAGGAGCAAACAGGCCTCACCACTGGCTTATACAATGTGATTCCCTCCTCTCTAGGGAACTACCCTGGTGTGGAAATGTGCTAGGGAAGAATTGTCCACTTCACATCTTCATGTCTGTGCAGCAGCATGTTACCAGAGTTCAAGTCCCACATGAAGTGAACTAGTGTGAATGCTCTGTCCTAAGCTTCTCTTACCCTTTTGATAATTGAAGTATAAAAGCTGCCTTGGGAGAAGGGTCAACAGTGCCCATGGAGGGGTTGAACTCCTCCAGGTGCAGAGAAGTCCTGTTGTTCCACTTCAGCAGGGAACAGGCACTTGTTTTAATTTGCCAAGGGCATACCTGAGCTCAGAAACCCAGGAGCACACCCTTGTGCAGAAAAACATCCAAGAAACTGCAGCTTTACTGAGTAAGACTTAGGATGATAATACCAAAAGATAGAAGTTGCAATACTCTGTCCCTCTCTGTTCTGATGTTCCCTCCATCCACAGGCCATCTGCTCTGCATCCTATGCTCTGGCGTCAGATTTGATGTTTATAGCCAAAGGGTGTCTTGACCAGTTTTCCAGCGTGGTTAGAAACCTGAGGTTGCACTGGGTTAACCCTGGTGTCAAATCATTTATAGAAGTTCTTCAGGAACTCAAAGCTGGTAATCCCTGGGGGCTTTTTAAGGATACTTATGCAGGAAATAGCTGGCAGAACTGCTCTGTACCAATGCATCTTTCATTTTTACAATGCGATACTGGGCAAAAGCAGCCCAAGGTAGCATAGCCCAAGTAAAAGTACATTAGACTAAAAGTCTGGGATATGATGCAAGGATAGAGGAAATCTGCCTATATATTGCCTGGGAAATCCACTTCATGAGCTTTCTGTATCCGTCACTGCGTTCTGTCTGATGTGTGCAGAAGTGATGCTGGCATGCCTTGCTCCTGACAGTAAGGACCACCAGGACCTGGGGAGATTTTATCAGGGAATAAGCCGTATCTGTGCCTTCAGGGCAGTTTCCTCCCGCACCTCTGAGGTCTGAAGGAATATGCCGGTCCCAGGAGCAGAGAGGTGGCAGGAATGCTGGAACCGGCTCCTTCGACCTGCAGGCTCCGGCCGAGGCAGGAGGGACGCGGGGACAAAGGCGGCCGCCCCAGAGGGAAAGCAGGCTGAGCGGAGCGGGGCCGGGCGCCGGTGACAAAGCCCGTGGCAGGAGGGTGGCAGTAGCGGACGTGCCTCGGGAGATCCCGCTTCGCTCCCGGCCCGAGCCGCCCGCCAGCGGCACCGGCTCCCTCACCGCGGCTGGCGAGAGAGGGGCCGAGGCCGCTCCGGCGCCGCTTCCCCGGGCCGCCCGTCGGGCGCGTTTCCCTGCCTGTCCAACCCCACCCTTCCTGGGATGGGGTTCCTGCGGTAGGTTTGCCCTTTGAAAACAGGCAAACCCAACAAAAACAAGCAAAAAGGGGGTGGAAGACACGCTGGGGGGGGGGGGCAGCAGTGAGTCGGCTGTAGCGTGCAGGACAGGGTAGAGCACGGCAGGGCGGGCGGAGCGAGGGCGGGAGCAGGCCCATCCCTTTGTACCTGCCGTTTGAAGGCGCCAGGCGGCCCCGCATTGGCTGCGGCGTCCGCGGCTTCGGTAACCCGAGCCGGCGGCGGGGCGCGGAGTACCGGGGCTTGGCCAGCGCCCAGCCCGGCAGCCAACGGGGTGGTGCTTGGCCTGGCTTGACGCCCCTCCGCTCCGCCGCCAACAGCCTGCTCTCCTTCGCCGCCGCTCAGCTCGGCTGGGCTGGGGCAGGGCCTCGCCTCCCTGCCCGGCAGGAGGTGGGACCAGCGCCGGCGCTGCTGCCCGCCTCCTCCCTCTCTCCTCCCGAGGGCTGAGCCATTCCGGGAAGGCGCTGGGTCCCCCACCGGTCCTCGGCAGCGCGGCTCTGGGATCGGCTGCCGCCACGCCGGGCTCGGCCTCACGGAGCCGCGAAGCTGCGAGCGAGCCGCGGAGGAGCGGAGCAGCGGCGGCGGGTGCGCGGTTTCCCGCGGCGGGGAGCGGCAGGCGGCGGGGGGGCGGGTGGGAGGACAAGTGGCCGGAGAGTGGGGTGGGGGGGCGGCCGCAGCGTAGTTGTTTTGCCCGGGGTGAGTTGACCGATCCCCATCGGAGGCTTCGCTCGGAGAGGCAACGCTTGGCTCCCGGCTCCTGCCGCCCCAGCCCCCTTGGGGGGAGCGCCTGTTTTTCCTCCCCCTTTTCCCCCCGGATTGGTTTTTTTATTATTATTATTGTTATTATGGGGTCTGTAGAGAAGCAGATCTTGTGCTCCGGCGTTGCTCTTCGTCGTTGTCCAACGCTCTGCGGAGAACTATAATATTTCTTCCTCCAGATGCTGCAGTAAATTTTAGTCCTAGAAAATCAGGCGAACAAAATAATCCGAATAACCCGAACCATTTGTTACCGTGCGAGAGCAAACGCTGCACAAATGATGGCAAAAAATTCCCTGGAAGGGTCTAAGGAAGACCTGAGCAAAATTTCGGAAGAGGAGATGCTGAGGTGGAGCAAGGAAGAGCTGGTGAAAAGACTGAGGAAAGTGGAGAATGAAAAGATGAACTTAATGGTGGAACACGGCAACTTGATGAAGGACGTGAACCGGCGGCTGCAGCTCCACCTGCACGAGATCCGCGGGCTGAAGGAGGTGAACCAGAAGTTGCAGGACGACAACCAGGAGCTGAGGGAGCTCTGCTGCTTCTTGGACGACGACCGGCAAAAAGGCAAGAAGCTGTCGAGGGAATGGCAGCGCTTCGGGAGGCACACGGCCAGCGTGATGTGGAAGGAGGTGGGCTTGTACCAGCAGAAGCTGAAGGACCTGGAGGCCAGGCAGGAGACCCTCCTGAGGGAGAACGTGGAGCTGAAGGAGATGGTGCTCATGCTGGACGAGGAGCGGAGCGGGGCCGGCTCGCGAAGCTCCATCGACAGCCAGGCTAGCCTGACCAACCTCAACGGCGGCTCGGCCACCCGGGACGTGGGGGACGGGAGCAGCACCTCCAGCACGGGCAGCGCCGGCAGCCCCGACCACCATCACCACCACCTCCACCACCACAAGGCCGGCGATAGCAAGGCCGGGACCATGCGGAGGTCTATGGATGACCTGTCCGCGCCTCTCCACCACCGGAGCATCCCCAACGGCCTCAACGGTGAGCGACATCCCCCGACCCGCAGCCCCGCGGGCAGCAGGTGCCGCCCGCCCGGCTCTGTGACCGCTCCGCTGGCAGGTCTGGTCCCCCGGGGGGTGGGTGAGGGATCCCGGGGCAGGGGGGACCCCAGCCCTGCCCGGCCGTGGTGACCTCGGGAGGAGCAGCCCCGGGGGCCAGGGAAAGACCCCGGTGTGGTGTGTGCTCCGTGACTGTGTTATCGATGTCTGAGGCTGAGGATTGGAGCCTTATCTGGAGGGTTGGTGTCTTGTTTTGTTTGTTTATCTTGGCTTTGTGTTTTGTTTTGTTTTGTTTTATGAAAACCAGCCTCCGTTTTCAGGGTTAAATAACCACTCCATCTTCTCCGTCTCTCCTGCCCTTTAAATGTTTTGGTTTATGTTGGGCTTGTTTGTTTGCTAGTCTGATCAGATTGATAAAGAGCCTGGCTAAGATTTTGAAAGCATCTCAAGTGCAGGTCTGCCTCACAAAGCATCACCTGTTAGCTCCATGAGCTCTCAGGGCAGGCTGGCTGTGGAGAGCTCAGCAGTTTTGGAGAGGTGCAACTCGGCTTGTCTCACTCTGCTTCAGAAACGGGAGGTTTGTAGAGAGGAGACTACTCTCGAAGGGACGCTGTGCTCACAATTTTGTTCAGCCTAGTCATTAAAGTTAGGAACAAGCTCCACTGTGAAATCATGCCAAACCTCCTCTGACAGCTTGTATTCAAGCAAAGTTTCTCCTGTTGTCTAATAGTGATCAGGCATTAAAGCAATAGTGTCGGAATGTCTTTTAAAATTGGGATTATTTTCTTCTTTTTTGAAACCAGCAAGACCAAATATTTGACTTATAGAAGTTTGGCCAGAGGGTTCAGTAGGAATCAAACCGGGCACCAATCTAATTAATTGTTATCTATAAGACTCCTTTTAATGTTCTTAATCCTCTTTTCCAACCAGAGAGGACTGTTTTCTGGTTGGGCTACGGCTTCCCTGCTCCAAGAACAGAGTGGGGGCTGAAGCCCCAGGGGTTGGCTGTGGCTGGTGTCAGCGGTGAATGTGTTTACCAGATAACCATGCCTTCAGCGACCAGAGGTTCTGGTGGTCCTTGTGGGACCAGGTCCCTTTTTTTTTGGTGATTTATGGCGAGTCCTTATGCCCCGGGAGATCTGAGGGCACACAGCACTGATTAACCCAGTTCTCGGGGTACGGTGCTCATCCATGAATTTGCTGTGTGTGGTCCTCTTGCTGCAGCTGTATGTTTCTGCTCACAGCTGGAGATGTTCTGGCCACCTCACTCAGTAGTGAGGGATTGGTTTCAAGGGCTATCCAGTCACCAGATGGTGCTGGGTGCACCAAGTGTCTTTAAATGTTTGGTGGTTTGTTTTTTTTTAATCTCTCTCTTCCATTGTTGTGTAAATCAGAAGTATCTGGTTTGTAAATCTGCAGATAGCTTTTGTTCCTGACTTGACTTTCCTTTCTCAAAGGGTTGCTCTGTGGAAAGGCCCAGAGAGGACTGGGTAGATACTGAATGTACTGTTACTGTTTTGGACAGAAGGGCTTCACAGTTCTGGTTTGCGATCCACATCCCTTTTAGGTATCGACAGCTGACTAGGACAAAGCCAGTCGTACTCATCTGTTAACCCGGGGCTCTTGTGCATATGGGACACCACCACACTCTGAGCTGTCCCTTAAACCCGGGGTGACACACTGTGGGATACTTTGGTCAGTCTGTGCTAAGAGCAGAGCTGGGTTCTTATTGCCCTCCTCAAAGCTGTGTGTGGGAATGAGCCCAGCAACATCATTCAGAGGGGAGTGATCGCTCTTATCTCACTCATGCCCTACCCTATGTAGGGTAGGTGTACGGAGGGGTGGTAGAGCATCTGCACATGTTTATGTTTCCATGCATGCCTTTGCACCATTTTTCATGAGCCTGTATAGAAAGGAGGAGTATGGGCTCAAGCATTTCATATGTGACCTTAGGTTCTGGTTCTGGAGTGCCTTTAGAACATGGTCTCTGTGGGAAACACTGAAGATAGCCCTTTGCTTTGAATCTGCGTGGCTTCATTTCTGAGTGAAGGACAGATACGATCAGCACTTTTAAAGCTGATAATCCTTGTAAAGATGCAAACAAGCCTGATCTCCCCACTTAGGTAGTGAAGCTGTAGAATGACTTGAATAGTTGTCATTCTCAGATAGCATCGGTATTCAGAAAGGCCATTTCCCTGGCTGAGCCTTTGAAAATGCTTCTCAATACATATGCAAATGTAAAGCTTATCAGGCCCTTTTTTTTGACTGACAGCAAGAAGTCTAGGAGGGGGGCTTGCCTAGGACCAATTCTGTTCAGCCTGTGACAATGTGGAGGAGCAGAGCAGGTGAAGATGAATAGCAACCCCAGTGAGTCAGGTGGCTGGTGGAGCTGTGGTGGAGGAGCCCCTGCAGTGAGCATCCTTCTGAGCATCCTCCCGAGCATCCTCCCGTGAATGTAGCCTAGATTTCAGCCTTCTTATACTCTTTTTCTGATTCCTTCATTTATTTATTTAACTCAGCAGTAAAACAGAAGGGAGGAAAAGTAGAAAGTGTAGCCTTTCATTTCTAGGTTGCAAACTTCTGTGTGGTTTGCTATTGTCTTGGGTCTTTAAAGATCTGGGTAACTAACTGGTGGGTAAAGCAGAGACTGCTCACCCAGCTCAGCTAATACCGTGATGAACAGCCCTCATGTACTTTCTTATGGAGAGTGGAAGCTGATCTGAAAGTGACATAGAGCAGAATTTAGCACCTGTAGTAAGGATGCAGCAGAAGCCTTAGATGACTGATGGGGGCAAGGCATGGTGAGCTGCTTGCTAGAGCACTTTTGGATGTGGAAAAGTTGGAAAGTCCTGAAATTGGAAACTGGAAAGTCCTGAAATGTGCTGCCCCTGCTAGTGGAATGTGTTGAGGTTTGTATGGTGCTCTGCTTTTCCAGGTATTGAGCAGGACTATTTCACTTGTTTAGTGCTTTTCTAACGGAGTCGGGAGTATGGTGGCAGTTAAACTGTGTTAAGGAAGTAGGTTTTTAATAAAATCTTAGTGGGAATTTCTCTTCAGCAATTTTTTGGAGGTATGAGTTTAAACAACAAAACCAACCCATCCTGTGATCCACCATCCCTTCATTTTTCTGGATATGTACTTTTATGAACTGGCTTTTTGAAAGCTGATGATTAATTATTTGCTCATGGAAGATAAGGTAATGAGTATAACTCATAGTGTGAAAAGGGCTAATATTAGATGACACATTAATCTTACACAGCTCTGGGTACTCTGCTGAAAGCCAAGAGGAAATCTTCTTTGTCTGAAAGTAAGTGGTATATGCATTCTCTTTGTGTGAGCTGGGATCTGGGCTGCAGGACAGGGGCATTTCCAAGCTACATGATAGGAACTGGCCACTTGCACCTGTGTTGAGTGATATCTTACAGTTCCCGTAAATTTACCCACAGATGCAGGACAGAAATCGAGGCACTGTCACTGTGTTGTGCTTGTGAGTGCTTTTGCTTTCCTTTGTATGCGTGGTGGGAGTCTCTGTGTGCACATTGTCTTTCTGCCTCTCCGGCTTTAGGCAGCCACATTGGAGTGATGGCCATTGCGATTGCCTGGTTTCTGCCAGAATGAAGTTTAAAAAAGAAGAAAAAAGGCAGTCACATTGAGTGGTATTAACATGCCCTGGGGGAACCAAAAAGCCTTCAGGTACCACAGGAGATGTCCCTGGACTGAGGCTTGTGGGAACACTGGGGGGAGTGACTTGAAGTTCCCTGAGGCCAGGGCAGTGGCTTCCACTGGCCTTATCTAGATCTGACTGGGACAACTCTTTATCCACCTGCAAGCCTGGAGGCATACAGACTCACTAGCTGGTGATGTGCCTGGGACAAAATCCTGTGCATGCAGGCAAAGCTTTCAGGCTTTAATTTTTTTCCCCTCCCATCAACTGAATGTTGTCATTAGAACTTCACCTTCCACTGAAGCTGTTTGCTCTGGGTTCCCAAAATGCTCTGTGTGGTTTCCAGTGTCTTTGACCTTATTCCAGTTGGGTAAAAGTGGTCAGAGAGGCCCAAAAGAAAGCCTGGGTACAACAGATAGCCTGTAGTAGCAGAGACATTAATCTATGGCCTCTCACTGCTGTCTGTTCCAATGAAAGAAGAATGGCCTCTCTGGGTGAGGAGGTGGGAAGATCTCTAGTTCTATTGATTCCCACTTGTAAATGTCCACATATTTACCTACGGGGTACGATACATTGCAGATAAAATGGTGGCAAAGAGAAATGGCTGTTTGTTCCCTGTGGGTTGGTATTGATTGGACATGCAACTACCCTGTACTTATTTCTCTACTTCTCTATACACCCTTTGGGCCAAACTTCTTTGTTTTTATTAGTGTATTTATAATTAATATATGTATTATTTACTGTGATGTATTAATGAGGCATTTGAGATGAGAAGATGCAGGGGCAGAAGCAAAGGGTGAGGTTCATCCCGTTTAATTTGAGATAACTCAATATAGACTTTAACATCTATGTCCCCTTGGGCTTCTTTTATTGGTCATGTAGAGAAAGGCACTTTGGTGTCATGATTTATGTCAACTATGCCTGCTTTAGAGGGGAAGAGTTGCATGCTAGTTGTGCTCTTTCTTTCTGCTGATGGGAAGGAAGCATTGTCAGCTAGTTCATATGCAACCATTTAAAGTCAGTTGGTGCTGTAGGCTGCACTGGTACACTAAGTGTAGAAACACCCGTTTCCATCTGCTGTAAGTTCAGTGAGTTCTGCTAATAGGCTTATCAATGCTAAGATTTCAGACACTAAGGGTACAGCTTGAGTTTCTTGGGGCCAGTGGTCATTGGACATCCAAGGGGCTTCAGTGGAGTGCTCCACTTGAGGCATCTTTGTTGTTGCAAGCTCCTGATTTCTTCCTGGGCAGTGTGTGTGTGGCAGTGTGCTAGGCTCCTGAACTTTAGGGTAGCTGGTGTCCCTGAAAACAAGGCTCAAGATGCTTAATGGAGGTACCAAAATTGGGCAATATCTGGAATTACATTCTCCATAGTAGTGTGTTCTAATCTGTTTTTCTCTTTCAACTTTCTGTAGAAATATCTTATTCTCAGCTGTCCTGTTGAAGGAAAAAAAAAGTATTGATTAAATGGCAATTTTCCATGGGCCTTTGATGGAATTACCCACTTACACTTGTCAAAGCAATTACAATCAGGGGAATAAACTTTGTTGGTTACATGTAAATTATTTGGTCCTCTGGAGGCATTTCAGCAAATAAAGCTGAGGATTGAATTAAATGGTGATCTAATTAAGTGGCAGGCATGGGAACCCAAAATGCATCCTTGGCAGGTGTTACATTCAGTGTATCTGTGGAGATGAGGGGCATGAACACTAACAGAAGCATTATATCTGAAAGCTTGAGGAGCTTTTGTGGAGACAAGGCTGGCCACATCCATGAAACCTGGCTGTGGCCTTGCTTGCATCTTACATAGATGTAATGTGTCAGGGTCTGCTGATGTTGTCCCTTCAGACTGCCCCTGCGGCATTCTTCTGTACTGGAGCAGCCCTTTGGAGATGCTCTGGGAGCCCGATGGACCATGGTCTTAATGGTAGGCAAGATGGGGATAAGGTGCTTAAGCTATCAAGTGTCTGCTAGACATTAGAAGGTGTGGAGTAAAGCAAGTGAAAAAAATAGTAAGTCCATATAAAATACACTAAAAATACTTGACCTCAGGAAGGCTGAAGTTCTTTCCATGCTCACACTCAGGCCTAATGCACCCCACTGCAGAACACAATGCTGCTTGCCTGCAACAGGGAGGGTTTGGGAACCGCACATCCAGTTTTCCTGCAAATTAGTCACAACTGACTGGGTTTGCTTCTGCATTCTGTATTTTTAACCTGACTTTTTGTCTGCCAGCCAGGATTCATCCTGCCCTGTCGCCAAATGTCATCATCCCCTTGTGGTTAACTTGCTGCAATTCATGAAACACTTGGCTGCCATAAATAGTTATGTGCGGAGGCTCCTGCGCATGTGGAGCGGGCAGAAATTCGCAGGCAGCGCTGCTAGGCACTCGCACACTAACATGTCCACCAAGAGAAAGTTGACCCACTTCTGCAAATAGATAACTCCTGGCAGAAAAAGTAACACTGTCTCAGAGAATCTGTCTTCCCCCTGCCTACTGAGTTGTGAAGCAAAGAGCAAGCCAGCTTCATCTTCTGAATTGACGGTGATGTGAGCACAGTGCTCCCCATTGAAACAAGAGTGTGTAAATCAGCCCTTGATCTGAGGAGGGATTAAAATGCCCACAATACATTTGTGATTTTCATTTTTTTTTTCAATATAATGAGTGCTTTTGTTAGTGAATGAGGTGTGTGGAGTTCAGGGCTCGGCTGCTCTTAGGCATTAGGAAACATTTATCACCATGGCAATTGAAGGCTGCTGTACAGGTTATTTTGAACACTTTTCTAGTGACTCATGTCTGGGCTGATGCCATTTATGCCAGGTTACTTCAGTTGCTGTGCATACAGGTGTGTGTGTACATATATATATATACTCTTCCTTCCCTTAAATTGCTTCCTGCCTTGTTATTTGCTCTTCTCAGTAAGCTCATAGCTTGTACTGTCTTCTTACATCTCTGATCAGTGGTGGTGCCAAGTATTTGCCTTGCTCTGAGACAGTCCTATAAAGGGTCTTTGTGAAAGGGACAGGTAGTCCTTATGAAGTACATTACAGGTTATTTATTAGTTGGATTTGAGACTTCAGGGATCTTGGGGTGAGACTGAAGCAAGCCTAAATCTGATGTGAATTAGCTCATCATCTGCACTGGGCTTCTTCTGCAGGCCTGTAAGGTAGGATGTCTCCTGTTTGCCTGAGGTGCCTGTTGTGGGAGAGGGCTGTGCTGTCTGCAGCAGTGTGAGCACCAGCAGTGAGTGCTGGGCTTATGGCACTGGGGTTTTGGCCAGCTGTAAACTGCAGTCACAGGGGTGACATGCTAGCTGTCTTGTGCAGTTGTGTCAACTCTGGCTTGCTGGCAGAATTAGTTCAATCAAAGCTGGAGTGCTCTGAAAAGCCCTTCAGACTACTTGATTCCCTATCTCTGCCCAGTGACACTCAGGACTGCATGCCCCCATTTCATCACCAAGCTCCTCTGCTGTTGGGGTTTCATTCACAGGGGGGTCAGAGGCATTTGAATGTGAGAGATGGAGAATGAAGTGTATAGAGTGAATGGATGGAACAGGCCTGGGAAGCAAGAGGAGATGCTTTGCTGCTGTTTCAAACCATCTCCAGGGTAGTAGGATGCTCCAGGGCTGCTTTTGCCTGGGGGGTTTGGTTGCCCTGTCTGACCTGCCCCTGCCTTTCCTGGGCAATGAAACAAGGCCACATGGGGCTGAGAACCCTGCTTTGGTATGGTGTGGTAGGGTGAGCTGCAGAGTGGGAGCTGCAGAAGACCCATGGAGGAAAGGAGCAGGCAAAAAAACTACTCAAAGTAGAGCAGTAAACCCAAACCATTATTTTAGATAAGAAGAAAACGTAAGCCTTACAGCATTTCCAGTCCCCAAAGCTTAATATTTCTATGGAAACCAATGCAGCAGGAGGTTTGCTGTCAATCTCTGATCTAGTGGGATTGACTAGATTTAAAAATGTTTGTCCTTTCACCCTGGATCATTTGAAGACAGGTTGCTGCACATCACAAATGCAAGATTAAAACCTACATTTCTGGTTTCTGACTCTCCATTAAGTGTTAATCATTCTCTGGAGGGTTGGCAACCATCTTTCATCTGCAGTTTTTTGCCTGCTAAGGTACATTTCATTCACTCCGTGACACTTACTGATAATGCCTTGTCCTATAAATGCCACTCCTGTGACTCCTTGAAGGATGGCTGTGACTTTGCATCAGGCCATGGACTGTTTAGTGATGTGGTACATCTCAGTGCCCAGTCACTGCAGGGACACTGGTCAACTTGAATGGAGTTAAGACTTGGACTCTTTACGGTTGCTTTAGCCTTTTATTCAAAGGAAATCCGTAATGTCTGTGATCTTCAACAACAGACATGCTCTGGCCTATTAAGTAGTAGTCTGCTTGATTTTTGTGTAGCCAGAGGGCTACCCCTGGTTATATACCTGCAGCTGTTTACCTTTGTCATGTTGATGTTTTCAGTGGGATGCTCAAGGACAACCTACTGTCCATACTCTGTTTTATGCCAGAGTAACATCATTAGATGCTAGCGGAGTATCAGTAATAAAAAAATAACTCATTTTGGTTGATGCTGAATCTTTTTCAGCTCCTAACAAAGGTGTTAAGAAAATCTTATTTTTATGTACAGTCTCGGCTTTTGTGATACATAGTATTATTTTGTCTTCCTGGGTTCCTTCTCTTATCTACCTTACTGGGGTTTGCAGTCTCATATTTATATATTTCCCAGCAGTTGCATATAACTTTGATCTACGCTTTGGATCTGTGGAGCTTTTAATCCCTTTCTACTGACTTAAAAGCTTGTTTGCTGTTGAATGTTATACACAGTTATAGGTTATATGATCTTCAGCAGTGGCTTGTACATCATACAAAGATGGCATATCGTGAAAAACTCTGATAAAATGTCCCCTTGTTCGTTTTCCTGATTGCAGCTCAAACCTGGTATAGGAGTGAGTCAGTCATTCGCTCCTGGTCAGATGGCTGATACATCTGCCCTTTGCTGTTACGTATACCTGTGGACTCACTTTGTTTATTTCAGTTTTTCATTCATTTCTTTGTGATATTTATTTTTAAGGCTACAAACCATTTGAGTATTTCAGCCAATGCAGCAGCCCTTCTGTCTTCCAGTCCTGATATCATGTGCGGTGTTTTCCCTCTTCATCCTCCTAGCTGCTTGTTACCTCTTTAGATATGGGGATCAGCTTTAAAGCCCACATGTTTATTCCTCTTTGACATCCTGAAACACAATAATATACACCTTGTCTGTGGGAGATCTTCTGGAGTGGCTGCAGGTTCCACTGTGGGAAAGATAATGATTTCTGCAGCTCTGTGCTGTGACTGTATTCAGCTGCCTTCTCAAAGTTGTTCTTTTTGAGTTTCTGGTGCAGCTGTTCGCAGTTTATTTGGAAGATTCCCATGCTTGTCTTCTGACCTCTTGTAACAAAATGCAGACCTCTTTTGACAAGATCAGTTAAGACTGTATTGGTTTAGGTGTAAGCGTTGAAATTATGAAAGGATGGATGTTTTTGCAATTCACAGCACTGAATTTGGACTCTGATTTGGTGGCTTTCTCATTGTACCATGGCTTTCTGAGGTAGTCTTAGGTAAATTACATGGTCTGTGATTCTCCTTTAATGCAACCAGGATAATGTATTTCATTTGTCTTTTCCATGTTCCTTGTGGTTCATTGGGTCATTTATAATGTGCTCCTACAGTGCTCAACAGAATTAGACCCTTACCTCAAATGGGGCCACTAACCATTGCTATGATACCAGTGATAACAAATAACACAGGTTTTGAGTTAGAATGAGCTAGCAAGGAAGGAGCAGCACTTACAGTAACTCCAGACATTTCTAATTCCCAGTTTTGGAGTTGCTTCTCATTGTTTCAACTTTACTGGGATACAAGCACTTTATGCATTGGGGTGCTTCCTTCTGTATTGTATATACTTCTTGGGATCAGGATGATGACATATGAACAGTCACCAGTTGACTGTCAACATAAAAACTTGTCAAATAATAATTATTTTCCCAAGTGAGAAGAAAAGGAGCAGAATAAGATATAAAGAGCAGTGTTTGCCTCTCCACAGAGACAAGTACAGAACGATGCTGCTGCTGTCACAGCAGCAGGTTACCTCAGTGTTTTTCAGAGACTGGGGACAGTTTGTTGTTATTTCATCTTATCCTATCTGCATTGCCCAGTTAAGTATCATACTATAGATGTGTATTTAAAATACAGTTTATCTGGCAGCCTTGTGCAGTTTTGGCTGAGGTGAAGAATCACAGCTGTGAAGTGCATGAGTTCTTGTTGTCACATTGCTCCCTGTGTCACTGCAAAGCAGCGGTGTCTTTGCTTTAATTGCTGAAGACACCTTTCCTCTTTCCAATTAAATTCTTACCTGACCTCTTGTTTACTCTAACGCTGATAATTTGGTACCTCCTAACAAGTCCTGATTGAAAAATCATCAAAGTCACTCTTGGGGGTGAGCCCTATGTTTCTTAACCATCTTGGGCTTTTATTCCCATTTGGGTAGTGGATTTTGTAGGGAGGATTTATTTGCCAGAGTATCACTGAATCATTAGGAGGGTGACAAGACTGCAGTAGCTCTTTGTAGGCAATTACATATGAAAAGTTGTCAGTACGAGAAGTATGGGAAGTTAAAAACCTTAGTTTTCGTTTGGAATTGAAACCCTAATGACTTTCCACTCCCACAGCTCATAAAGACCTTGTTTCAGCCTCAAGTTGACCAAGATAAAGGGAGGGGGGCTCTTTTATTGCAGACTTTTTTTATGCATGATTTTTATGAAAAAGCAGATTTATGAGTCACTTTGAGTTCTTTGTATAAAAGATAATTGCTGGAGTGCTAACATCAGAAAAGTGACATTTTATGACTTCGCCGCTAGCCACACAGCGCAAGCTTATGCTTTCTCTCTTCAATTAGTTAAACATCTTGGTTTGAAAGGACTAATTATGTTCGTGTTTGTTGTTTGCCGTATATGCTAAATGTTTTGTATATGTAAAGCTAAGCAGTAGGGATGGGGGAAAAAAGGATCACCCCAAATGCATGCTATTTAATTACTTAAAATGATGGGTGTAGATCCTGTGGAGTTAAGTGGATTGTTGTATTCGATCACATCCATCACTTGCAGTGCAGTGAGGAAGAGAAACTGGCTCACGCAAATTCTTCTGTTAACCCTAGGAGCATAACTTAGTTCTTCTGGAAATTTGTTCTTTAAGAACACATTCCTCTGAACAACAATATTGATTAATCCCTGCTTAAATGTAAAGCTACATGTTTACCCACTTCTGTGTGGTTTCTTGTTGGTTTTGTGTTTTGTTTCTAAGTAAAGGGAGGATTTTGTAGTGCAGTAGCACCTTAATGCAAGTGAGAGCTGAGGGTGAGTGTGGACATAAGGGTGGTGCATGCAGGTCACAGTCATAGAATCATAGAATAGTTAGGGTTGGAAAGGACCTTAAGATCATCTAGTTCCAAACCCCCTGCCATGGGCAGGGAAACCTCACACTAAACCATGCCACCCAAGGCCTCATCCAACCTGGCCTTGAGCACCACCAAGGATGGAGCATTCACAACCTCCCTGGGCAACCCATTCCAGTGCCTCACCACCCTCTCAGTAAAGAATTTCTTCCTTATATCCAATCTAAACTTCCCCTGTTTAAGTTTGAACCTGTTACCCCTTGTCCTGTCACTACAGTCCCTGATGAAGAGTCCATCCCCAGCATCCTTGTAGGCCCCCTTCAGATACTGGAAGGCTGCTATGAGGTCTCCACGCAGCCTTCTCTTCTCCAGGCTGAACAGACCCAACTTTCTCAGCTTGCCTTCATACGGGAGGTGCTCCAGTCCCCTGATCATCCTCGTGGCCCTCCTCTGGACTTGTTCCAACAGTTCCATGTCCTTTTTATGTTGAGGACACCAGAACTGTACACAATACTCCAAGTGAGGCCTCACGAGAGCAGAGCAGAGGGGCAGGATCACCTCCTTCGGCCTGCTGGTCACGCTCCTTTTGATGCAGCCCAGGATACGGTTGGCTTTCTGGGCTACGAGCACACACTGAAGCCAGCTCATGTTCATTTTTTCATTGACCAACACCCCCAAGTCCTTCTCTGCAGGGCTGCTCTGAATCTCTTCTCTGCCCAACCTGTAGCTGTGCCTGGGATTGCTCCGACCCAGGTGTAGGACCTTGCACTTGGCATGGATAAACTTCATAAGGTTGGCATCAGCCCACCTCACAAGTGTGTCGAGGTCCCTCTGGATGGCATTCCTTCCCTCCAGTGTATCAACCGAACCACACAGCTTGGTGTCATTGGCAAACTTGCTGAGGGCGCACTCAATCCCACTGTCCATGTCACCGACAAAGATGTTGAACAAGACTGGTCCCAACACCGATCCCTGAGGGACACCACTCGTTACTGGTCTCCACTTGGACATCGAGCCATTGACCACAACTCTTTGCTTTGGCTCTGCAGCAGCAGGTCAAGAGTTTGCACAGTGGCAGGTGATCCAGAGCATCTCCGGCTTTGAGGATCCATTGGGATATCTGAAGGGCATCCTTTGTTTAGAGGACAGGTGCTCTGTGTTTTCAGCATGTTAAGGATTCTGAACGTATTCAGACTTTGCTCTTGGAAGTATCTGAGGTGACTAGATAATTTTCCTGGCCGTGCTTGAGAAAGTGTCGCTGCAGAGCTGTGAATGCCTTCTGTCTGTGACAGCATATATGCAAGAAGCTTTCTGATCCCACAGCCATGGACACAAGTCTGCTTGGAGTCCTGCAAGATGAGGATCGGATCACGTAAATAGCAGCTGATGGAGTTGCTGGAGAGGCCTCTATTTTTTCTTTCAGCTCATTTTATAGCATTTTGGCTAAGTTGGACAGGGAAGGTTTCTGATGGAAAATCTGCTGTCCTGTCCTTTTATTCTGCCTTATTTGGGTAAAAATTAGAAGGCTGCCTTTTTTTTCTTTTTTTTTTATTTTTTTTTATTTTTTTTTATTTTTTTTTATTTTTTTATTTGGCAGTTCAAAGTGAAGCAAATGCGATATTTTTGGGAAGGGCTTGGAAATGGCCCTGTGAAAGGAATGTTATCTAAAGGGTAAAACTCCCTGACTATGTTATGTTTAAAGATGGCAGTATTTGAATTTGACCTTTTCTTTTTAAATGAGAGATTTCATATCTGGATTTAAACCAAAACCATATCAAACACAAAGGGACAGGGTTGTTCTGTCAAAAACAACATCTGTAGAGCCGGAGGGAAGGGCTGGGCAGCATGGAGCTTGTGGCCTGACATGGGGGCCATGGAGGTGCCAGCATCCTGGACCTGCTGCAGGAGAGTAGAGAGCAAGGGGGCAGTTGGGGAGAGAGCTTCTGTCAAGCTCAGATGAAGCTTATACAGCCCTTGTGTCCTCACAGTGGTTGAGGAGCGGGCATCAGGAGTTGCTGCTTAGCTCGAGATGAAGTTGGAGACCACTGCAAAGGGGTGCGGCAGCAGCCTGAAGGAGGAGATGGAGTAAATGAGTCCAAAGATGTGGTTTGGGAGCTAGCTGTTATTTTTAACAGCCAGTTTCATTGAACTGGATTGAACTCCCTCCAACATGGCATTGATGATGGTGCCTGGAGCTGTAAAGATTGTATTTTGATCAGCAAGTCAAAAGCAAGTCTACCACTAGTGATGAATATATTTTCAGAATTGCAAGCACAGGAGATCCCAGAATAATAATGGGCAGAAAAAGTTGCCTGAAGGAACCAGATTCCTCGATAAATGCTGGAGGAGGTGTAGACCTGAATTTTGCACTCCTTCCCACCTCAGCTTTTTTAAATGTGCAAGCAGATTTAGTTCCTGAGTTTTGATCCTGTTGAAATCCTGAGCAGACATAATGCAAGGTGGCAGGAAACCCAACAATGATGAAGTTTTGAAAATACAAACAGATCAATTGTAGATGTGTGGGATAAATGAAAAAGTGTGTGTGTTCTGTGCTGTATATTGTTGACCCAGTTGGTTATTCAATGATGAAGTCTGATCTGTATGTTTCGAATGACAGATCTGGGTTCTGATGTGCTTATGATTAGATTAAGACAGTGTAGTAAACCTTAATGGTGCATGAAAAGCTACTGCTGGATTTGCAGTAATACATACTTTTCTGGCTTAGAACAGCATGAACAATACTTTATGGTTGTATAAGTCCTTCCAGACGAGGAGTCCAAGAGTGCTTTGTAAACGCTAATGAGTTTGGCCTCGTGGCATATTTATAAGTCTGAGAAGTGGTATTATTCCCCCTTTTTTTTATGGTTTGGATGTTGAGTAGCCTAAGTGTGCAAAGAGCAGGCAGCAGAGCTTTTATCTCCTGATCCTCAGTCCTGGACCTTATCTGCAGGACTCGGAAGGCTTCCTAAGTGTGTCTGAGGCATGCTTAGAAATTTACTACAGATTCAGTCCAGCAAAAGGGGTGTTTTTTGCAAACCTCTGGGTATCCTTTGTAAAGCAAAAAGCATTGTAATTATATGATGGTTATTTCTTGCTTGCTTTTTCGTTCTACAGCAGCAGAGATTGAAGCTAATCCTCTAGTGGAATGAAATCAGTTTGGGCATTATGAATATAGTTTCCTTGTCCAGGACAGAGAAGCTAAACTACTGTGAATGAAAAATGCTGTTATCTTTACATGGGAATTGCAGGTGGGTAAGGAATGTGAGGTCAGCTGGGATTGGGAGCAGTTAATTGCCTGTGTCAAAGGGCAGTGAGAGTGATGCCTGTGAAAAACGCCTTGCAAAGTAGGTAGGATCAGGCACTGATGGGCAGTTGCAGATTTTTCTCTAGCAGTTTCTTCATCCCAGAATGTCGTCATGATTTGTACAGATCTATGTAGTGGGGTGTTCTGCAAGATGAGCACTGTGTGGATTGTAGATAAATTTTATAAATATTTTGTTTGTGAATTGAGTGTTTGGTGACAACTGCCAGAAAGACAGTTCTAGAGAGAGAAGTCCCTCTTTGGCTGTAGGATAAGCATATGCAAGCAGACACTTCACATACTGCTTTCACATTCCTAATCTGAAAAGCTGCTTCCAGATCTCTACTTTTTCATGGACTGGAGACTAGGGAGAATCCCAAGGAGTCTGGTAAGTTATAGATGTGGAGGCGGTGAACTTCATGATGTGGCCATGCATCTGCTAGCAGAATTTGTTGTTAGAATGACCAGCATTTGTGGTCGCAAATCACAGAATTATAGAATACTTTGGGTTGGAAGCGACCTTTAAAGATTACCTAGTCCAGTGCCACAGCAGTGAGCAGTAACATCTTCAATGACATCAGGTTACTCTGAGCCCCATCCAGCCTGAACTTGAATGTTTCCAGGGATGAGCATCCTGTTCCAGTGTCTCACCACCCTCATAATAAAAAATTCTTTCTTTATATCTGTCTAAATCTACTCTCTTTCAGTTTAAAACCATTAGTCCTTTTCCTGTTGCAACAGGCCCTACTAAAATGTCCCCATCTTTCTTATAAGCCCCCTTTAAGTACTGAAAGGCCACAGTAAGGTCTCCCCAGAGCCTTCTTTTGTCCACACTGAACAATCCCAGTCTGCCTTCATAGTAGAGTTGCTCCAGCCCTCAGAGCATCCTATGGCCCTTCTCTGGACCTGCTCCAACAGGTCCATGTCTTTCCTGTGCTGAGGGCGCCAGAGCTGGACACACAGTACTCCAGGTGGATCTCCTGAGATTGTTGTAGAGGGGCAGAAGAATCTCCTCCCTTGACCTGCTGGTCACACTTCTTTTGGTGCAGACCACGATATGATTGGCTTTCTGGTCTGTGAGTGCATATTGCTTTTCATCCACAAATACTCCCTCTTGGCCCATGGTGGGTCAAGCCAGAAGACTAAGGAGCTCCTGCAGCTGTTTTTTGAGCTCCAGATTGGGTGGCATAGTGACTGTAGTGGAAGTTTGGTGGTGAGGATTTGAAAAAGGTTTCTACAGTAGTTTCATTAGAACAAACGTGGGGAATTTCCTAGGAAGATTTACATGTATTTGATCATTATTTTGTTGGCATGATGGAGACTGCAATAATAAGTTAGTTGGCACTTGAAAAAAGGTGCTGATTTTCTTTTTTTCAGAGGAACTGCTTTGTTTACTTTGTCTTTCCACATGTAGATCAGACTTGTCTCAGATTTTGAGATATTACTGCACTGAAGATATTACAGCACTGAAGATATTACAGCACTTTTTTGAGGCTGTTTACATGCAGTAACTGAGTTACACCAAAGGTGAATTTAGCTCATGGTCTTCTGCTATGCAGGTTATGACCACGTGAACATGAAGGAGGTTGGTTGATTTACAGCAAATTGATTCTAAACATATAAATGGCATCTGGGGTCAGAAGCAGAAGGAAGGAAAGATCTGAATTGTGTGTTAATGTATATTATCTGAATGATTGCAGGAAGACAACCTCTGACATCAGTATTCCCTTCTACCATGACATCCACAGATGCAAAAGTATGAGAGCTGTACTACGCCATGTGTTCTGGTGGTGAAATTATGTTCAGTGTATTGCTGCACTTCAGATGTGTCTCAGTGAGTTAAATGGCATTAAAGCAGTTGGCTGCTCCATGTGACTGGCCTGTGTTTTTAGTGTGATTCTTGTATATTAAATGCTATATTGACATGTGACTTTTTTCCTTATCTGGCTACTTCTGGAACATAACCTAGCCTTACCTCTTCAGCACAGAACAAAAACTTTTCTGAAACACTATTTGCTCAAGGGTACAGATAACAAACTTCAGGTGATTAGCAAGAGGTTTTGGCAAGTCATGCAGATACACAGGGTATTTCAGTAAGTGACGTGACATCCTTGCCAAGCCAGGAACTGGAGCATCCTATAGAGAGGCTCTTAGTTGCCTGTGCAGTGCTTAATCTTTATAATACAGCCCATAATGTGTAGTGAAAGATCTAGATAATGCAAGAAAATAGTTATTTATCTGGGATTAGCCTACATAAAACACTTACACTGAGCAGAAACTAGGCCAGAACACCATTCTTTTGTAAATGCTGGTAATGAATTGTGACCTGATCCAGAATCTTTTGTAGTCAAAAGAGCCTTTGTAGTTCCTTCAGTGAATGGACTTTGGACCCTGGGCTTTGGCTTAGTGCGGACTCTTTGGACCCCTGGACTTTGACTTACCACTACGGTCTATGTGTTTCAGTGTTCTCATTGCAAAGGGGAAAGTCTTAGTTTAAAAAAGTAACAAAATTCACTTCAGGTCCCCAAGTACACAAGCAAGTGTGCCAAATAAACAGAGTGCAATTAATATAATATTTGTAACAAACTCTCAGGTTGGCTAGTTATCAATGCCTCCTTATGAAGAATAGCCTGCCTGCTTTTCTGAATCCCTGCTCTGCTAGCAGTGCACAAGGCATTTTCCTGATGGTTTATTATGGTGGGAGCTACAGAGTAATCCTTAGTAAATAGATTTATACATGTGACACTACTGAATGGGAGATTTATACTTGGCTATTCCATGTCTGCTTATTACCATATGATCTTTCACTGGATGCAATTACATGTCTGCCCCTACTCTTTAAAGTTGAGAAAGATTTCACAATATTACTATCTTCTTCTGCTCAGCAGAACCTCACAAAGAGGCACTTCCCAACATGATGGATAGAGTTTGCAGGTGGCTTTGTCCCTTGTAGGCCTGGTTGTGTGAAGGTTTTGGCTATTGGCAAGACTCATAGTACTGTTATGCTGATGGTGTTTTAGAAGTTGAGCTTAACTTTGACAGCTGCCTGAGCTCTCACAGAGTTTTGCACTGCAGAACTGACCTGGTCTTATAGGCTATTAGTTGAGAAGATCCTTGTAACTCTTACAGGTCTTACAGGATGTGTAGGTCTTTCCTCTTGATGAGATTATTATGACATATTCATTGCACCAGCTGAAGATCAGAACAGAGCATTTTCTTTGATGTTAGGATTTATATTTTTATCAGCTGGTGTTTTTCATCTCGTTTCTTTGGCACAAATTCTTGTGCTACTATTTACTCTCCTATCTGCCACATTTTAATCATAAAACATTCTCATTAGACTAAAATAATTTCTTTCCCTCTTTGGAAATCAGAATGATATAAAGTCTTTTCAAAACAGTGGCTTAAAGCAGTAAGATCTGCTAGGTATTTTACTTAGTATAGATATTCCAGGAGCCACCCTGGCTGCACCGAAGTCTGTGGCAAAACTTCCCTTGGTTTTGGAAGGACTAGGTTTTCACTTCTTATTTTCCATTTGCCCATACCTTTTCATTCCTGGCTAGTGCGTATTACATCTTTAATGATTTCATTTTGACATGGCTTTTAGAAACCGTGACCTTTTTTGTCCACAGTCAAGCCCTGTGTTGCTGCACCCTTGTGATCTGAGACCTCATTCATAAACATTTCTCCAAACACAGCTCTTTATCCTGTGTCCTGGGATGCCAGAGAATCCCAAACAATAGTGAGGCTGAGACAAAAGCACCCATTGTGGAGGGGGTGACGGGGCGGGAGCATGGAGGGGCCCAGGAGCCTTGGTGGGCTGGGACCATTGTGCCCGTAATTGGATTTCTGCTGGTGGTGGCCATCCGGTGGGAGTGGGACCTGCCAGGGCAGGCATGCCCGCTGCAATAAACCTGGCACTGATTGGAGGAGGCAGATGACCTTTAAAGCCTGTATTGTGGAGCAAGACCTAATATGGTGCAAATGCACAAGGTTGCAACTTTATTAGTGATTAGACACAGAGATAAGCCTCAGCGCATTGCCTAATCTGCAGAGCCTAATTCCAGGCATTGAAACCAGGGATGCTGATGCAGACAGAGTGTCCGTTTAGTCTGAGTGAGCTTGGGCGACTGCAGTCAATGTGATAGGGAGCTTCTTGATAACCTGGGTCTAGGGCACAATCTGATCAACCTCTGCTGTGGGGGTGCTGGGACAGGGAAGCAGGCACTGAAAGTTGGAACTGGGGAGAGCATCATACAGCTGTTAACTTCAAACCCAGCGTAACTTCTGTGATGATGGTCAGAAGAGTATTTTCAGTGAGCAGGGATTGGTCCTTCCTGACAGAAATAAGGTGAAGGCTACAGCCTGAAGCAGCTTACCAAGTGGGGTATTTAAGGGACACCAAACTCCATATTTCCATTTTTCCATCTCAGACTGTTCCTGGGTGCTCTGGACCTGGTTTTCCTCTTCTTTTGGATAGGGTAGCCTTTCCTGTGGCCCAGGATAAAGGCTAAGATGGGTTTGGCCCATCGTGATTGATCCATGCTGGATGTTTCAGGCTGTTGCTGAATCCTACTAATGTGTCTTCATGAATGATGGTGGAAAATGTTAGAGGTTGCAAGCAAAGATGAATCGCCATAGGGCAAGGGTTAAGACAGCATAGCAAGTGTGCTGCTGTGGTATGCGCTGTTATTGGATTTCCTCCAAGGATTGCTCTTTGAGGAGCTCTGGCCTCACGGCATGCTCCAGAGACCTGCTGCTTGATGCCATCCTTTAAACATAATGTGTTAGCCTTCAGTTGGATTATATACAGATCTTAGTCTGTGTTACAAATATATGCATTGAAATGTTTGGCAGATTCACACTGCAAATCCAGACAAGCCCATGCAACGCTAACTTTTAAATCCATGGCTTGGAAATTTGCCTCCAAGAGCCACTGCAGACTTCCTTATCCTACAGTCTCTTGGTGGCATCTACCTTGTCTTCAGACCCACTTAGACAAATACATAAATATGATCTAAGAAACCATCTTGCTAATAGCCACACTCTCTAACTTTATCAATTGGAGGAGCTCTTTTTGACCTTTATTTGGGCAACCTGGCATTAAACTAATCCCACCCGAGCGCTGTAGTGTCTGGGTGACCTTTTTTGGTTTTATTTTTTAAATCTTGTAAAATGATGTTACTGAAGTTGCTGCATCCCACTGCCTTTGCCGCTTGCCTCCAGGCAAAACCCATGTGGGATTCCTGCTTCTTTAGCTTTCTCTTAGCCCTTCATAACTGTGTTTTGACTTGTGTTTTAGAACACCTGGCTCTGCATTTTGGGCTGAAAAGGGGTGAGCAGCTTTGTTTGTTGTAAGGGAAGAAGTATCACTGGGATAAGGTGCCACCAAGAGGTGGCAGGCCATGGAAATTCCCTAGGAGAAACCACAGCCTTGTCCCTGTGATGTTAAGCTCTCCAATTGTTAAGAGGTAACTGAGAGATGTTAAATTCTCCAGTGGTCTGTTCAGAACTGGAGAGTGACCTGTCCAAGGCAGGAGAGATATAGGTGAGACCCTGGTAGGTCTCAGGCCAGGGCCCCCACCCCTGGGAGAGAACCTTGTTGGGCTACTGTATCAGCTTCCCTGCGAGTTTACACTGTTTTCCTTTTATCACCCAGCCAGGGCTTGTTGTCGGTCTGTCTTTTGCCTCCAGAGTTTTGGAGGGGAGCCACTGGCTTCCCTTTCTGTACAAGGAGACTCTGCGTTAACTATTCCTCTCCTCTGGCTAAAGAGGTGTGAATCTGAAGAGGAACTTTCTGTTACTTTGAGCAAATCTGGGCCTGATTTTGTGAAGTCAAAATCTGTGAACAGCAAACAACGATACAAACTGCGTGTCTGGTGCCCGGTGGCCTGTCCAGGCTCACTTGGTTGTCTTGCCTGCAGGTCTAAAATGAGTATCATTCCACTAACCTTGTGTTTCCTGCATCACCTTTCCTCAGGGTAGGATTGAACTTGTTTCTGGGGGTGCTTGGAGGAGGTGATGTGGGAGCTGAAGTGGGAAGAGGTTGCTCAGCTCTGTCGGTTGTCTGCAGTGGGCAGTATGTGTGATGGTTTCCTGATGCAAACTTTGGCCTTGCATATAGAATCGTAGAATAGTTAGGATTGGAAAGGACCTTAAGATCATCTAGTTCCAAACCTCTGCCATGAGCAGGGCCACCTCACACTAGATCATATCACCCAAGGCTCTGTCCAACCCGGCCTTGAACACCGCCAGAGATGGAGCAGTCACAGCTTCCCTGGGCAACCCATTCCAGTGCCTCACCACCCTTACGGTAAAGAATTTCTTCCTTATATCCAACCTGTACTTCCCCTGTTTAAGTTTTAACCCATTGTCCCTTGTCCTATCACTACAGTCCCTGATGAAAAGTCCATCCCCAGCATCCTTGTAGGCCCCCTTCAGATACTCTGCTGGTTTTGTTTTCTGCTTGCATCTAATGCAGCCAGAGCACACTTTGCTCCAGAGCAGTGTGACTACTGGGAGCTCATCAGAGTAGAACTGGACCTAAAGCTTTAAGAGAAGCCTAAAGCTTTCTGCAGCAGAAGAGGAGAACTCCTTGTTTGTTCCATTGTCTTGGGAAGTGGTGGTGTGACTTCCTGCCCACTTCCTCAGCAGTAAGGACAGCACAAGCTGTCCTTGAGATGGTTGAGATAACTTGTATTTGAGGCTTACTGAGCAGCCTCCTCTTTGCTGCCTGTTGGCATCTCCTTCCTCTGAGCCAGCAGCATTGCAGTGCCCTGCTGCACAGCCCCTTCCTCACCTGCCCTCAGCGATGGGGGCTCCTGGGGCGCGCCATGGGGCCAGGCAATACTTTGTTCACTAATCCCCAGACAGTGTGGCCTTAGTTAAATAAATCCATGCCTATAGGCAGCTTTGTGGGGCTCATTATAATACTAATTCAGTTGAATTCCTAATTGGAGACCAGTAGTGGGTATTGGAAGTTAGTGTAAATTTCTTAGGGTGAAGGAACCATCCACTGAAAGCTGCTTTGGGCAAAGAGGCTGAAATGACATCAGAATCTCAAAAAAACCCAAAGATATCTGTAAAATAAAATTTTAGATGTGTTATAAAGCTGGTGTATTGCTTCAGATCAGATGGGGGGTGAAATTATTCTCTACTTGACTTTTTGTGCTACAACAGCAGGAGAGCTGTGTAAACACGTCCACAGATGAAGAGATATCTCTGTCGTGAAATACTAGGGAGGACAGTTATCAAGCCCAAGTCCAGTGCTATTTCTTTGGGTTAGGTGAGCTGGCTGCTTTAGGTAATTTGAATTAAGGCTAAAAAAAGACAGCTTTCAAGAGAGGGAGAGAGAATCCAAAGGAAGCCCTGCCTGACCTCTCAATATCTGTGAAGAAATCTCAGCAATATTCTTCTTTGACCAGTCAGGATTAGATACCTTCAGAACAAGCACAAGTAATGATTATAACCTGTGTATTTTAATTTCATTATTTGGAAGAAGTAATCTGCCCACTCTCTGTACCATGTCCTCGCTTAGACTGGTGATCTATTTATATTGCCTCTTCTGTCTGGAAGGACTATGCTGCAAGGATTTGGTTCAGGGAGTGTTTTTGCATGTGTTTTTGTGTTGATGTTGCACTCTATCATTGCTCTAATGGACCTCTGGAGGAATGTGATACAATAGTTAATGCTGGCTATGCTGTTAAATAATAGCTCCTTGAGGAAGGAAGTGAAGAATAATTTCTGTACAGGAAAGCAGAACAGGTATACAGAGAACAATAAAAATAGGTAAGCTGTGATTTCATTAAAACAGTTGAACCAGCTCCTGTAGTAGGAAGTTGCTTGGGCTCTGTGATGCCTGCAGGTCCCTCCAGCATGCTGCCAGCAGTGACAGCTCCCTGAGGCTGGATGGCCAGGACTCCAGGAGCTTGGGCTCTCAGGAGGACATGACAGGGAGTGGGGCAAAGCCTGGGAATTGTTCAGCCAGTGCTGAGCACTGGCAAATGTATGCATCCGGCATCCCCAAAGCAACATCCTTGCAGATGCACTGCAAAAATCCCACATTTGTCAGGATTTCAGAAGGGTGAGGGTGTTACCCCCTAAATACAATTTTGGCATGAGGGGCACTGCTGGAGTTTGTTTATGCTGGGAATGGACTATAAACTGTGACCTGCCTTTTGGTTGTACCAATACACTCATTCTTGTCTAAATAGATTTGTGTGTTAGTGTACTTATAACCTGCTGGACACTCTCAACTTCTGTTTGGATAGCCTTCCTTTTGTATTTAAGTGTAAATAAGTACTGATGGAATAGATGGGGCTCCGTCTGGGCAGTGGGACTGGAAAGGAGGCTATGCCCTTTCTGTGTGCCTGTGAGCTCCTCAAATAAACATAGAGACCTTCTCAAGGGCTACTGGAAGAACTCCCTTGCCGCTAATTTTAAAAGTAACTTATAAATCAAAGCCTGTCTCTTGCTTTCCTCCCTTTGGAATTCCACTTTTGAGGGAGGTTTGCTTTTGCAGTGCATAGCTGTAATGTCAGATTTTGATTACTCCTTGCCTTTGGTCATAGAGATGTATTATTTAAGTGTAAATACTTTCACATGAGAATGGTATCCTGTGTCTAAGCTGTTAGGAAGCAGTCACCGTTTATCTTGTCGAAGAAACTTCTTGGCCCTTCTGCAGGCTTCACCTGACCTCCTGTGCCCCAATGCCTCTCTCCCTATTTCACACATGTACTGGAACCCCTGCAAAGCCTCTCAAGCAGGGAAGACATGAAAGCAAGGAAATCCCAGTTGCATTCTTGTAAAGAAGCAGACCACCTATGTGATGAGGCATCTGGGCACATAGGTCAGCAGTATATTTTGAGATTGTGGATTACCTGCGGTGGGGCTGCAGTTTACATTGCCATACAATGGGGGACTCGGTAATGCTGTCTGGTACTTCTGGTTACGGCACCATTATTGCTTTTCTGCTAAAGTTCAGATGGTAATTTTAAACCATGGGAAAGCATTTTTCCTCTTTGACGAGCATTGTTAGTCACTTGTAGTCCCCTCCTTTGTTCCTTCTTTGAGTGCATCAGCCCTCGATCAGATTGTGGGTAGCCCACGATTTCCCAGGTGGGGTGGGAGGGGTTGCCCACTGCCGGGATGGATGTACAGGGCAGAGGGGGCTGGCATCGTTTGACTGATGTGGGTGGGGGGCAGGAATGAGAACAGCCACATTTGAATTATTGTCAGATCAAATTAACCAGCGTTTTAGAAGAGGATTTTTGCATATTCACAAGTTACAGTTATGTCAAGAAAATACTAATTGCCTGCAATTTTCCCTTTACCCCCTCCCACCTCCCAGAGTCTCTGTGTTTCCTCACTGAATAATATTCCACCTCTCTGGAAATGTAGTCAAACGCCTGCGTGT
Source organism: Psittacula echo (assembly GCF_963264785.1). Taxonomy (NCBI): domain Eukaryota; kingdom Metazoa; phylum Chordata; class Aves; order Psittaciformes; family Psittacidae; genus Psittacula; species Psittacula echo. Next base: position 64,759,815 of record NC_137739.1, on the reverse strand, counting down.
ATTTCAGTGGAAATGTCATTACACTAAAAACGTTAAGTTTCTTACGTACTGCCAGGTGTTATTGGCACAGGGGGGAAATCTGCACTTTTAACAGATCCTTGACTTAATAAAGTGAAAATGATGCCTTGTATCTTAGGATTGTTTTTTTAAAGCTATCCCTGCTCTCCCAGGAACAATGCAAATTCATTCTGAGGTACTTGCATATCAATAGCACTGTCTGTTTTTTTTCTCAATACTGGGATGAGTGAGATCTGATAATGCCGTCCAGGGTGGAAAACCTTGATAACTTGAGCTGTTAATATAAAACAACATACTGTGTTGCACAAAAAGATAAGGCTACAAAGGTGTGGTGCTTTTTTATATACATTTTGTGGGTTTTTCTTTCCTCGAGGCAAGAGCTGTGTTTGGTCATGACAGAGTTGGAGCAGGGGGGAGCCCAAATTTGTTGCTGGTGGAATTGCAACCATGATGAATACATGCTACCTGGCCTCAGATCCTTTTATAGATGTTACGAATACAAGGTCTCACCTGGAAGGTGATGAGTGATGGTACGAAGCAACCCTTGAGATTAGTGTAATACCTTCTTGAAGCTTTCTGCCTTTTTTCCTGACCTCCTGGAAACTGTATCTACCAAACACCTCTGCAGTGCTGGGCAGGGTAAGGAAATCCCCACCAGCAGCCTGATGTGTAGCGGGTGTGCTGCTTGCCCTTATGTTAAAAGCAAACCCCCAAACCTCAAAAGAACTAGGGCTTGTGCCGCCTCAAACAAAAGGCAGGGCTGCAGCGAAGGATATGCCGAGAATCTGACCCCAGGAGCACAAAGCCAAAAGGGCAGCGGCAGGAACAGGGTTATAGCCATCCTGGTGTGGCAGCTTCCAAGCTGTTTATTCAGTTGCCATTTAATTAAAAGCTGGAGAGGTTGCAGGCATGTTGTTATTTATTTATTTGTGCCAGCAGAAGCTCTGCTCTTTAGCAAAGTTTGTTTCAAAAGGGAATGTAGCTTGAGTATTGGGGAAGCATGATTGGCTTTCTGAAGAGTAACTTGTGGCATTGCTAGTTCCCTGATGGCCTCAATCCCATCTTCTTTGGTGGGCTTGCTTCAGTAATTATCTCGCAGCTACAAAATCAAAAGTAATGTTTTCAGCTAATTACTATAGAATCATAAAATCATTTACGTTGCAAAAGACCCTTAAGATCGTTGAGTCCTACCGTTAACCCAGCACTGCTAAGTCCAGCACTAAACCATGTCCGTAAGTGCCCCATCTACACATCTTTTAAATACCTCCATAGATGGTGACTCCACCACTTCCCTGGGCAGCCTGTTCCAATGCCTGACAACATTTTCAGGGAAGAAATTCCAATCTAAACCTTCTCTGGCACAACTTAAGGCTGTTTCCTCTCATGCTAAGTGTAAGCATCTCCTCCTACTAACGGAAAGTAGGTACCCAGAAAATGCTTGTGCCTGGTGAGGGAATATTGGTTCCTGTAGTTTGCTTTCCCAGGTACAGATCCTAGGTTGAAGCGCATCCTCTGCCATTTGTGCACAAATTATTGCTGTTTCTGCTCCAGGCAGGTCGAAGAACCAATCCAGGTACCTGTATGATCCTGTTAGATCTGGGCTTACATGTATGGGCATTCCCGAAAATGTGATAAACTGATGGAGTGTTTTCAAAGGGGTAGAGCACTGTTGATCCATTGATACCAGAGGATTTGTAGATGTATTTTCTGTGTGCACCAAGCCCTGTGATCCTGATGACAACCAGGACTTCATATTTCTGTGAGGTTTTCAGCAAGAATATTGAATTAAAATTCAATGGCATTCTGCTGTCTTTAATGATACCCAGGCAGAAGCACAGGCAGGTAATTTCTGAGACAGGCAACAATCTTCGTATATATACTAGGAACAATCTTGAATTGAGTATGCCTTAATTAATACAAATGCTAACTACTCTTACAAATAAGTCACATTTAAATGTCATCCACTTGTTATTAACTGCCTGTGAGTAATTTTCTTGCTTGCATATGTGTGAATGAAGCATATGTTTTAAGCTGTTAAGTATCCAAGGTCATATCTAAAAATAGTGAGTGCGCATTGTTTGTTTGCCGGCGCAATTTAGAAGAAAATCTCGATCATAGATGGTTTCTTCCTGTGTGGTGTTCGGAGGAGAGACAAGCATTGTGTGGTGCTGCGGGACCTTCCTGAGTGCTGGAATTTGTAGGTTAGGGAGGATTTTTTCGTTTTCACTCTGAATCCCCTTGTTTGTACAGTCTGCAGCATGGGCATCCTTCCCAGGTGAAGCACTGTCAATCCAGACATGCCACTTTAAAAAGGAAAGGAGGCAAAGCATGGTCCTTCTGTTCATTTTTCCCTTTGTGTTCACCAGTATGTTTGTCCTGTTGCAAAATGATCAGCAAAGAAATGGTTACCAGCCTTTGCATTTTAATACACATATATGGAAATAAGCGGCAGCAGTTTGAACCCTGTGAGGGCTGTGTTGGCTTGAACTGTTGTTTCCTGGTAGTGTTCCTCATTGCAGGCTGACATGGGCCTTCAGCTGCTGGGTTGTTGGATCTTGCAAAGAGCAGAGCAGGCAGAGCAGGCTGCCAAGTGGCCCAAGCTGCTCCAGTCCCTCACTGCTGTTAGGGGATGCTTGGAGGAGTCTGCAGTGAGGATGTTTGGAAAACTTTGTTGGGGATGCCTGGAAAAGTCCTTACTGAGGGTGCTCAAAGAAGTCTTTGTGTGACCAATCCTTAAAGCTATTTATCTGGAATGGGTGTTGGGTTTGCTTCATTCAGAAATACCTTAGTCACAGTTGTTGCTATTCTAAGAGGTGAAAAGTGAGGTTTTCCTGTGGTGAAGGAGGTGGAAAAGGAAGCTTCTCTAGGAAGCCACAGTGCAAGTGCCAAGATGCTGCTTTCCATTTGTGCTTTAAGGCTTCATGCAGCTGCTGTTGCTGAGACACCCGGTTTGTGAAAATGCTCCTGGAGCTATAATTCTCCCGGAGCATAAGCTTGCTCACGGGACCGTGCGTGCACCTGAAGGAAAAGCCAGCTCTCTCTGATACAGAGCCTGTCCAACACAGAAAGGTTCATCTGTAGAGCAAGCCAGGGAGTAGGATCTGCAGTGGTTGGACCTACAAAACCCCTCATTGCTGCAAGCTGAACTGAGCTGACTCTTGCCCCTGAGATGGCTTTCCATGTCCCCTGTGGCCTGGCCACCGAAGCTCTGCTGGATGATATGGACCTGGCTAGCCTCCTGCCCCCTGCCTGGCCTTCTGCTTCCTCTGATGCTTGGTGCTGGGACCTGGGAAGAGGCCTCTGATTATTTTATTGCTGGGTTTAGGGCTGCTTTTGGAGCCATCTTGAGCAATGTGGTTCTGGGGAGAGTTAGCCTGTGCTTTGACTGGGCACTGCTTTGAACCATAAAGAGCCTTAATTCTGCTGCACCGAGGGTCTTGAAAGGCAGGCATCAGAGCTGGAAAACCAGAGATCTGAGTTAAAGAATCCATCCTGAGTGGCTCAACTCCTTGGCCCTAGGTAGGAAAGAAGAATTTAGCTGTTGTTTCTAATCCCTTCCCATAACATGGCCCTGGGTGACAAAAAAAGAAATGATATTCAAGACTTTTCTCCTCTGTAATGGAATAAATGAATGGTGACCCTCGGACCATCTGTAACCTCTGAGTTTGTCAGAGATGCTCTGGCAGATTCCCCTGCCAGCCTGGGTTTCTCCTTTGAAACGCTTATGACTTTAATCTCTGCTAAAGCATCCTGGGTGATAAGGGGTGTTTTTATTTCTCCATTCCTCCTCATGCTTTCTGGGAGGCCAGAAGTATTTCATAGATGCACAAAGCTGCCATATTAGGCAGCAGTATTAGCTTATTAGCTACTGGAGTCAGGCACCTGTCTTCCTCCAGGTTTTGTGCAGGACTGATCCCTCTGGCATCAATAAATGACAGCGGTTCCCTGGTGTGCAGATAGAGGTGTATAAACAGTCCTTGCTCAGAGGTAGGAGTCAGCCCTGGGGTTACCCTCAGTGGGGTTTCCAATGGCTGTGTTGAAATCTGTAGCGATGTGGTCCTGTTTGCATTGTGCTGAGATCGGTATACGTCGGGGTGACTGTCAAGCTCTGAAATTCCATCCCATGAGCTGAGATCAGGAGCTGATCACCCCGCAGAGCCACCAAAACATGCCCATGGCCTGCTCCAGGATGGACAGATGGATGGACTTTGGTACCTGCTGGGCTCTGAAGTTGTATCTGTGGGGCTAAATGGAGCTGCTCCCGTGGCCTGAGCCTTCCCCCAGAGCCAGGCTGGCAAAATGGGTTCAAACAAGCTGCTGCTGCTAATCTGCTTAATGTCTCCACACGCAATAGCGCATCATCTGCTGCTGCTGCTGGGGAAGAGGGCTGTTATCACCAGTAGTTTCAAGTGCCCGGTCATGCTGCTGAATTGGATACAGTGCAACTTGCAGAGCTGACCTGGTTCGTTAAAAATGTGGTGCATGAATTTAGAAGTCATTATTTCCTCAAATAGGTTGAACCCCGAAAGACCCCCAGCCCTCAGCTTTTAGCTGAGGTGCCTTTTGGGCTTCTTTTCACAGTGTGTCCATGCATCTCAGTGTAAAGGTTCCTCTCTGAAAGGAGAGCCAGGGGCGAGTGCCGAGTGCGGAAGGAGGAGGAGCGCCTGGTGCTAGACCTGCTCTGTTCTCACATGCTTGCCAGGGCTGGGAGATGGAGGAACGGGAGCCTCCCAAGGTGTGTCACTGCAGCAGTATGTACCCAGCTCTGTGGGTTTGGTGCCTGCCTCTTGTGTTTGTTTGCTGTAACCTGTGTGGTTACTCCTGGCCCAGGCATATCTTTAGCTATAGGAACATGTCTTACGTCAGTGTGGCTCGTTCTTGTTGGAAAGAGGGTGTTGGTGGTAGTGAACACACATGTATGCTGGTGTGACAGCATTGGAGCAAAGAGGAGCGGGGCTGTTTCTTTCTCGGCTCCACTGGTGCTGATGCAGTGATACAATTTACTTGTGTTCAGACAAGGCTTTGTGCAAAAAAGTGACATTTTGGACCTGGCCAGCGTGGTGGAAGAAGTTGATGTTCTTGGCAAGGTGGGACTTGCCCTTGCTGATTAGTGGCTCTGCTGACTTGCCAATGCAGCAGGTCCCTAATGAAGCGGAATTGCCATGCTCACAGAGTGCCTGGAGGAACTCTTAACCTGACTGGAGCCAAGCAATCAAACTGCTGGGGAAAGAGTGTATTTTGTGTAAAGGGAGGAATGGGTATATTGGGATTTTGCTTGGTTAAATATGTGTATTTGAACTGAAAGTGAAGCATAAACCAGCATAAACAGAAGGCACAGAAGTAGCAAGCAGTGAAGATGTGGAGGAGGAGGATCAGCAAATGGGTCTAGAAAATAGGAAAATGTAGACAGGACCAAAGAAAACAAATGCAAGGCAAAGGCATGGTCAGCCATGAGTGCAGGGTGTGTGGACCCTCTCTTGCAACAGCCCTGCTTGGGGATGTGCTGTGGGGTCCCTCTGCTTTGGAGGGAGTGGATGGTTTCCTGAGTCAGGGTCCAGCCTCCTAACTCCCACCCCTTGCATCAGCAGGGATTTTGTCTGAGAAGGAACTGCTTGCTGAGTACTATAAAAGAGAGCAGCAACACAGCTGGGTTCTCTTCAGAGAAAGGGTAGAGACTTCAGTGGATTTTTTTGTGTGTGTGCATTTAAAAACAATGGTGACAAGAAGCCTTTCTGGAGTGTACTGGTCTTCTCAAAGCCTAGGGAAGATTTCTTTGTTGCATGTTCCACCTATTTGAAAAGATGTGGGAAGCTAGGGAGTGATCTGCAGCACTCATCAATACATATGTGAGCTCCTTATACAATAGCTAATGAGATTGCTTTCAAAATGTAGTCAGTGATTTATATGAGTGTGGCTGTTAAGCATCAGGCTTATGAATTGCTCTGGGATTTGAATGAAGTTTGTATTTTTTACGAAATAGCTCTCCAAGCCTTATGAAACAGTATTTTGCTGTCAGAACTGAGGAATGTCCAACTCCCTCATCTGAGGACAGTGTTTCAGCATATCACGTCTGTATTTGTCTGTGACGCTCTGCTTTGGTGCCGCTGCCCCACTGTGGGGTGAGAACCTCCAGTATGAAAGCCCCAGAGCCTTAAAGAAGAAATCTCTTGTAATAAAACTATATCGCTTTCACACAAATGTGGAACCCAAAGTAAACTCTTCCGTTTTAACAGCCATTTAGAACAAGGTTTAATTTGATCTGGGAATCACTTTTTATTAAGAAATGATTTTATATTTGCTTCAGCAGAAACCAGCCTCCCTTCAGTTGTACAGGATGTTGTCAGCTGCAGTGCTCAGGCCGAGTTAGAGGTTTGCTGGGACCACCTGAGGCTTTAGAGACCACCATGGTTAATGTACTCAGTCTTACTTGTGTTTGTGGGTGGGAACTGACCTCAGGATACCCACTTTCACAGTGCCTGGGGTAATGGGGCTGTAAACCCTTTAGGAGTCTTTAAGCACTTCAGCAGGAGAAGTAACAACCAGGCATTATGCACAAATCAGGAACATAGGCTGATCCCTGGTGTATGTGGGGCAGGTGGGATGGCTGATCACAGCCTGAGATGGGAGTGCTCTGCCATGGTGGGTACCAGTGCAGGATCACATGCACTTGGCACAATTAATCTCTGAGCAGAAGCAGGGAGGCAGCCCTTGCAAGACTCCACAGTTCCTTGTGTGTCCCTGCTTTAGCTGTGATGTCTCCAGTCACTTGGGAATGAAAAACTTGTCTTTATTTTTGTGTCTGAACAGCAGCTCAGACAAGGCTTGTTGTCTGTGACTAGGCTTATAACGCAGATAACAACTTCATAATAATAATATTTAGGCAAAAAAGTAGGTAGCAGGATTAAGATTGCAGTCTGTTGGGTTCTTTTTTTTCCCTAATGTTTCCTGGGGTTTTATTATTAAGTAAATGCTCATCGGCTCTATCTGACTGCTTGTCATGCAGTATTTACGGAGAGGCATTTACTTGTGCATTAGTTGACATCCTTTTATCGAGGTTCGTGAGATGAAACTGTGCAGCTGTTTCAATTCAGAAATGCTCTGTTCAGTACTTCTGCGGGTTTTGTTTCCCACCATTGTTCTGCCCCTGTAATGTAGGACTGGCATTCAGTGTCATTTGGGGAGCTTTAAAACAGGCCGAAAGCTGTCCCTTGCTTAGGACCATCCAGATTGTCTCACATTTTTGGATGGAAAGGGGAATCTTGAACCTTTTCAATTCAATGGATTATCTATTTATATTGCTCAAGTCAGACCTTTAGAAGCAAAGTGCCAGATCTGGAACTGGACTTGGGAAGGGGGCTGGGAAGGAGCCTAAGTTTTGGGTAGCATGCCTAGCACCTGGCTGTCCCTGCTGTGGGACAGGGCTCCCTTCTCTCATCCACTTCTTTTGCCAGAGAGAGTGGCCGAGGGGAGCTGTTGCTAATGATTTGGTACAGCCCAAGTGGAGGTGAATGTCTTCCACTCAGGGAGAAGAGCAGGGAGGCTGGTGGCTTGTATTAATGCAAGAGAGAAGGGGAAAAGCAGCACTTGCTGGACTCTAGTTGTGTCCCTGCTTTGGCAGTTATGACACTTTGCCCTGCTTTCTAACTTCTTCTTAGCCCCTCTTGTGTGAACATGGAGATAACCTGGTTTCAGGAGAGTAGATCTGTAGCCCAAATTGAATACCTAAATGCTCTTTGAGAATGAGGTCCATTGCTGTGGTGTTTTGGTGAGTTATTTGCTATATTAGTCAAGTAATGTCCGGAGTCTCAGACATAATATAAGAGACTGACCATTGGGGCAGCAAAAACATTGTGCCCACTCCAGAGCATTTCCGTTTAGAGACTGGAGACAACCACCTCTACTAAGACACATCATCACTGCATGTTCTATTGCCTGGTGCTTACCAGTGTTTCTGTAATACCACTTCAGGGGGTGCAGCCAGTAATTCTGCACTTGTGTTGTTCGGGGTTTTTTTGTGATCAGTTTTTCCCTAGGAGTTCTCTGAAGTAAGGGGTGCAGGAAACTGCAGATCTGGCAATCCCAATCTTGGATCCTCTTGACCCTTTCAAAAATGGAACAGATATTACCTGATGCTTTAAAACCTCCCCCCCGCAGGGCACTGTGGATGGGAAGCTGAGTGTGTTTTAGTTCTTGCAGAGCTGAGCTCTTAAATTGATAGTGCCTGTAGTTATATGTAGCTCTTGTGAAGGAAAATAAGAAAAACATCTTAAATCTTTAAACCTCTCAAGGCCATCCTTTCCGTGCCATGCTGTGAGGAGTGTGTAACTGTATAGTATCAGAAGATATCCAACATGAGTGTAGCCATGCCAAGATGTGCTTACAGATAAGAAACTGGGAATGAGTAAGTGCCTGCCAAGGTCACTTGTGGGGGTCTTTAAAGGCTCGTGTGGTCAGTTTTTAATGTACCTGGCTTTTGAAAGCGTTGCACATGTTTCAGAAAGCAGTAGAGTGATGCCGTAGTTGCTGTGTTCACACCGTGTAGATCTCGAAGATTATTAGTTTCTGTACTGAAATACTTTTTCTAAAATAACAATGTATGTCTGTATGTCTGACCAGATCTGCTTTGAGCTCCGGAATGAATGTGTGTTGCACTTTCATTTTATTTAGATTTGGTTTAACTAATGAGAAGCGCAAGTAAATGTTGTTTGTTGCCTAGAGGGAGATCTTGAATGTGGATCATTAAGAAATTGGGTCAGATGAAGAAGAGAAAATATCACTGCCCCAAACTGGAACTTGCAAACCCGTGCACTGTGCAGTGCCCCACGGAGCTGAAAATCATCTGTCAGTGCTGATACGATTGTGATGGTCTGCAATGGTGATAGCAGTGCCTGGCTTCAGGGTCTGTGGTATTCCTATGTGTCACAACCGCTGTGTTTCAGAAGGCTGGATTGCATTTTCTTCTGGAGAGTTTGTCTGATTAATTGCTCACAGCACATAGCAGTTTGAAAACGAGTTAGGGTTTAGTAATAAACCCTTATGGCTCTTGCAAAGTGTGTCTCTCCAGACTGGTTGAGGCAGAGGAACAGCTCTAGCTGACCTCCGGTTTGGGAAGACTGCCAGCCCACATGGAGGGAAGATGAGGTTGTTCCTTGTCAGGAAAAGGGGAAACACAAGGTTTTTCTCCCACTTATTCTGAAAACCCACAGCTTGGCAAAATAAATGTTTCTTCAAAATTCTGAAAAAATATTGAATTGCTGTAGCTGTAAGTTATGTGAAATGAAATACAGAGGCATTAATTAGAATTCTGAACCATATGGTCGTGCAAATATGGAAACCCACACAACTGCATTTTCATATCTAATGTTGACACATTAAAATTCATCAGTTTGCAGCCAGAGTTGTCGTAGTTAATTTAACTAATACCATAACGTTCCTGAGATGCATCATTACACCTCATCATGTAAATATAAACCAGGATGATTAGGGGAGAACCACTCGCTTCGAAGACTTAATATAGGTGGAAAACTGCTTACAATTTAGAAGAATTAAAATAAGATGCTAAATATGTCTCCTTATGCCCCTTGTTAAAGCCAGACCTTTATTAGTTTGCACAGTACCTGATTTCTGATGGTGTACTTTAGCCAATGGCTTGTTTACACTTACTTGTTTACAATATGCCATTTTGATTCATGGTCCAGTGTTAGGGGCTGTGATACAGGTTCTGAATGGGAGCTTTAAGGAGAAGGTTGTTCTACTTGGTAGGCTGAATTGGCACCTTAGCTCCAGAAATGTGTTTTCCTCAGTATCAGCTGGCCATTGCCATGCCTTGGAAGGAAGAAGTGATGCCCTCGGGGAGAGGGAGCTGGAAGGGAAGCCAACTGTTTCAGCTGAAATGCTGACCGAGGGCTCACCTGTGCTGTGGTGGGACACAAAGCCTGGCCCACCTCTGTTGTCCTTGGCTGGGAGCCTGGTTGGACATTCCGTGTTTGTGTCTAATCTTCGGCATGGGGAGGTGGAAGAGGCTTGGGTATCCTTTCATGCATCAATTTAACTAGAACCTGTCTGCTTTGATCTGCATCTAATTAGACGTGTGTTGCAAGACAGTTGGGTTCAAAAAGTTGATGCATTCTTGATGTCTGCTTAGATACTGTTTTTTTATCTCCTGACTGTAAATGCTCATGTTTTGTGTCTTGCATATCTGTGCACTGTACACACGTACAAGGAGGCGGAATGCACCCTTTGTGATTACAGCAGTCAGCTTGCAGATTTAGGTATCCGGCAACAAAAGTGTCAATGAAGTTTTGCTCCATTTGTGTGTACAAGGTTGGGGCTGCACTGATGACAAGCTGGCCAAGGGACACAGTTCCAGAGAGCAATGGCTGCGCTCCAGAGTTCTATGTGATTCTCTGCCAGCTCCACCGTCATTTGGAACTCTTGTCCTTGTGATCAAGACCAGCTGCTCTGGAGCTCCTCTACTGTGTGAAGCCAACAAGCAAAGCAGATATGGTCTTGTGGTCACCTGTTTTGTGGGTAGAAATTTGGGACCAGCCTCCTACGGAGGAGTAGTCCTGGGAGGACCAGGCTTAGCATGAAATTGTGGATGTTTAGAACAGGCCTCAAAGCAGCCAGTTGATTTGAAAGTTGTAATATTGACTTGTGAACCACTGTTACTAATTGCATAAGAGACAATAGGACATGAAAGAGTCTTCCTGGGATCATCTAGCCCAGCTCTCTGCCCTGAAGCAGGACCAGCTTGTCTCTAAATAGATGTTTCTATAGCGTGGTCTTGAAAATCTCTGCAGATGGCAATTCTATAACCTTAACAGGCAATGACTTCTAGTGTGGCAATGTCATTCCCAACTGGAAGGCTTTTCCTAACCTCTAAGCTAAGTCTTCGTCGTTTCCATTTAGGTCTGGTTTTGCCTTGTCCAGTCTGCTGTGGGAAAGGAGAACAGGTTATTGTTTCCAGCTACTTGTCATGTATTTTAGAGATAGCTATTGTGTCTCCCCTCAGTTTTCGCTAGACTAAACAACCTAGTTCCTTCAGTCATTCTTTGTAGGTCATGTTTTCTAGGCTGCAGAGAAGTCTTGTTCCCCAGTGGACTGTCAAATCAATCTGCTTCCCTTTTTTGAAGCGTTATGCCCCAAACCAGCTGGCTGTGCGAGGGTGATGCCAAGCAGAGAGGGAGGAGTTGGTACAGGCCAGCTGCTGGTCACCAGGAGCTCAGTGTGTCAGTCTGCTTGAGCAAGGCACCATAACTGGCACACATACTTCATGGCCAGGCTTTAGAGAGGGAGAAACCTCCTCCGATCATGGGCATGCCTCTGAGGTTCCCACATGTCAGAGCAGGTTGTTGGAGCTCCAGTGGTGTTTGCAGCCCGGGCTGAGGTTGTTGGGAGGGCTACAGGATCCCTGAGGTATCTACAAGCAGGTGCTTTTGTAGACCCAACATCCATTTTCATTGCTGCTCTCTTTTCTATCAAGCAGAAAGACATGAAAAAGAGGGAGCTGAGGGAAGGGAGCAGAGTATTTTTCCCCTTGGCTTGTGCAGCGAGTTACGTGAGTTTCCAGAGAGCCTCCCAAGCTTTGCCTCCTTAAAAACTTGGTCGGTTGCCATTGCTTTAGGAATTTATTTTTTATTTATTTATTTTTTTATTATTATTTACTCCAAGCATTTCAGCTGATTTAATAAGAAACTGTTTGAGTATGGTGTGTGTGGGGACCTGGTGCAATGAAACCAAACCAAGGGACCATGCTCATTGTCGTAGTGTGACACAGGTTGAGGAACCTCCTCTGCCTTGAAATCACAGTTTATGCTCGGGCTTAAAATAGACCTCACAGAAAGTGGTTGCATGGGAAGGGCCAGCTACCCAGCATGTTTTCTTCTGCAGCAAAACTGGTTGCTCACCAGCCTCTGCTTCCACACCACCAATCTGCTGTTATCTTGTCTTCCTCTGCAATGACCAGGAATTCTGGCATCAAAGTCAGGCCACCTCCTACAGTCACATATGACAAAGACACCTCAGCAAATCAAGCTCCCAAAACGTGGCCAACAGGTCCCTTGCAGCCAAGCTGCTTGCCCAAGGCTCAGCATCAAGCAGTGTCCCAAGTGGCATTACCTGTGGCAAAAGAATGACTAAAGAAGCCCTCTGGCCTTTTTCCCAGCACTCAGGATCACACCCCTATGCATTCTTCTCTCTGCTCACTGACAGATGCCCATGCTTTCCCCTCCCCAAACCAGTGGGCCACATGCCAGCCCGGGGAGTTGTGCAAGCGCTCGCTCAACCTTGCCAGGCTGCCAGGCGCGGGGATGTTGCAAGAGGACACAGGGCTGTTCTTGCAGTGTTTTGAGGCAATAATCCTAGTTTCTCATTTCTTCAGTACTGGCAATGGCTTTAAAGGATGGAAGATAATTGCCCTGTGAAATACATTAGATTTCCTACCAGGCCTTTTGTCCCTGCCAGATAGTCTTAAAACATGAGGAGTTTGGAGTGAGCTTTTCATAACACATGACCAATAATTTAGCAGTCCACGTGTGGATTTGACCTTGAAGTGTTTGTACAGGCTCATTGGAGCTGTTGAATACAAATGTTTTCTTTTTACTTCTTTGGTATTTGCTAAACATTTGGGTCTTGGTCATCTGCTGACTTGCTGTTTGGGGCTGCACACACCAACAAGCAAACACTGCTGTTTTCACCGCTCCTTTCCCCCTGCCACACTGCGGGTTAAACAATAACCGAATTGGGACATTCATTACTTGGGTGAAGCATCTCTTGGAGCTCTGCTCCAATTCATGGGAAGATTTATGGCCTAGTTAATAAATTGGATTTTGCGGAACTGAAGCTGTAATAAAATGATTGTATCGGATTGCAGCGTGTATATGTGGGTGTGGGGGTCAAGTGGGGCTCAGATTCCTTCTAAGAATACTCACTTTTCTTTTCCATCCCCCTCCTTTAAAACCTCGCTAAAGCAGTGAGGAAAACCAAAGCAGATAGGTTTGGAAAGGATCACTTCTGACTGGCTGACTTCAGAAGGATGGGTAATTTTAAAACAACAGCTTTGTTTCTTTGGGGTTGAACTGACTCAGAGCATTTCTTCTCTCCTTCCTCCCACCCCAAAGGACAGAGTTTATTTTGTTCCAAGTAACAGGTCCAGACTGAGGAAAAAAAAATGGTTTTCTTTATTAGATGTTTTGGGAGGAATCCTCAAGGCAAATTCAGCCTGTGTGTTAAAATCCTTGAGAAATGGGCTGTACCTCAGTGTGTGTTTCTTTCCCTGCTTCTTCACTCCTGCCTTGAAACATGTGGTACCTAAACCAGGAAAAAAGCATTAAGAAAATGCTGGTGGCAGAAGGAAAGGAAGATGAAAGATCAACATGATCTTCCTACTCTGTCCAACGTCCTGCTGGGATTAATGTTTTGGCCTGTGATTGCTTGTTAGTTAGTTTTGAACAGAAGATGGGATGTTATTGATGAAGTGCTGAATGGAGGCAGACCAAAGCTATGGAGCAAGCCACACCAACAGTGTAGGCACAATTGTTGATGCATCTGGAAAGGACAGCCCTGTACCTGGCTTCAAAACCCACATTCAGGTTGTTGCTGCTCTTGTCTGAATAGGTCTGTCACTGGCTAGGATGGCATTGGATACGTGTTTTGGGTTTAACCACCAGTTGTTAGTGTGCTCTTCCTGGCTGAGAAAGGTAGGCCAGCACCACATCTGTACGATGGCAGGAAGCTGGTCCTGTTTATTCCTGGGTCTCATCAATGCAGAAGAGGTGTTGAAAGCTTTTTGGACATGGTTGTATGCTCCAGAACTCTCTGGGAGGGGATGAGAACTGACCAGCCAAGTGCTGTAACATCCTTGGGTTTAAGAGATCTCTTCCTGGAAAAAAGGAAGGAGGGAGAGGGATATATCAGGGCATCATGGAGATGTGATTCTTCCCCTCGGGATCAAAGCAGCTGTCCTTTGCAGTGCTTCAGAGCTCCACATTGCTTCCAGGAGCCTCAAGCCATACAAATTAACATGAATTACATTAATATAGTCAATCCAAAGCCTAATTTTATGATGGCTACAAAGCAAACTGGATTGGGGAGGCAGGTCAACTTTCTCCCTACAACTAGTTTTCATTAAAATGATTTGTAGGGTGTGCCTGTGCCTTGTCATGGAGCACAACGCAGGGATGGACAGATGCCTGTGGGAATGAAGGCTGTAGCGGTGGATCCGGGTGTAACGTAAGCTCCTTCAGGGAAGGTTGTGCGTCAGGACTTGTTCGCTTGGCCACAGCACTACCCTGCTCTACTCGCTTGAGATCTGCCTAGCATTGCTCTTGGTTCTCCCTGCCACACCTTCTGCAGGGAGCAGATAAGGACTTTTGGGGGGATGATGTAAGTTTTTCCATTTTAAAAGCTACAACACTGATTTTAGGACAACAAAGTGAAATTGCATCCTAGCTAGTGAGTGCTGCTTGGATAGATTCAACCATGTAGTTTCAGATCTTGTGCAAACTGGAGAAACTGTTGATGTGCATGGAAAACAGGCGATTCCAGTACAAATGCAGTGCTGACTGAGAGAGGTTGTCAGGGTGCACAGGAGATTTATTTACATTATATATATATGTGTGTGTGTATATATACACAGAGAGGTAATAGTAATAGCAAATCAAGTAGTAACAATAGTTGTTGCAATCTGAGAAGCCTGTCTGGACATTTTGTGGACACAGACATTTTCTGATATTGAGGACTACAGTCATCAGTAGGAACTGTGATCATTCCATTAAAAATAATGCTCATAATTGGCCGGTTCAAAATTCACCAGTACAGATCATTGCTTTCCAGGAGCAGCACTTTATGCTTTTCATTGGACGTTGCTTACAGCATCAGTGGACAGTGCAAGGAGAAAATGTGCTCATTAGATATGAGCTTAATTGAGAGTGACATGGCTGGGTATTAATATTAGTCTTGCTGCAGGCTTTTCCTTTCCTTTTTTGTGTTTTATAGTCATGCTAGTAGATGCTGAGCATGTTACCCATTTACCGAATTCCACAATGGTGCCTTCAATAAAAGGCATAAATTTCCCAGTTCTGTTCTAAATGGAGATGTAGCATCAGATGTTCATCTCCTCCAGATATGGGAGCAGGAGGGCAGGGCTCTGGCTGGCTTCAAGCATAGGTCACCCTTGTTACTGATGTGACCTTTTTTTGATGTATTTCTGTTTGCAGGAATCTGCGTTTATGGTGGTCGCAGTGGCTTATGGGATTTAACTTGGTGTTTGTTTTCCTGGGGAATGTTGTGGTGACAAGAAGCTGATGCAGATTTCTTTGGGGTCCTGTCCCTGGGCACTCTGACCTCTTTCCCCTCCCCCTGAATGCGCCTGGGAGAAGAAATAAATTAATTAGATGAAATGGAGGGGTCCATTTTCACTGGAAACAAGAGAAGCATGCCGGGAAACACGGGTGAGCGCAGGGCTCTGATTGGCACTGAGGGAGGCAGTGATTTGTATAAATAGCAGGATGCGCTCCTTTGTGCTTGAGAGGTTTCCCATGTGAGGCAGAGCAAAGATGCTGGGTGTGTTGCTGTCGCGACTAACACAACTCTTTTTGGTACATAAGCTTTTTTTTAGAGCATGCTTCTTTTTTTCCAGCCTTTCCTCACCCATGCACACGCACTCTGTACATAGACCCATCGCAGAGTGTTTTTGGCTGCATGATCCCTGGCTCCACGTGCTCTCCTGCTGCTCATGACCAGGATGAGCAATTATCAGAGCGGTTTGTCTCACAAGTCAGTGCCATCTGTTTGCTGAACAAAAGGATTTGGAGGGGCTGAGAGGCTATGGCTTCAAAAACCCTAACTGAATGGAAGAAAGGGTGCTGTCACCTGCTTCTAACTACACGCTGGAGCATTGTTTCCTCCCAAAACATTCAGCATCAATTTTATTACCTGCAGCCATGCCAGCTCTCAGCAGCACAGTGTTTTATTTGGGGACAGGGTAATAGATTCAGTCCTTCTGCCTGCTACTGATAGGTTTTGTTTTGTTTATATATATTTTACAGGGTTCAGCCTGACAGTTTTGTCTCCTGGGTAGTTAAGCTGAATTATTGAAGGCCCTGAAATTAACACTGTCATTTTTAATAATTAAAATAAAATAAATCCCAGCCTGTTTCATGAGTTATTTCCTCTTCCTGATTTTGAAGGTGTGGGTGAACTTGTTCAGAAGAGTGTGAGCACTTGGGTAGCTTGGTTTTAACATTTTGTTTAACAAAAATATGAGGGAAAACCCTAAGTCTCCTGTAAGGTCTCTCAAAACATCCAAGCCTTACAAGAGAAGAGACTAGTAGGTGGGGGAAGTCAGTGTATGGTAGGCACTGCTGGCGGGAGTCTTTCCTGCCCACTGCTCTAGGCAAATACTAGAGAATAAGAATGTGTTGGAGAGTATCCTGAAGCAGGGAGGGAGCTTTACAGGTAGATTTTCTTTTCTTTTTTTTCTTTAAAGTTTTAACACTGTCCTTGCATTTTTTTACATTGTGTTTAGATCTTTTAAAAACTTTTCTTCAAACATGTGAATTTAATTTTTCAAGTGGATATTAAGTTTGCTTTAGATTTGGGAATACTTCTCGTTGGCTGTTTGGGAATGCTGACATGGTGGGTTTCAAGTCCCACCAGTGCTGCTGCCTGTTGCATGTGAGCATTTCGTGGGAGTGCAGGAGCAATGGGAGTCAAGGCCAGGACAGGCAGAGGGTAATTCAGACTGGAAGGGACCTCAGGGAATACCTAACTGCAACCTGCCACTCAAAGCACGGTTGGCCATGAGACCAGAGGAGGTTCCCCAGCCATTGTTCTGTTCAGTCTGGAAAACCTTGAAGGCTGGAGGCCACGTAACTTCTCTGGGCAGCCTGTTGCAATGTTGGACTGAAGGAATGAGGAAACTCCACAAGCCAGTAAGTCTGTGCCTCTGCTTGTGTGTGTGCTAATGTCTAAAGCTGCAGAGAAGGTCACAGGTGGGTTAGGAGAGCTGGAGAACAGGAGGAGTGTCTCCAGCCCCAGTGAATTTCACTGGTTTCTCTGTGCACACTGAACACTTGTTATTGATAAGCATATTGTTGTATTTCCTTGGTGACACAGTCTGCTATGGCAACAGCTGACTCTGAGTTTGCAGCCTGCAGGTAAAGGAGAGGAGGTGATGAAGTGTTGGACAGGGCAGAGCTGGGGCTCAGGGTTTTTCTATGGGGAGAAGTATGGGCCATGAGCTCCAGTCACTGCATGAGACTCTCAAAGTTGCTGGCAGCCATGGGGCACTTGCCAAGGAAAGGCTCAAGGATGTGACTTTGCCTTGTGGAATGTCAGCAGCTCTTAAGCTTCAGATCAGTCACCACATGAAAGAGAGGAGCCAGTGTGTGGTTAAAGCACTGGATTGGGCCTCGTGGAACTGGGATTTGCCACAGACTTCTTGTGTGTTCTCAGGCAAGTCACGTAGCTTCTCTTGGTCCTTGGTATCTTGGTCCTGTTGATGAAATGGGGATAGCAAGGCTTTCTCCATTCATCATGTCCAGTGGAACCATAAGCTCATTGGGCAGCAGTGGCATTCCTGGGCATTGCAAATGAGGCTTCAGACTCTGCTGCAGGTTGTCCGCATGCTCCAAGGACAACACGCTGAGGCAGACTGCTGCTTTGAAAGCAAGGGAGGTTGCTTTAGCATCCAGGAGGATATGTTTCCTAAATCTTGCTACCCACCGATGAGGTGCTGTATGGCCCCTGCACTTGACACAGTGTGAGGGATCTCTCTTTCCCTATCCTGAGGAAGAGACTCTGCTCACTTACATCTCTGCAGCTTTGCTGTTTGCATTTTGAGTTTGCAGAGCCTCTTTCATCTCCACAGAAGCAGAAACATCTCTTACCCTATTTAGAGTCCTGCATGGTAACATGCAGCTCAGACCTGCCTGGAGGATGTTTCAGCATCCCAGGACCTCTTTAGGCTGAGTTTGCTGAGCTCAGGGGGAAAAGGAATGGGTAGGAGGCACTGGAGGTGGCTGCATCATGGTCCCCATCTCCAAGGGGTTTGCAGGCTTCCATGGTTTTGCTCGGTCTTACCCATATTTATCGCTGCTGAGCATGTGCAGGAAAATGAGGCATTCATTCTCAAATAATGCCGTGGTTAAAGTTCACATCTTAAAGATTTTTAACTTCGTCTACCTTCTGGCCCACGTTCCCTCTCGTTCCCTCGCAGAGGAGCAGGTAAAGTGTGAAGGGGTCACTTGAGCTGTGTATGTTCCTTGTGTTCCTGCTTCACTGGAGCATCTCCCAGATCACTTTCAAAGAAACATTTCAGCATTCAAATGGTGAGCTGGTACTTCAGAAAGTCCCTTCAGATGAAATACTTGGCAAATCCATTTTCACATCTCTGAAACTGTGGGAAGATTTTTTTTTTTAATTGGAAAATCTGGTTTGGTCCCTTCCTAATTTTCAGGAAAGACTGATGGAAGGATTATGACCAACCCTAATTTTGCAAATGAGGTAAGGAAGCAAAGCCCATATAACAAAACCACAGGGTATTGTGTCATCTTGTGTTCTTTCTTCACTCATTAGATGCATACCCTTTAATTGTACTGATGTGTGAACTTTTCTCTAAGTAAATCTTCTGGAATATGTTTTGCCAAAGGGAAGAAATCTCAGTAATACCAGATCTCATGATATCTCCCTGCTGTTTGGGGCATGCAAAATATGGGCGAGTTTCTAATGTGTTAAGTTCCCACAAGCCTAAACCAAATCCTTAAGGAGAAGCCAGTGGGAAAGGCATTTCCCAAAACAGCAGGAGTTTTTTTCCTCCTAGCCTTGCAAAGAGATTTTTTCCTGTATTTTTTTTTTCTTTTTTAATAATGAGCATCAATATTAGCTAAAGTTCCTCCTCTTAGGAACATAGAGCATGAACTTTGCCACTGCCATGTGGGCACATTGCCTGAGCAGGGGCTGGTGGATTCATCCTGTGGGGCTCCCAGCATTTTCATATCAAGAGCTGACTCCTTGATGCCGAGCAAATGAAAGCCTGGGTGACCACGCAAGAGGGGGTGAGGAGCTGCCCCAGGGGTGAGCAGAGGGCAGCAGGGCTGGGAGGTGCAGGGCATGGTGCTGATGTGCAGATCAGTGCTGCAGGAGCAGGTTTGGCGTCTCAAGGGAGAAACCTTGCTACTGGATCACACCTACCAGCAGTGGAAAAGCCCAACTGGCTCATCCTGCCCATCTTCCCAGTACATGTGTTGAATTGGCCATCTAATGTGTGTAGTGTTCCCAGGGAGCTGCTTTTCCAAACTGTCGATCCCTGGATCTGACCAATACCCACTACTGTTGTTGTTTTCTTGGTTTCCAAGTGCTGCATCTGTTTCAGTCTGGGAACCAAGCATGAAGCAGTTGTCCGGTATCTTTTTCCCAGGCAAACATTGCTGTAGATGCTGCAGCTGGATTATGCAATGCAGATAGGTGGGGACCATCCTTTAGCTGCCAGCGGTAGAAAGGGAAAGTTGTTTTGTTAAGATGAAAGTGTGATTTTCTCCAATAGCTTGGTGCACAATATAACACCTCTTTCTCAACTGTGTTATCCTTGGCAGCTGGGCACAGCTGGAGCTGTGCTCTTGGGAAAAGAGGCAGTGGGTGAACCAGACCTTTGGGAATGCATAATTTTTGACCAGGGTTTTGAACATTTCCTTGTTCTCCAGGGGAAAGGGAGGGGAAGGTGCTGTGAGCCTGCCTGTGCTTCTGGGCCAGCGCTGTGCTCCTCTTGACATCGCTGTCCCTGCGCGTGTCAGCTGAGATGCAGCTCCCGGCTGTGTCCTCGTGCTGTTACCCTCTGTGAAGCTCACCAGGGGTTTGCTGCTGCTGTTGTCAGGGCTCGGTCACTGGCTGCCTGTGTCTGCACGGCTTCACCAGATGCTAGCAAGGCTGTTAGTGCTAAAATTAGAGCAGCAGGGTGGTGAGTCCCCCAGCACCAATGGCAGCACGTGAATCACCGTGGGGCTGCCCACTCCCCGCTACAGCAGTGCTGCGGGCATGGAGAGCCGCTCTGCAGGCAGAACCCCGCTGGGCAGCTGCCTACCCCCGTGGCCCTGGCTCTGCTGCCTCGGCGGCGCCTGGCACACCGATGATCTGTATGGAACGCAGCAGTTTGATGCTCTTGTGCAACAGACTGGCTGGCAGTTTGAGGGCCAAGAGGGATGAGGACAGGGGTACATTTGCTGGTTTATGTCTGTGTTTTCTTGCCCTTGACGGTGTCCTTTGTGGGCAGAAACACAGACAAGTGTAGTATGTGTGCATCATTTTAATATCATTATTCACAGTTCAAAAAAAGGCTTGAAAAAGTCAAGGATGTTCCAGTAACTATGGTAAACTCCCTGTGATAATCTTTCCAAGGGCTTTGTGAAGGCCCCATGGCTCTTCTGTTGACTGCAAATCCATTGGTTAAGTGTATAGTACTGTAACAAGCTGCTAGTTGTTATGTGGAAATATAAGAATATTTGTAACATATGTTGTTATGGTGCTTTTTAAGTTATGGTCACTGACCCTGTGGTTCTGAGATCTGAAAGTTGGAGATCCTCTTAAAAAATGAAGACAATGCCAGTAAAATCCCCAAGGAATGAATCTTTACCCTGTGCCCACTGTCTAAATTAAAAGTAATTACCAAGAGCAAAGTATTTGCACTTTGTTATGTGGGGACTGACTTTTCTGACTGAGTGGTTGTGAGACTGTGAAGAAAATTCAGTTCAAGGATGAGCCCAACGTGGAGTCTGTTAAGTAGTGTCTGTCGTCTTCCCTGCTTCAGTCAAGCTGTATTAATCTGTCTGAAAGCTCACATTCCCAAGGGCCACCCAGCGCTTGCTATGCTGTGGCAGTGACCTGAAGGAAAGTGTGTTATTTGTGTTATTTTCTAGAAAAGCTGAAACTTAAGTTTTTACCTAACCAAAACCATCAGTGAAACCAGCAGTTAAAGTGCTAGAGGATCCTAAGACAAGAGGCACTTTCATCCATTGCCTTCACCCTGGACATGCCCATCTCTGCATGTGATCATGTTTGTCCAAAAGACCCATTACCCCTTCACAGGTGCACAGCTCATGTGGTAGTAATGAGACATGGGTATTCAGTTGGCCAAGTTCATCCCTCAGGTCATTTCAGTGACTTCAGCAAAATTAAACCAGGACTGAATTTGCTCCTGTATCTTTCTGTTTGCAAATTAATTTGGGTGGAATCTACTTTTAATTATGCTTTACCTAATTATACCAGACTTACTATCACAAAAGAGGACTGCTCTAATACCCAAAACAAGCACAGTGAGTCCCCTCATTAATCTAAGGCAGTCCCCTTAGATTAATGTTACATTGATGCTGTGTGTGATGTGGTGGTAGTGTGTGTGTGTGTGTGTGTGTGTATGTATATATATGCAAAATGCACCAGTATTAAAGGGCGTGTGAAATCAGCAGGGACCTTTGGGGTTGGTGAATGCTACCTTGCGCCACAGCGAGCGCTCCCACTTGATGCTGCCTGCCTTCTGAAATTTTTGTACCTACTGCTTGTATTACAGAGCTGCTCCTCAATCTCATGCCTCCTTTTACTGATTTCTCGTCTAAACGGCTTCACATCTGGTCTATATTAATACTTTCATCCCTTTCAGCTGCTGAATGTTTTGCTTTCCCTGCCGTCTCGTTGCCCAAGGCAAATGCTGCTGGGTCCTAAAGGAACACAGATGTGTTGGTGTGAATCCTGAGTTCTGGTATCATTATGTCCCTTTCATCCTAATAACAGTTCCTAACCTCATGATATGTGCTACAGATGTCATAGGCAGCCGTGCAAAATGACTCTCAGCCCTTCAATTTCTACCTGGGAACCTGGGCTAACGCAGTATACTGGAAAAAGACCCATAGGAACATAGTCAAGGGCAGTGTAAAATTCCCAGTTGGTTGTTATGTTTACAGAGAAGCATATTTGAGGCAGTGTTGCCTCACAGAAAGGGTAGTGTAACTCCTCTGGTGTGCCCCGTGCCGCTGTGCCTTGCAGCTCTCTGCTCAGCATTTTTACTTGGGATGCCCTCCCTGGACTGTTTTGAGTGAAGATGAACATCGGTGCTTAGGAGCGTATGTGGACCTGCCAGGGACATGCAGCACTGAGCATCCTGTGCTAGCGAGCAGGCTGTGCCAGGCGTGTGCGGAATGACGTGGGGAAGATAGCCTGCTGCCTAAAAATGAGGGGCTTGGAGGTAGGCAAGGAAGGCTCTGTGCATGGCTATGCTGAAGGCTTGTGATGCACAGCAAAGCATATGGATGTATGACTGACTCTAGGCCCTGGCTTTTTATCATTTCTCAGGTTACTGAGCTGTTCAGCCAGGGTGTAACACTTCCTTACCTCTGTGGAAAGCTTTGCTTTGTTGATATGTAGTCTATTCACATTTTTCCTCTTGACAGGGAGGCTCAGGGCAGAGCTCGTGAGAGTGTTTGTATGGCACCACTGGAACCCAGCAGTGCCAGCCCAGAGCCCAGAATGTGTCACGTTGTATGGGAAGTGCTATCAGTACTATGTAGTATATTGACAGCACCAGATTTGTTGGTAGTATCAGATCTGTTAGTGCTGCAGAGACAATAGGTTTGCTACCCAGCACAATTGGGATGCTACCTGTACTGAGCCACCTTGTTACAACAGCACGTTGTGGTTTTCATTCCGCTCAGCCGAATATCCTGCACTACAGAGGGTAAAAAACAGCAGGGAGCTATTAGCTCCTGTTTGGCAATGAAGCGCTTGGCGTGTGGTTTCAGAAGCGGTTTCGATTGACCTTGTGCTGAGTGGCTGCCAAGGGCCGGTGCAGGTTCCCTGTGCCCAGCTGCACGTCCTGTCCTGCCTCGTGCCATCCCCAGCCAGGGATGCAGTGCGTCACTAGCTCATCACGGGATGCCATGAGGTAGCATCGCCCCTTTAGGCATCTCTTTACTGTTGGACGGGCACAAAAGCCTAGGTCTTGCCCATTGTTAGTGGCAAGCTTTTAAGTATAACATAGACTTTTCAGCTCCCGAGCTCTGGCCCTCTGCCTCCCCCGTACTCCAGTCCTTGCCCTCATGCGGTCGCTGTTACAGGATTTCTGAGATCTGAGATCCCTAGCCAGCTCTGGTATCTTCTGTGGCTGAAAACAGCACTTTTATATTGAAGGAGTAAGTAGGAGCCCTTTTGTTTTTTTGATACCTCTTAATGCATTTTGCTTGAGGAAGCGTCTGTTAAAAGGGTTGAGTAGGGTTAGAGAAGATAAATTTGGGCCTCTGGGTGTGCTTGGTCTCTGCTTCTGTCAGAGACTTGCAGAGCCATCATATCAAAGCCTGGCACCAGCTACCGTACCATCATCAGCACTCACTTTTCTCCTCCTTCTGGCAAAGAAATTTGCTGGGAAACCATTTGTGTTATTTAACTAATGACGACCAATACTTGAGAGTGGATATCTGTAGAATGGAGGACTGTGCCTGTCTGAGGTCTCAGTGCTTACCTTTTCTGTGCCTAAGAACACAACCTTCCCTAAAAAGATAAAAATGAAAAATATTTCACAGGAATCCTTTTCATTCCCGTTTTTGGAAGTGAATCATCCTGAAAATGAGTTCTTTAAAAATGCCTATCTCGGTGTTTGCTGAGGCAAAACTGGGTGATAAGTAGTTTTGGGGGAGAAATAGAGAAGTGCTGGAGGCCCTTGTCTCTTCTGGGATGTGCACTCTTGTGTGCTTTTGGCAGGGGTTGTCCTAGTGCTGGTTACAGCCAGATCTGCAGCATCTTCCACTTTCACTCTCTTGTGTGCGGAGGCAGGCCTTGTCCCTCTAGCACCCAGACAAGGAACACATATCTGCATGCTTCTGGGGCTGTCAAAGGCTGGTCCTGGCTCCTGGAAGCAGCTGAGGATGGCTGGAGGATCGCTGGCCATTGAGGGTGAAGGGCAGCTGGGGTTTTCCAAAAATACCCCTCTGCAGTCCCATCCTGGCTGCTGCAAGGGGCGCAGCAACCCACAGCCTGGACACCATGTGCCAGACAGTCTGAACAGCTCCTTGGAGCATCCCAAGCAGCTCGGTATGATGGAGTACACTAGCTTTAATCCACTCTGTGGCATGTGCAGCTGGTTGGGCTGCGCTCACCAGGAGCAAAGCTCTTGCCTCACATGTGCAATTTTTGAACGTCACGTTATGACTTGCATGTTGCTTTGCTTTGGCTACTGTGTCCTGCTGCTGGATACTCGCGAAGCCTCCAAGCTCTGAGAGGTCTCTGTTTAATTTAGTTTAATTTTTTTAGGTGTTTTTTGGAAAATGATTTACCCGTTTTCAATCTTACTCTTTTCTCCCCATCGCCTTCCAGGACAGCGCCTGCTTCTTTCCTAAAGAAGCCATTAGCTTGCATGCGCCGAACCAAAATGTTAGCTCAGCTGTAACAGATGGATGGATATGGGTATCGTGTGGCAACTTAATGAATAATATCTATCACCTAATTTCCCGAAAGTTGGCATGTGATGAGGCTGGTGCCATGATTATTACCTCTGTAAATCATGACTTTAAGATGATGACAATCCCTCCTGCCCCAAGGATATGGGACAGCCAGACAATGATGTACGTTTAATTGCTGTGTGAGAGAGGCAATGTGTTCAGGAGCATGCCATCGCCTCTAAATTATCTTCTGCCGCACAGACGCTAGAGGAGATTAGTGCAGATTGGAGGGGAGGGAGGGCCCTGCCATGCCGTGAGGTGCTGTATATATGTGTGTGTTTATTCAGTTGAGCTGGCTAATGGTGGTGGCGTGAGCTGGCCAGGGTGGGATGGAGGTGTGACTCCCAGGTTTGAACTTGGTCTCCCTGGTACTGAAAAATCAGGGAAGGGAAAGGGGATTGCTCACAGCTGTGTAGAGATGCTTCCTTTGTTTTCCTGATGGGTGTTTGTGGTGAATACCTCTGTGGACAGAGGACTGTGACCTCCCAGACAGCGAACTTGGCTTGGGGGATGAAAGCTGTGAAACCTCTGCCCAGACCTCATCCCTCTACAGGAAGTCTCTGTTGCTGTTTCCTTCCTACCACAAGCCACAGCTTGCCATAAAGCAGAGCTGATGCCCACAGTGTGGCATCTCAGCTTGCTCAAGTGGCTGCTTCCTAGCCAAGGGAGGCATCCCTGCTTGCAGGGCCCTCCCACAGTGTCTTGTTCTTCATCAATGGATTGAATAACCACTCCTAGTGAAATTATTACTCTGCTGGGCTTTTAAGGTGTCTTTTATTAGGTGCTATGCTATGACAGTTGACAGGGGCGCGGCTCGTTGTGAATGAATTGGGTATTGCAGCTGACCTTTGGAAAGCAGCTACTAGCAGCCTGCCTGGTTAGTGCTGGTTAGTGCTGCTCTTTTTTTTGCTGCGTTTCCCCTGTTGCTTGGGTACTTCTTTGTACTTGTTTAGTTTTTCTTCTCCTTTTAATTCTGTCCCCATCTCCCTGATGTGTCGGTCAGTGTGGTTATGAGCTGGCTGGAGCAATGGACTGCTGCTGCTTAAGCCTTCCCTCCACTTTGGTGCTTCCAAGCCATGTGATGAGCAGAGGTGACAATAACCTTAAAACTGTGGCTGCTTTGGGTTGGACCAGAGATACCCCCGGCCTCATATCCTGTCTCCAGCAGTGCCCAGGGAAATTAAAACTAGGGCAAAGTGATGATCACATACAATGATGTATTTACCTAGAGTACTTGCCCAGCTCAAGGGCTTCCCAAGCCAGGAGTGTTACCTTAGAGTTTGGTGTCCCCTGCGCAGCCATCATCAGCATCATCACAGCTGCTTTCCATTCCTGCAGCTCAGCTCTCAGACCCAGATGCTCCCCTGGTTTGTGGGGAGATGGCTGTGAAACCAGCAATACTGTGACTGCTTGGACAATGAGAGCAATAGGCCATCTCCAAAGCCACCCAGTGTTTTGAACCTTGTGGGATGGGACTGCTCAGCTGTGTGACGGTGGCCATGTGCTGTAGCGGAGGTGGTCAAGAGGAGACCCATGGCACTGGTGGAACCCTGTGTGTGCAGGGGAGTGGCATTCCTTAATTAGCCTCTTGTCTCTCTTTTATGTTGGCTCCCACAGTGGTGACCAGTGTCACCCTCCTCTGTCCCTGGCTTACAGGGCTCCCAGCTCAGTCAGGTTCTGTGGAAGGAAGGTGAGGGTGTGAGCAGCCTGCACAATGCAGAGCCAGAGGCCACAAGTGCACATACCTCATTAAGATCTTTCTGTGGCTCTGCCTCGGGAACACCCTCAGGTTTTCTGTTCCCTGAGGGCATTTGCAGCCAAAAGGTGGCCTGGAGCATTTCTTCCCTTCCCCCCAAAAAACATCCTGCCAGTACTTTGCAATGTCGGAAGATAATTCCCCTACTGACTGGAAAGATGCTATCTGCTAAAACAATGATGGCCATGCTGGTTGGCTTCTCAAAGTAACAGCAGTTTCTTCTCTTTAGTTCACCATGGTGAATTGGCTGCTGTTCTTCTGAGCCTGCATTGAGCCTTTTTGTCACTAAAGACATTGTAGTGCTTATGGCATTAGGAGTTACATAAGCTGTCTGTCTCCGAGGGGGCTTTGCCGTGGCATGATGCTCCTTTAGGGTTAGGTAAGAGCCAGCCACGGAGCAGGGGGATGTGAAAAAAAGATACACATCTGTAGTCGAGAGAGTTACTTGAACTTAACATGCCCTGCAGGAAAACCCGGATTTTGAAGTATTCATGTGTTCTCTCTGGCTCCACAGATTAGAGGAGGACCGTGGGAAAGCTGCCAGGGCTTGGAGATCAATCCAGCCTTTGTAAATCCTTTCATCTGACTGGCGGCTTCATACAATTGGGTATTGCCCAGTTTATTATTGTTCGTTGATTAAATTCCTGTTGGTCAACACAAATAGTGCTGTGCAGGCTGTGCGTTAGTGGGATGGAAATTGGCATTGCAAAGCACTTCCTAGAGAAAGGCAGGGACAACCTGTCATTTAGAACTGCATTCAGGGGACGTTTTGCAAGGGGGAAAGGACAAGTCCCTCCATGCAAGCGGCTTCCCAGGCTTTTCTCACATGCCTGTGGAGGCAGAGCCTGAGGCAAGTGAGTGTAAGGATCAGGTCTCTGCTTTTCTGGCAGCCAGGGCAAGCGGCCTTAGCAGGGATATGCTCACCAAGCCCTATGTCTGTAGGGTTGGGGAGTCATGGTGCGATGTGGACCCAGTGTGTATAGCCAGGGTTTATGGGATGAAATTAGGCGAAGGAGAAAGTCATCATGAAATGTTTCCTCAAGGTGAAAGCTATTAGGCTGCGGCACAGTTCCTTGAGGGAAGCTATGGGCACTTACTTGGGCTGTGTTAAAATGAGAACATGAGATAAAGCTGGCTTCGAGGAGGAGATGGGTGGTATCAGTGGCTTCAGGGGGCTGCAAGGAGACATAAATACATCCCGTCCCCCCCCCAACAGTGCATTTCTGGGAGGGATGGAGAGGGCTGTGCATGGGACTTCTGTCTTTCTGCAGGGCGGGATCTTCAGCTGAGGTTTGTGCTTAGGGGAGCTGTGGACTGCTTTCTGTCAAAGCAAGACATTACCAGCGGCAGGCACTTGTCTCGGTGTGAGGCAGGAATCTGGCAGGCCCCAAGACAGCACTCCCTGAATTCACTGGTCTTTCAGAATACTCTTTGTAAATGCTGCCTGGCTTGTAAGGGAGGGCATAGGATGTATCTCTCAAGAGTGGGAGTAATTGGCAAATAAAATAGTTTGGGAACCTTGGTGCTAGATGACCTGAAACATTTTTATGCTTTTATAAACGGCATTACCTTGAACATACATGTATTTTCTTTCCCCATCATTGTGCCTGAACCAAAGCAACCCCCTTTATCTTTGGGTGTAATGATTCATCTCTCATCTCTATGCAGTGTGCGCTGCTAGAAAATGAGCCCACCTTGTTATTTGGGGAGGAGATGTGGGATATCAGTGGCTTTAGGGCACCTGTGCTTTGTAGTCTTTTTTTCTTTTGACAAAGAGCTATCCTGTGGAAATAAGATTATTTTCCCTCTACTAGTTCTCGTATAGTCCTGAGATGCAGACACAGAGGAGCCCCAGGTGACCCTCTGCAGTGAGCAGACAGGAGATGCCTGCGGCAACATGTGTCTGGAAAGGAAGACGTTCATTTCAGGGTCCCTTCCCATATCCCTTCCCTTTGCCCCAGCTTTGCGATGACATGTGTGACCAGAACCAACTCATGAATGTGACACTATGAAGTGAGCAGGGTCCATGCTGCTGAGAGCCCACTCTTCAAGGCCAAAATGCAGAACATGCGTTTGAAAGCCCATGTGCAGTGATGGATCCTGTGTGTGCCTGGTGCTGCTGGAGTGGCGAGGCCAAGAGTGAGCCTGGGAGGCTGTTTTGCAGACCCAGAGAAGCGCATGTTAACCTGCCTTGTGGGGAGCGGTCAGCCACCAGTCCAAAGGGCTTAAGTGAGAGGTAATGAACTTGTTAATAAATAGCAGGGAAAGCTGGCTGCATTGCATAGTTTTACTTTCTGAATGTAACCTCAGGGAAACATGGTAAAGGTTTGCACAGCCCTTTTGCAAAGGCATAGCTAGCACTGTTTTGGCTTGTGGGATCAGAGGCTCTTCTGGTCACCTGCTCTCTGCATCATTGTGGGCTTGGTTTTATTCTGCCCAGTGGCCAAATGGCCTGGGCTCTCCTGGGCTGCCCTAGGCAAGGTGACGGTGCAGTTCCCTGCTTTGCTGTAATCACAGGAAGACATCCTGTGGGATGCTCCCCAGCCACCTTCCCTCACGGTGGGATCACTCAGCCTCCCATGGAAAGAGTCAGGGCTGGCAAGCACCGGCTTCGTAGTGCACTTGCGAAAACTCCTGGCTGAGGGTGGCAGCATGAGAGTAAGGCACAGTTATCAGGGAGATTTATCTGAGGATTGACTTGCTATTTCTAAGTGGTTTATCCTATTTTATCATAGTAGCATTGTACTATTAACTTATTTTAAACCAGGTTTTGTTTCCCATTGTCTTGTTATTTCAGTCCAGCCCAGTGATACATTGTAATCTGCTCTTCCATCTTGTTTCTACTCCCTTTAGACATTGTGCAGTTAGGAAATGCTTAGATATTGTCTAGCCTTTCTTTCCAGGCATTAATTATACGTTTACTGTATTCAGACTCGTAAGCCATACCACGTGTCACTCGCTTAGCTACCTGGAGTCCTTATTCTGCTTAGTTTTGGGTTATAGCATATTTTTGGCTGGCCTACTGCTGTTCCCAGCTGGCCCTGACAAAGCCCACGCTAGCTCAGCATAGCCAACATGTTACACTTGACAGCCGTTCTCCTGGTTTAATTTCCTTTTGCTAACTCTCATGGCAGAGCAGCGGGTACAGGCAGGACAGGGAGGCAGGTAGGAAGTGGGGCAACACTGCTTTCCAAAACAAGGATTTCCCTTTACCCTTGTGTATGAATACAGGCAACAGTCTCTGTCCATTAATGTAATTTGATGGCACAAGTGGGCTCCTCTGTGACCCAGGCTGATACTGAAGTACAGTGAATTAACTGTGCATACTTTATTGTTTTTCCTGTCTGTACTGAGTCGTTAAAGATGTTTGGGAAGAAACGCACCTTCCTCCCACCATCATGCTGCTGTTAGGATGACTTAAGTGAGTTAAATTACTAGGCAATTACAGCATGTAATGTTTAACTACAGTCTGCAGCAGGAAAGCATGAGGCTGAATGGTTTTCTACTGCTGGGTGGAAAAGAGAAGCCGGGCAGGGGAAGAGAGAAGAACCACCTCAGAAAATACTCCAAATCAGAGGGGACCAGGTAGAAGGGAGCAGGGTCTCCTTGGTGCCCTGGACTGCAGCAGAGCTTTGCTTCCTGAAGCACTGGCTTGCTGGTAGAGACCAGCACATTAATCCAGCTAATTGGAAAATATTCATCCCAAATGGAGCTATGGGTGAATGTTGAGACTTGTGCAAGTACCCATCCTAGCTGGTAGGAGCCACTGCCTCTACAACTGCAGTGAATTTTGGCAAGTAGGACTGGGCGCAGGGTTTCTGCCTGCAATTTAACAAGGCTTGGTATCCTTGGCCGTAGAAATTTGTGACTCTTTGATACAGAAGCATACAATCCCCAACTCTGCAAGAGCTTATCGTGCAGGGATTTAGACATTCCCAGGCGATTGCCTTAAGCCATGGGCTCATGGCTATTTTAGGCTTTCTCCCTTTCTTTCTCTGAGGATCTGACCAGAAATTTCATCCTGAGCTAAAAATGGCATGAAATTGGATGCTTTTGTTAAAAATGCTCTCTTGATACATCAGTATTTTCCTATAAAAACCTGCTTTACCTAAAAATTCCCAATTAGCCCTCAGCCCAATTAGTGTGGCAGGAGTGGATGACACCATGAAGCCATGCATCTTGCTCATCACTTGGGCAAGAGCCCTTCCCTGCCAGCCCCAGGCATGGAAATGAGGTTTGTTACCAGTATGTAAAAGCCAGCCATAACTGGGTAAATGCTTTTTGCTGGAAAAACGCCAGCAACTTCTAGCACCTTTGCTACCTTGCACTTCTTCAGGCTCAGGGGGAGAGATGGGGGCAGCCAGCGCTGGGGTCTGGATGTAGTGTGGGACAGCCTGGACTGGGGCAGGGGGTATAACAAATTCCTGAGCACACAATGAGCGAGCGTTGGGCTCTGGTGGGCCCCTGGGTGGAAGGACTTTGATCTGACTCCAGCCTTTTCCCACTGAGACATTGCTTTTGAATGCGTTCCTGCTCTCAGCCTTGCCGTGCGCGCTAGACAAAGGCGAGGGGAGCGAGGAAGAATGAGGGGGGGCTGTTTACCCTCATCAGGGATGGTCGAGTGGCCTGAGTCAATAGAGCCTATTTTTCATTAACCTAATCATTATTTTTTTCTCGCTGCCAATTATATTTTTACTGTCAGTACTCAGAAGGGCATCGTTTGCATCTATGAGATTTATTTTAATAGGGGACTTCCTGGATGTGGTGGGGGTATTTGAGGAGTGGAAATTAAAGTTCAGTTTCTCTCTGGATGGAATAGGATTTTTGAGTTTTAATTATCACGCAGCTTGGATTCCTGGAGGTTGAGGACCGCATTGGAAAGGCTGGATTCCATTGTGTGGCGTGGATAATTATGCAGCCCTCTCCCAGGCTCACTGCGTTTATTGTCCAGAAGAATCTTCCCAAGCAAAAGAGGGGAGCAGATTTACAACCCAAAATGCTTTTCAGAGCCTCCAAAAGTTTCAAGTTGATGTTTGCAAATAAAGACTTTAGCAAATTTTTAAGATCTTCTTATTTACTCTTTTAACAAAAAAGCACACCATCAATTAATCTGGTCATCTGCCTTAACCCCTGCAGGTTGCTTAGGAAGTAGTTTTGTAAACTAAAGAGAGGACTTCTGCAGCTGGAATGCTTTGTGCTATCTGTTTCTAAGCAGGATTCTTTCAAAGGCAGTGGGAATTTTTGCATAAAACCTACCAGCCCGTCTGTATGTACAATGTCAAACATAAGATTTACAGCCATCTGAAACTTGGCAGTGCTTTTTACCTAGGAGGTAATGTTAATCTATCCAGGAGAAAATATTGAAGGATTCAAACAAACCTAAAATGTCAAAGTAAAATTCATTCACCACCCTTCTGTTTCACAAGGCTTTTGACTAACCTGATGTCTCCTGCAGGCTTTTTAACCATTGGTGGTTAGAAAGTTGCTGTGAAAATGAAGAAACTTCAGCAAAGTTTCTCTTTAAATACGGTGAAGCTTTTGCAACTGCAACAACCCTGCCAAATATTTCAAGGGTGGGATCAAATCTGCATGTGTTTAGGTGGGTTTCAGATTTGGGGGCAAATGTGTTGTGCAGCTTTGGTCAGTGTGATGAGTTCAAAGAGAAAAACACCGGTTGGGGATGCTCACTGTTCCTCCTTGCTGGGAGCTGGAGTGGCAATAGTGCCACATGGAAACCAGGAAGCTGATTCTGGGGTACGCTTGCGCTCATTTCAGTGGGTTTGCAAGAGGTAACTGGCAGGACACCTGGGTGTGTAAACATTGCAGATCAGCCTGTTTTACAGAGCTTTCTGGCTGTGACAGTGGCAAGGGGCTCTGAACCCAACTTGACTTTCATTTGCAACTCTTTGGTTTCACTAGTGCAAACTCGAGCTGCTGATAGCTACCTTCCTATCTTGAAAGATCTTGTTTTGGGAAAGGTAGCAAAGGTAGCAGCTTATTAGGGGTGTTTCTGGGCTATGACAGTAGCTTAGGACAACCTGATCTCCATTCTCCACATATTCAGTTTTCAAATTAGCACCTCTGTACTTTCCCTCATGCTGCCCTAAGACTCGTAGACACGGACCCGGCTGTGTCTGTAGCCTTCTCCAGCCCTTTCCTCTGTCACAGTGGCTAGGAGCCTTGGCTGCAGTCAGACTGTCAGTGCTGCTGAGGCCGTTTCCTAACCCACATGGTTTCCTGGCATTCTGCAGCTTGTCTGTATTTACTGAGCTCCTCTTTTTTAGGCTCTTTCGGCTAGAGACCATATGTTGTTACTGTAGTCATACCGAGCCTCATGCATGTTGGCCTTCTGTGATTTAGGACTGTGAATTTCTTTGGAAAAGCTGGAAATGATAGTGCTTCAAGATAAGAACTCTCTTTTGTGGAGGTACTAACTCTTGAAATCACTGGCTGCGTTTTAAAGCATTCAGATGTTTCCAATATAACCTTTTTACTGCAACATGCCATTAGTATTGGAGGGCTGTACCCCAGCACTTGTTCTTCTCCACATGGTGTTGACAGCCCTGCTTTCTTCTTTGCCAGCCACCATGCAGTTAGGTAAGAATTTCTGCAGGTGATGGAAAACCAAAATGTGTGGATGGTTTCAGATTTATTGAATCTGACATGCCAATCAAAGGCTGTTTAGTGATTCCATTTTTGCCTTCAAATAATTGTGGCGCTTGCTTTCTCGAATGTAAGTGAAATAGCCTGAGATTTTCTCGTGTGATACTTGGACAGGTTAGGCATGGAAAACAGAACTGAAAGGCTCTCGGGGTCATGTAACTCATCCCTTTGCCCCAGGGCAGACTCAGCTATACCTAAACTACTCCTGACAGATGTTTGTCTAACCTGCTCATGAAAGCTGCCTTCAGTGACAATTCTACCACCTCCCAAGGCAATTTCTTCTAGCCCTTAAACACTCTTGTTGTTTTGTAGTCTTGCTCTTCCTGTGTGGACATGGAAAACAATTTATTCACTTCATCTTTTTTTTCGACTGTCATTTGCGTATTTGAACCCGTTACTACATCTATGTTTGGTCTTCTAAAGGCTAAACAATCTGAGTTCCTTTAAGCTCTCCTGCTGGATTATGCTTTCCACACTCTGATCCTCCTTATTTCTCTCCTGAATTCCTTCCAACTAGTCAGCATGAGTCTTGAAGCATGATGCCTAAAACTAGACACAGATCCCTGTTCAAGATCTTTAATAGCACCAATGAAGGAGGATTATTTCCCTTGTTTACATACATGGCTCTTGTTCCTGCATCACAATATACTGCTTTTGTCCCTGCGTGACACTGATTTGTGAACAGTTTACAAACTGCAGTAGCCCCAAGATCCCTTTCCACAGAACTGCTGTGTATGAGGAATTGAAGGATGCTGCCACGAAAGTTTAGGTTGACTTTGGCAGAGGATTTGAGCATAGCATGCTGGCAATGGAATGGGTTTAGGTAGCCTTTGGTTGCTGTTGTAGAGAATGGGACAGTGACTACTGCAGCGATAGACCAAGTCAGGTGGGAAGGGTTAGGTTTTTGAGGTGGGAAGGAGGAATTAAGTAACTAGATGGGAAGTGGAAATGAGTGCAGCCTGTCCCCTTGGTTTCAGGGCTTTTCCTCTGGGCCCATACCCTCTTGGTGAGTTCTGGAGGCTGCAGCATTCATCAAAGTGCTGCCAAAAGAAGGGCACGGAGCTAAGCAGGCTACTCTTCCTGAAGCCTCCAAACCATCCCAAATGTTCTGAGTTCTTTGTGGCTGGTGGAAAGCCACTAATCGGCTTTGGGGCTTTTTTTGACTGGCTCACGTGACCAAGCCATCAAGATTAAAGCAGCACGAGGAAGGAAAAGAGGCTTAAACAGCTGAGGGTGCCTGGCAGGTCATTTTAACCTTTTCAGAATCATTAAAGCTGCAGAATCCCATTAGCAGTAACTTGCAGTTCCAGTCCCCAAATGAGTGCTGGTGACAACTTTCCGTGCATCTCTGCCTTCCCCTATGGGAGAGTCCATTACAACTGTCTGGTAGAGCTCAAACTTTGAGCAGAGAGTCTGGCTGTTCCTTCCTGTGCATCAGGGAGTCCACTGGACCAAAGAGGAGCAATCCATGGGTCTATGGAAAGTGGAGGATTTATCTCTCTGTCGCTAAAATTAGACTCTCATTGAAGGTCCTGCTTAGGCCATACTGTGGTAGATCAGCCCTTGCCCATCTGTGGCAGTAGCAGAGAGGTACAGGATAAGGAAGATTATGATGATCTCCTAATTCACTGCTTTGACACTGGTCAATGGGCTATGGCTTTACTCTGCCTGAATTGGAGACAGCCAAAGATCCTGCAGTGCAGCTATGACAGAGGAAACAAAGCTTTTTGGATGGAGCTACATTGACTAAGGCAGTCAAAAAGCTTCCAGTTTGTTGATGATACTCATCCTCTCTTACAAGTTTTTATGAGTGCAGTATCATGTTCAGTAGCCAGTCTGATCTGCCCCTGTCCTTTCTCCAGCTTCGGCATCTTTTGTTGTCTCCCTTCATATCATCTAGGAAAAGCTGATAGCAACATGCTGGTACTACAGTGTTTCAAGGGAGAATTGCTCTGATCCACCAATGATTTGAACACTGTTGTAGAATTGTCCTTTCTGCATTCAGGCAATCCTTCACTGAGTACATCTACGTGGTTGCACAGTACACCCAGGCAGCTGGTGAAGGTGCCATCCTCTGCAAGCTTACAAGGGGAGCTGTGGAAAGCCCTGGAGAACCACAGCAGCACTGTCTGTCCCTGTCCACTCCCAGCAGCAGAAGAGCTGCTACCGGTCGTCCCCCTCAGGAAAGGGGAAGTGTGGTGTCATACTACAGGATTGGAAGGTGTTTTACCACCTTCCCATTAAGCAGGTTGTATGGGTTAAGTGGGTTAGACATCCTGAAATGCAAGCGATTCCAGTGGTTTCTGCTGTGCTATTCTGTGATAGAAGGACAGCTCCCATGAAGATTGTAATGTAAAGTTCATCCAAGCATGAAGGAGAAACTGTTGGCCACTTTCTGGTGGGACAAGACAGCTCTTTTCCAGCTGCACTGCAGTACATGGATATATGCATGCACATGCTCCTGCTTCCCCATCAGCCAACTCCTAATGAAATCCCGGTATCAGGATATCTTGAGCTCCTGTTGACAGTTGTCACGAGCAGATGTTTTGCTACGTGTGGAGATGATGTCATGACTGGAAGTCACAGTAGGGAGCTGTAAAATCTGAAATCAGAAGAGACCTTATCAAACGGTTACAGACTGACTTGAGGCCGCTAAGCTCCCAGACAGGCCTAATGAACTGGAACTGACTTGGGAACTTGTGGTCTTGAAAAACTTGAGAGCTCATAGTTACAGGCTTGCTATGAAATGTTAATTAAATATCTGCAGTGGCATACGTTGCATCCTGCCAGAGCAGCACTTAGCAGCAGCACTGCGCGTCGCCAGCACATAACCACTGCCTTGTGAGAGTTAGAAAAATATGTATTGATAGAGACCAGATTTCTGTGCTGTTTGTGACTGAACTGGTAACACACTTCTCTCTTGTTTTGACTAACATTTGTATACCTGTTCTATACCTGAGTTATCACCTCCACCTTAAAAATGAGGTCTTACAAAGACAGATGTTGTCATGGGTGGCTTTAGGTGCTCCATATGGGCCTTTTAGTTATTTAGCATAGTCTAATGCAATGTCTATTCAGTAAAAGTGTCCTGCATCATCTCAGCTTTGGAAATAATGATATTTGGCCTTAGTTCTCTTTTTGTAAGTGCCCTCCTGACACCTCTTTAGTGCTGCCCAGCAGAGTGCAGAGGAAACTGTTCCTTGCACAATCCACAGTGAATGAAGTGGTGGGACAAGAGGTAGAGCAGGTTGGTATGGTTTGCTTGCAGAATATCTTGCAAAGCTACAAAAGGAGCTTCTGTCTGTCATAGACCTTGTTGTTGCATATTGTCTTACCACATCCCAAGGGAGACCCCAAATTGTGCACAACCTCCTACTAGAGATGCATGAGGATTGGGGTTAGTAGAGTATGGTATTCTGGACCTGAGAGAAGAGAAAGAGGTTGTAGGTCAGTGAGGTGGTGGGCAAGGGTGGTGGGTTTGTCCATCTCTCAGTAATTTGCTTTAATGACAGTCTATGAAGATATGTGAGTTTCATCTGCTTCCCAGATGCTCTGAAAGAGTGCTGTTGCCTTAATGAATCAACTTCCCTACAAGAGTGCTGGCCTATTTTTTGTCCTGCTTGTTTGTGTCAAGAAGCAAAACCAGCAGAGCAATACAAATCTGAAATACGGTGCTGAAGAGCAGAGGTGTGATAACAAAACTGCCGACTAACAGTAAAATGTTTTGTTGAGCACAAGTGAAGGCCTTTTTGTGAGACAATCTTTGATGGAAGGGAAGGAAGTGAAAATGTCAGCATCCCATCACACGAAGGAGAAGGTAGCAGCTGGCCACAAAGTGCTAACCTGGCAAAGCATCACTCCTTACTGCATCTTTCCTCCTTGGTTTTGGATTATGGAGAATCCTGTTAGGGATGCTGCTTTTTATGAGGAGGGGAAGAGCCTTGTTTGCAGGACATTGACAAAATATAGCTGTGCATACTGTCTCAAATCATGCTTAGTAAAAGCAGCTCCTGGGGAGAAAACACAGCGTGAGGCAGCAGGTGGCCAGCCTTGCTGGGGGTGTGGGGCACCTCCGTGGTGCATGTGAGGACAGTGCTGGAATGGGGCACTGTGGCCCT
The DNA here is from genome assembly GCF_963264785.1 of Psittacula echo. Classification (NCBI taxonomy): domain Eukaryota; kingdom Metazoa; phylum Chordata; class Aves; order Psittaciformes; family Psittacidae; genus Psittacula; species Psittacula echo. The sequence goes on along the minus strand of NC_137739.1, from coordinate 64,722,784 downwards.
GACCTGCCAGCCAGCACCCTGTAGGGACACTGCATAGCAGACATTGAAAAGACAAACCAAACCTCAGTGGGATGCTTTGGAAGAGGACTAAGGTACCTCTGTTTGCTCAAGTCTGCTTGTACCGGCTTGTTTCATATCGCCCAGGCTGGGTGTAGGGACGATCCTGTTGTGAGTTCCATCAGAGGACCTTTGGCAGCTTCCTTGTCTCCACCAACACTTACAATAACCTTTTCTTGCATCTTTTCTGTGAACAGCCCTAACTAAAGGGATTGCATTTTTTTCATACATTCATTTAAGTGCTAAAGCCTCGTTATGAAAAAGTCTTAAATGAAACTGTCTCAATCCCAACCATGTAGCTATCATGCAAACCTCTGCTCTGTGTGCTTGTGGTTTGGAGAAATTACATACAAGGAAACAAAAACATTTATTTTGCTACTATCAAAATATATGTATAATTCATAGTATTTACCTCTGACACATTCTTTTAATGTCTCAGATGAGAATCAGAACAGTTCCAGTATCTCCAGGTGCCTTTGAAAACGACACTCTTCTGTGCTCTGCAGGCTGAAAGTTTGTTTTCACTGTTAAAACAGTTTCTAATTTATGTTTTAAAAAAGCTTCGGGAGTCAGGCGGTTCCCTGCTCTCTCAGAGGCTGTTGAGTTAAAACAAGGTAGAGTGATTCGTCTTGGCTCAATTTAGCTGTAATGAGTATTAAGTGGTTTATCTATGTGGAAAAAAGTTACTCAGCTAGATTACATCCAGGTTGAATTACACCCCGTTCCAGATGGAGTATGTATTTAAGACAGTAAATCTTGAGGGGGGTGGACAATAACAGTAATGTTCTTTTTTAGGCTGGAATGTGACTCTTCTACCTCTCTTGGAGAAAATGTGCGGTGCTACATTCAATTAGATTTTCAAAAGCTTTGTGAAGAAATGGGACTTCAGGTTTTACAGCTCTGAACAATTTAGCTTGAAGCATCTGCACTGTACAAGTGATTGATGGCTCATGGTGATTATGGTTTTCATCCATTTTGCTGTTGCGGGTAGCAGCCTGCAGGGCGTGATGCCATCTCTCTCCCCAGCCTTCTCTTCTGTACCAAGTGTGATGGTTAGCTGTGACAGGGAGGGTGCTGGGTGTGAGGTGAGATGTTCTGATGGGAAATTCCTTCCTTCTGGTTCCATCTGGTCCACTAAGGCACCCATTACTCATGCAGCTGTGCTTGTGGCGCTGAGGAGTAACTGGAGGAGGATGTTGGTGCTGTTGGCATCCCAGGTGGCACCGACTGCCAGACTATCCTCCCAAAAAGCTTATCCTTGACCAGCTTGCTTAGCCTTGACCATTCGTCCTTGGCCTTGTCTGCTTCCCTGATACTGTAGCTCCCCTTCACTGTGCTAGAGCTAGATGGCATGGGTGACCGGCCAGCTAGGACAAGGTGTCAGGTCAGTGGCAAGGCTCCAGCAGGCATGGGTGGACTCAAAGTCAGTGTCATGAGGTGGTGGCTGGGTGGATGTGCTGTGGATATGCCCCAGCACCCAGGTGTGGGAGCTACTCCTGCCAGTGAGGAGAGTGCATTGGGGCTGGTGAAGATGGAGCATTCCTCACAGTGTGTGGCAGGCTTTGACAAGGCAATGTGGACCATTTGCTTAATTTTAATGAAGTGGATAAGGGGGGGGTCCAAGACATCAGAGATTCAGCTCTGCTGCCTCTCCTAGGTGGGTCAGCAGGGCTGTCCTTGCCCTATGGCTCTGAAGAGGGCAGGAGAGGAGGAAAGCTCTGATAAGAGGAAGGTCAGAGGCAGAAAAATGTTGGGAATGTGTTTCTTGATCTAATGTGGGAGAGACGCAGCCTAGGGTTTCGCTGCTCAGCCCGGCAGTGTTACTGCCTGCTGTCATGAGAGTTATGGGATTTTTAAAGCCGAGATCAAGATGCAAATGGCTCACCTGACACTTACTTCAACACAGGCAGGTCCAGAAGATGGAGGCAATTAGTCTCTGAGGGCACAGCAAGGATGGTAATGGCTCTGAGTGCTGTTTCTCAGCCTTTTCCTGAGATGGAGCATCTTCTGCTGACAAAAAACCTCATTTGCTTTCTTTTTTTTGTTTCCTCCATATGTATTGTGTTGCTGTGGGGTATTGTCTCGCTGAGGTCAGACATTGGACATGGTTTGGGGTTGAACAGTAGTGTTTGACAAGTTCTAGTAAATCTCCAAGCAGGCTTTCAAGACCGGGGGTAACTAGTGTGTCCTGGCGATGCAGGGGTTGCCTTCCCAAGGAGTTGGTTTTTTTTGCAAGGGATATGAAACCAAAGTGAGGAAATAATTCTCTCTCCATTTCATTTTCTTTGACGGATTTGCTTTATTCTTTTCATCAACCAACCAGTCAGTCCTTGTAGCATTTGGGGTTTGAATACAACAGCTTCGGTGTCACCATTCATCCACTTAACATAAATTTCCTTTAGCTGTTAGCAGTGCTGGAACCCACCACAAGCACATATTGAAGAGGTTGCTCATGAAGTTCAGGTTGCCAGCCTCCACCTTGGGTAACTTCCTCCTGTGCTTAAATGTAGAGCTGCTGGAGAAGACCTGCTGCAGTTTGTCTGTTCTCCATTGGCATAGAACTGTGAGAAAAGAGCTGGTTTGCATCAGAAATAGGTCCCATAAGCTTTTTGGTTTTTGGTTGCTGTGGATGTGGTGTGGTAGTTCACAATATAAACACTTGGCAGTGGTAAAAGAATACAAAGGTGAGGGGGATTACAGCATGTAGTAGGCTCCCTGCCACCTGGGAAATGGGTTACAGGCAGCAGGATTAGTCAGGGCTATGGTTCTTGTGGAGTCTGTGTCTGTTACCGGCATCACATTGAGATCTTCTTTAGCATTATCTAGCATTTTTACACTTGTTCATGCAAGTGTTGCTGCCTGTGCAATTTATGGTCACAGGGGCTGTGATTAATCCAGAGGCATATCTCTGATTCCCAGGCAGGCATGGATGGAGCCTTTCTTTGACACCACTTTGAATGCTTCCTTGAAGCTGCTTTGAATGCACTGATACTTTGAGATAAAAATCAGGATCTGTTGTATCAGGATCACTGCATTCATTGTGTAGAAGCACTTGACTCCGCTGCTGCCCTGGCAGAATGCAGGTACAGGGCAGGCAGGGAAGGACACCTTATCTGACCAGATCTACTGATGGAGGCTGTTGTATGCAGCGCATGAGTGGAATGGTAGAGTCTCTGATTGTCTTCAGACAGACCTAGAGACTGTTCTTGGAAATGTTTAGCCAAACAGTATTACTGGACTGAATTTAGGGGTAAGTTAACAAAGTGTGGTGGCCTGGGGTACAGGGGTGGTACCAAGCGGTCTATGGTCCTCCTGGCTTTGTATTTAAGATACTCAAACTCCCCTCTCGACCTGGAGGACAGATTCATTACTAATTCAGCAAGTTGTTCAAGCTGATGCTGAATCTTGCTGACTTAAGCACCAGTCTTCAGCAGCGTTATACTCACCACCTTTTGATATGCATGACTGAATTCATGATGCTGTTGGCACGAGGCTTTGGCAGGGAAGGTGCTATGGATTGATCCTGTAACCTATATAAGCTACTTGGTTTGCCCTCTTCTCCTGACCTGGAGACCCCTCCCAGATTGGGGTTGTTGTTGGACAGTTTGTGGTCCGTACAGCTGAAGGTGATACTGCTGTGAACCTTACCACCACTTGAACTGTTCACTGAACTTACATAGCTTCCTACAGTGTCATCCTAACCTTTTCCATGAGGGCAGTTTGAATTTCCTCAGTTTGGACAGAGCACAATCCAAACAAAAAAGGAAGCATGTTTCCTCTGAGAGTGTTTGTGCTTTAGATGGGCACTTGATTTGATCCGTCCTGCTGTTCCTTTATGTGTGGTTTGGCACTTGTTTATGGCAGCACTTTTCCAAGCATATTCCAATTATTCTCTTGAATGGTCAAAGCACTCTCAGTGATTAACTGTAGCCTGCATGCTAGCTCTTCTGCTAAACTGCTCCCAGAGTAGCCAAGAAACGGCATCCAGGCTTGTGCTGGAGTGCATTCGGCAGCTACTGGCAAAGGCAAAAACAAGCTGTTTAGCGCTGAGCCAGCCTAAACCCTTACATGTGTGCATGGGTGCATGTTTGTGTGTGGGGAGATGCAGGCAGTGGTGCCTGCTAACCATGGTGGGGCTGATCCTGAAAGGTACTGGCAATCAGCAACATGCACCAGCCAGCATCAGCGCTGTTTGCCTTAACACCCTCTTGCTCATTGATTCATGCTTGGTGAGAAGCTCTGTGATTGAATAGTGGCTTTTGCAGTCATACCGTGATGAATGAAATGGGGTAAGATATAATTCCATTTTGCAGAGCCCCTTTAGCAGTGCAGAAAATGTTTTGGGGTTTTTGTACACTTAAGCTGCAAAACCCTTTTCCTGCTGCTGTAACAACTCACAGCCTCTGCTACCAAAGTGGGGGAGAAATTCTGCAAACATCTGCATGTCTGGAAGGAACTATTGCAAACCACTAAGCTGTGATGAAAATGGAGAAAAGGTTTTCCCAGGTTCCTTTTATTTTCTTCCCTTGGAATTTGCAAGTGTGTTGCTTCAAAGCACATTTCAAAACAAGAATCAGATGTTTTGAAGAGTAGTAAGCCGCCCACAGAGCTCTCCAGTAAGTTATCTTACACACCATGTCACCCTATCTGGTGTTGCTGCCTTATTGCAGTGGAAAACTGGCCATTACATTCTTTCAGGTTGAATATTACCATTCTATGTGAGGGTTTTCTGTATTTAATTCTCCTGGAATTTTTCTGTTTAGTGTTATGTGCTTCCACTAGAAAAAACAGATGTCCTGGGCAGGCACTTGCTGTGTGCGTGCTGCAGCTCTGCAGCCTTGCTGTACACAGTTCTTCCCCTTTTACAGTGCTGGGAGTTGTGGCAGTGATCTCCTTGTAGGGCTGTGCCAGCAGCTTTTTTTTTGTGAGGTTTTCAGTTGTTTTTGAAAGAAAAAAGGCACGTGTGTGGAGGGATTGTTTGTTCAAGCCTAAAAGGAAACATCTTGTTCTGTTGTTGAGTATTTTGGTACATTTTACATGAATGAGAATGGCTTTCAAATCTAGGAAATTACTTGTATAAAATCATGAAAGTCAGTATTTCAACTTTGCTTTCCTTCTCTACTCCCTCACCCCCCAACCAGGTGGCATTGACATGAATTCACAGAAGATGTTGCTGTTGCTGAATCTCAGGTTTTTAGTGAAAATCTCTTTTGGCTGAATCCCTTACTCACCCTATGCACTTGGGGTTTTATTCTTTTGGTCTTTCTCAACCATGCCGTCCATGGAGTGGGAAAACGTGTCACTGTCTGTCAGTACTTGCCTGTAGCACAAGAAGCTTAAATGTGTTTTTTTCTCTTTTCCTAAAGATTCATCTTCCAACTATATCAGGCAGCTTGAAACAAAAGTGAAACTGCTGGAGGATGACAACAAGCTGCTTTCCCAGGTAGGTTTTTTATTGCCTAATAGATATTAATGTAGCTTAGTTTTCCATATAGTTGTGTCTGACTGCCCACTTGAATGCACAAAGGCTTTCAGTGGACATCCTGACAGGGGAAGAGCATAATGGATTTTTCATATCAAGCACCCACTGATGGAATTTGGTTTCCTCTTGTTAAAAAAAAAAAAAAAAAAAAAAAAAAGAGGAAAAAGGAAAAAAAGTAAACCCTCTGTTAGTGTCTGTGTGTTTCGGAGATGCCTCCCTGCAGAACACCTTGATCTACTGCTTCTCTAGGGGATCTGCGAGGGTCTGGTGCTGCGTATGCCCTTGCTGTAGGATTTTGTCTTGCTTGCCCATTTACATTGACTTTTATCTTGTTGAAAGAGGAGGCTGTAGTCAAAAGACAGCCTTGGGAATAGTTTTGTGCAGTTCTGGCTCCCAGCTTTTATTTGAGATCTTGCTTAAATCCGAACAGACCTCTCTAAACTGGCACTTTTTGCTTGCATCTGCCCTTCAAACTCTACTCCACGTGCTACTGGGCTTTTGATCACTGCTGGTGCTTACCTGTCTGTATACAGCAATGTCAAGCAGCGGGAAGAAAACAGCCATTCTGTATGGTATGTCCCCTGGATGCCGCCACAAAACACTGTGCTTACTGTAGATAGGGGCAGCTTTGCTGAATTCAGCTGTCTGTTTAAACCAATGGAAAAGTTCGCCTTTTTCTCTTGTTCTTTGCATCCTTTCACTGTTGTATGTTCTACCTCCCTCACATTTTACAGGTTTTTTCTATGCTTTGCTTCTTACTTCCAGCACTGAGTTGCATGGTCATTTTTTTCCAGATTCTTTCCAATTATGAAGACTGGAATAAAAAAAAATACCTTCAATTATTTAAAATTAAAAATACCTTTTTGTTAGTTTATGTTGTGCTGATCTTTGCGTTTCACCAAGTCTGAAGACAGACTGCTCCAGGATCCATGTTTCTAAAACATCCCTGTTAAAGGATGAAGGATCTATGCTTACTGAAATGTCAGTAAAATAATTTTGTCAAACCTTGATTTTACTGAAATACACATTTTAAACTGACTGTGAGGTTTTTTTGATGATTACCCCACATTTCCAGTGTGCTCATTGGCATTGCTAGCTGTGAAACAAAACTCACAAGGCACCAAAGGATTAAAGCCCCAAAAGGGTGCTCAACTCAACAGCTATCGAGTGGCTTCATGTATTAATCAATTGCTAATTCAATTTTAACTCCCTTTGTCTTTTTCCCAACCCTGAGCAAGCTGGTGGCAGTCGAAACCCCAAGACCATTTAATTGGAGCTATTGATAAGCAGACGGGCTGTGTGTGGGTAGCTGGGATGCATATGGATTCAGGAATGGACTTTATGTGCCCTTGGCCCAGCTTTGTCCTGCCACAGCTGAGCATCAGATCTGCCTATAAGGTCAAAAAAAAGTGGCTGGTAATTAATCAGTGGTAAATTAATAGTGGCTGAATAGCTGCCTGGACTTACTGCATTGAGAAGATGAAGCCCAGTCAGTCTGGGGGTGCATGGGGCTGAACCAGCCCCATGAGCCTTTCCCTTTCTTGCTGTCCTGGGTGAGAAGGATGTGCCTTTTCCTCCATGTGTCTCTCCTTGGGTGTCCTCACCTTTCAGGCTGTGTCACTATGGATGTTTGAATCCAGGAGGGAAATGATTTTAAAACAGCTCTGTGCTATGGTGAAAGCCAGTTGCCCCCTGCCACCAAGCAGCAGCAGGCGCCAGTGCCAGCCTGGCTGTGACCTTCTGTGCACCCCTGTGCGATGTCTTAATGGCCCTCCAAAAAAACCGGGATCTGATCTATTTTAGATCACACTCAGGAATAATTCTTTTTATCATGTAAAGCTTTCCTTAGGGCAACAGGAGAAGAGTTGAAGCTACCACAATCCGGGTAAACTCCCTGGGAATACTGAGCTCCAAATCTGTCATGCTGCAAACCTAGATTTGGATTTTTTTCTCTTTCAGTGAGAAAGATGAGGAGAATCTGTATAGGCACAAACTCACATGCATACATACACATTGCTCCCAGCACTTTCCTGGAAAAGTATAATCCACTTACTGTATTCTTACTTGCTCCATCTGATTGGAAAGTGTTTAGCTGTTACCATGCGGATCTTGGGATAAGACTCTAGTCAAAAAGGATCCTGGCAAACTTTCTTCTGTTTTTAAAGCTGCCTGGTGATCCTGGCTGTTTGAACTCTGCACTGCCAAACTGGCTTGTCAACACCAAAGTCACATTTTAACTCAGCTTGGCTTTCTCCTTGGGAGTATTGACATTGCAATAATATTTGCAGTCTGGTGTCAAGAAGTTCTATCACCAGCATGCTGAGGAGTGATGAAACCTGACGTCCTAAGTAACAAACAGTGCCTGTGCATTAAAGGATTAACAAATCAGTAGTGGTTATGGAAGTCTTTCTGGCTTCTCTCCAAGTGCTAAACATAGAGCTGAAACAGTGCTTCATCCAGAGACACCCGAGAAGGCCGGTGCTGCAAATGATATTGGAAGTTTACAGGAGGATTTATATTACAGTGTCTGATGACACAATGCCTCTGCTAGGTGCTGCATCCTGAGTGAGATTTCTTGCTTATCTTCTTCGGCATCTGGGGCTGGAAGCTATGCTGAGAGGTACTGCCTTTGTACCACCTTCCGGTGTGGGATTAGGTTGGTGTAGGGGTCCCCAGCCTGCACTTTTTCTCCTGCTTCCTGACATCTCCTTTCTCTTCCTTCAGAAGAAGAGCTCTCCAGCCCGTGCCGAGGCAGCTGCTCTGCCCTGTATGTGTTTCCTACTGTTTCCTGCTGTAGCACAGGCATGCTGGGATTCACAGTTCTGTTTTTCTGGTGACTCATTTGAACAGATCAATGGCGAAAGCTTTTCCTCCCCTTGGGAGATCAAGGAGTACCATCTAATGAGCCACACTTTGCAGTAGGAGAAAATTCAGTGGAGAAGTGGATGTTACTTATGATAGCCATGTATGGATTTATCTGGTTCTTTTGGTTCCTAGGTAGGGAGATCTGTATTTGCAGTTGGGAAGTGAGCTTCTGACATTGCTAACGCATCAGTAATTGCTCTTCCCATTCTCCTTTCTCTGAGCAGAAATGACCTCAGCTGTATACCTTTCTTTGACTCAGGTTTACACTGTTATGTTTCGCTGGCATTGTGTTAACTTTGCTTATTAAAATTTGTTAAATTTGTTAATCTAATTTGTTAAATTTGTTAACATTGCTGGCTGTGTTAACTAGGAAGTTATGCTGTTGGATAGCATTGCTGTGGTGGCAAAATCCCTGCCAGAAACTGTAACAATGCACAGCTTTTGTTGCCCTGGTTTATATGGGCTAGGGAGACGCAGTAGTGCGTGCCACTATCAGAAAGAGCCCCTTAATGCCTGCTCACCGATGGTGGTAGGTCCCTGTGATGTAAGCCCAATGGCAAAGCCCCTGCAGTTGAGATGGGGACGTCAGTGTCCTAGGGTAGATAGGGTCAGCCTTTCTCACAAGTGTAGCTGGTTTCTGGAAGTTTTAGTTGAGGTGTAGTGAAGATGAATGTAAGCTCTGAGGCATGTTGGGTGTTGGCTTTGGAGAGCTTCACAGGCATCGCTTTTGCAGTCTCACATTCTCTAGGGAAGAAGTGCAGTAAGTTCTGCAGTGTGCATGCAATTAATTTATGCGACATCATGTGAGAGAAGTCCTGCTTTTCCACTGTGTCATTGTGGGAAGTGCCAGAAGAGCTGGTGTTAATGTCTCTTTTGCAGTGTCTGATTTAGATGAGAGTGCCTTCTATATTGCTAAGATGCAACCTCTGAGATGGGAGACCATACTTGCTTTCCATTCCTGTGAGCTGGAAGTGTCTAAGCAGAAAATAGACCCCTTAAGCCACCTCACACTGCCCCGTAAACTAAAAATGAATTTGTAATTACACCCTTTCCCCTCAAGATTAGAGAAATATGGTTTTGTGAGCTTTGGGAGCTCCAAAGGTCAGTTCTGGTTAGTTTTAGGAACTAATGTATAAATTTGCAAGATAGTAACGGTAACAAACTTCTGACCATTCTTTTACATTCTTTCGAATTTTCAGCCATTCTGTACAATGGCAAGGATTGGGCACTTTTAACTAAAACTGGAGTTTACAGGCTTCGTGGACTCATCACCCTGTTCTTCCTCCTCACAACTAAGTCCTGTGCACCATGGTCTGGCTGTTGGGACTTCTTTTGGTTTATAGTCTCTATTGAGCTGTGTCTGCCTTTTCCCTTAACAACAGGAGTGCCAGAGGCATTTTCCTACTCAAAGGTTCCCAGGGCACGTTGCACACCTTTGTTTCAAAAAGCCCAGCTTTGAGCAAAGCAGATGTATTGGGCTGGTGAGACTCAGCATAACTGGATGTTTGACGGTAAGGTCCTGGTACATCTTTCAGGGAAAACTTCAGGTCCTCTGGTCCAGATCAGAAATACAAAAAGTTCTTCCCTGTGGAGCGGACGACCCTTGGGATTTATGAGGAACATGAGATTATTTAATTAAAATCACCAAATAGACTTCATTATTACCAGCACTTCACAGCATTTCAGCCATCTCCCTGCTAGCTGATGGGGATTTAGAGTATGCTGGGAAGCTCTTCAGAGCATCCCTGGAAGGTCTGGAAAACTGCGGTTAGTCTTATTTTTAAGACACTGCATACTTAGCCTGAATTAAAAGAAGGCTGCAGCTGTACAGATAGTAAAATAACAGTAAATAAGGCCTGTAAACACTGCTATTAAAACAGAGCTGAGTGTTTTGAACTGGCAACTTCCATGGGGAGGGCTACTACAGGCTGCCTCAATTCTTCTTAGGCAAATGTGAACTTGGAGCAAACATGCGCTCAGCAGGCAGTTTCTAGCATATTGTTCTGAAAATAAGGGGGGAAAAACTGGACCCCAGGATTGAAGAGAGCCCGAGACTCGTTAGTACTGCAAAGAACAAAGATGTAAATGCCGTTCAGCGGAGAGCTTAATCTCTTTCTGAAGAGCAGAGGACAGTGGAGAGGGGAATTGCCCACAGTGTGCTGGCTGGCTCCTGGCTCCAGGAGAGTCAGAGTGCAATTTCCTCTCTTCTTTTATTGTCACTTTTGTGCCAAGTCTGCCATTAGCAGTTCCTGCTTGTGGAGCTGCCTCTCTGCTCTCAGAGCCGCTATAGGGTCTTAACATTTGGGCCTCTCTTTGAATTGCGGCTACAGGGTTTTGTTGCGAGGCCATGGCTTGTGCCAGGAGTGTTGCACATTCCACACAAAGTGGAACGAAATGACAAACCTGTCTTATTTCCCCAAAGTCTACCTACTGTTCATGTGTGAGGAAGATAAGTATAATTGCTTTAATTTAAGGTCTCACAAGGGAAACTGGATTTTTTTGTAATAGAAAGCAACTCAGACATGAAAGCTTCCAGTGCGTTTGGTCTCCATTTAAATTCAGAGTACCAAAGGGGACATGACCTAGGTTTATTACTAGTTTTATGTGTTGTTTAAATGTTTAGCTGCATATTGATTTTAACTAATCAAAAAAGAGATACATATTTGGGGACTAAGCCAAATATTTCTTTAAAGTCAATGGTGAGTCTTTCTGTAGGACTCCATTCATTTTGAGTATATGTCATGCAGAACCAGATTTTCGTGAGGCCTTTCATGAGACCACTCTCCAAACTTTGATTTAGGCCCATAATTGCATTGCATTGCATTTTGCTTACATGTGTAAATGCAATAGATGTTAACAGAATCCACCAAATGTAGCTTCCTTAGCTGTGGCAGCACTACGTCCCAAGTGTGTTTCATTTCACCTCCTTCTTATATGACTTAAAATGACAAGACTGATCTGACCAATTTGCTATCAAATAAACGGACCCGAGATTTAAGTATACAATATGAATTTATTGAATAAAATGTGGTGGTTTTTTTTTTCTTCCCAAATAAGAGATGTACAGTTTTATAAGAGCAGTTAGAAAATGTTTCAGACTTGCATCCAAAATGCTTTCAAGCCCTTTAAGACAGTAGAGTTCCTTCTCTTGACTTTGGACATCAAAGTCTTGGGCTGCTACCTACCAAAATAAATATTGTCTTGGTATTCATCTCCTATCAGTGGTAGCAGCCTGTCTAAAAAGCAGGATCAATGACAGAAATGAGCTTTTGCAACTTGTTATGAAAGCTGGATGGTGTAGTCTGTGTTCTGGGGATTATCACCTGTGGAATCAAGGGATTTTGCAAGAATGTCACCCAGAGTTCCTCAACAACCCAGGAAATGCAGTTCAAGGAGTTCTGAATCCAGAAGTCAAATTACAGACAGAAACATACAGTATTGATGGAATCTTAGGAATTTGAGATTATCATATCATTTCTTTCAGTTAGGTCAAAATTTTCAAAGGGCTGAAGCTGGATTTCTGTGAAAGAGTGTGAGTGTGAGTGATGCACACACACAAAGCTCTGCCGTGCACCATTTGTTTCTGTCTTGGGTAAGAAAGAACACTGAGTTTAATGATGCTCAGTTTAACCTCCAGCTGTGAAATGCAGGATTAGTCATATCCTGTGCTTAACCAGCTTTGTAATAATTTCACTAGATTCCACTTCTTTCTGTATATGAAGACAGGGTCAGGGAAAAACCTCTTAACTGCGGTTGGATCAGGCTATGAAGAAGCAGCATTTTCTGTGTTTGTAATGTGTAGAGAGGTTCAAAGTACACATATTCTCAGTGATCAATCCATCTGAGAAGGACTGAAAAATGTTATAAAGGGAAATTAAACAATAGCTGTAGAGGCTTAAAAAACAGATTTTTGCAAGTTGTTCAATGCCAAGGTCTAGATCAGCTCAAGAAAATCTCAGTGTCTGGTATGTGAAAACAGCTTTGGGATGTAAGGGAAGGATGTTAATCATTCATTGCTTTGGGAAAAAAAAAGAGAGGCTTCACCCAAAACTGGGAGTTTGTGACAAAATTTTTGTTTTGTTTTGCTTTTCATGAAGCCAAAAATGCAAATTAAGTCTTTGTAGGAGACTTTTAAAGAATATTCAAGCTATCTCATGAAAATTTAGACTCGCTGTAACTGATTCTTCCTGACCATTAGAGTCCTTGTTCATTAGAGAGCTTTGAACATCCGAGTAGTCCTCCAGAAGAGAGGGACTTAGGTATCTATCCTGCCCTGACTGCTGCTCAAAAGAAGAGAGAGGTGTACAGCAAAGCCCTTGGCCAGCTTGGTCTCAGCATTAGTTAAAGCCTGCAAGGGACCTCTTCTGATTTGTGGGAATGGGAATCAGGTCTTTGCCTTCCTCATTCCCAGCTCCCTCATTTTATGGGATGTGGGAAGTGTCTTGAAGGCAGCCTCAGACGTGTTGCTGTGGATGAGCTTCTGGGAGCAGATGTGGTGGTACCCATTGGCCTCGTTCCCTGGAGTGTAGTTAACAGAAGAAAACGAATGACTCCAGGAGATGGTCCAGTGAGTTTATTCATATGTATCCACATCTGTATCTACTGGTCTGGTGGAACTGGGGCAGCATTCCTTAGCTTCTTCATTGACATCCCTAATGAAGAGATTTATTTTGGTGCTAATGAGCCACGGATCGGCTCCATTAGTCTGAGACTCTTAAACTCATTACGTACAAACCACAGACCATATCAATGGTTATAGCTTTGTTTGGTTTTGTTAACTATTGAGCTGCATTTCTGCTTGGGTTATAGGCTGTGATGCTTGAAGCTCGACTGCACCAGCCCGTATTCTCTCTTGCCAGTTGTGTGATTATAATTATGTACTGCAATTTGATTTGAGCTGATTATCTGAGTCTCCCATGAGTTATGGGATTGATCTTTCTCTGCTGATCTAAAACGAGGGAAAAAGTACAGACGCTTTTGAATATTAGCAGTGTACTAAAGTTCCCCACCTCAGTTGCTACAGAGAATGGAGAGGTTTGAAATTTGCACTGCTTTTATTTCTTGTACCCCACTGAGATGCTAATAAAATATTTTTCCAAGAGTGGTTTTACATGGCAAAATCTGTCTCTTACTGACTGTCTCCTGATATTTATTAAGCTTTTCCTGCTGTTAGCTCCCCTGACAATAGAGAATTTCAGTTGTTGCCATTGTGACCAGGTGAGATCTGCTCCTTCAGCTTGTATGAATGCAGCTCATGATATGAGGAGAAAGAGCATAGGCAGAAGTGTGGATGCTTGTTCCTGCATTACATTTGTGAATAGCTGGTATCCAGCTATGGCACAACATCCAGAATGCATCCTTACAGCTCCCCGTGCTGCTGTGCAAGGGCTGTGCACCTCATTCTCAGAGTTGTGCCATTTCCAGTTCCACATGAACAACTGAAAATGGCTTTACTGCTGAAGCTGGCTGAGGTTGTGCGACCATCGTCTTCTAAAGCCTTTGTCACCGGTCTAAGGAATGATCCTTGGATGTGCTGCATATGCAACAGGCATATGAATGAGTGTAGAGGAATTTAATCTCTCCTGTTACAGAAAGCTCGTATTATTACATGACATGGAGGATGTTAAATAGTTTTAATCTCATCCCTTAATTTTTTTCTTACTTGCAGAGTTCTTTCAAAATCAAAGACGTTGATTTTTTTATTGCACTCTCGTGTGTGTAATTTCCAGCTTGCCTCATAAATGCTGTTGAAGTTAATGGGACTCTTCACATATACTTAAAGTCAGATGTGTGCTTTGCTGAGCTTATTTTTGCTTTAATATGTCTTGTAGTGATAACTGCAATTACTGAACCTTAATTCAATTATTTGCTAGCTTCACACAGTGAAATTGCCCATCCCTCAACTTCCTGGTGCATAAAACCCTAAAACATGGATTAATGAGATAAGGAGGAAATCTCTGTGCAAGGTCATGTGATGTAGGATGTTCGCTGGGGCACAAGGCTGCCTGAAAGAGTTGCTTGTGTGTGGTGCTGTGGTCAGAAGAAAACAGGGCCATTGCCCAGGTGCCCGGGTGAGATGTGTGCAAGGCAGGTGCTTTGCAGCATCTTCTTCACAGTATCTCAGATGTGTTTCTGCTTTGCTTTACCTGGGCAAAATACCACTGCTCTGCTGGGATTACTAAGAATATCTTGGGTCAGGTTATTCTTACAGAATCATGTATTCTGATAGTGCCATTGAGCTCTGCAGGTATGGTAAAATATCTGTAGTTGTGAAGAAAAGTAAGTTGATCATGCTTTAGCAACTGTTTGTGGGGTCACAATGCTCTAAATCAGTATAGTAAGATGTTAATGTTTCTGTAATTAATGATGGGTTCTGCAGGACTTCATTCATTAATATGGGAAAAGGGGTTGAAGTTCAAAGAACAGTATTATCTTGTCAAGTGCTGCATGTAAGACCAGCTTATTTTAGTCATTCTGTGGTAAAGATAGAGTTATTTCTAAGATTATAAAAGAATTTTTTTTTCTGTGAAGTTTCTAAATGTATAATGTTCTTCTGTTCCCTTCTAGCTGGCTGACTGCAGCAGCTTGCCACGAAATTTCAGTAAGGTAGAGAGCTAATACATCCACAAACAGCTTCTTTCTTGGATCTGGGGCTGTCTTTTAGTATTGCTGCTAGTTGGTTGGGGCTCTGATTGCTTATACTTTCACATGCTAATGTTGTGATTTCCATTTTTTAATCATCTGAATCATATTAAATATGCCTCTAATTATTTTTTATTTCCCTCCTGTACTTGTGCAAAAGACACTGGTTAGTAGTAGCTGGGTTTTGACCAACTTCAAATCAAAGCCATTTACCTACCTGAAGAAAGGCTGATTCTTTTAGCTAAATTGCTGCAGGAAATAATAGTAAAAGATTTTGAGCTAAACCTTCCATTTAATTACCCAGTTGCACACAATGGGTTGTTGAGTGTCAAAATTGAGGCAGTTTCAATTACTGGAACAATTATGGTTTAGAAAATTGTTGCTGGTAGGTTTAAGAATTTACATTGCAGTGACAGGCAAGTAATTCAGGTAATGGGCAGTACAAGAGTTCATGAAGATGAAAGCAGCCTGACACAGTGGACTGAAATAAAACCTTTCTCCTTTTTCTCTTCACAAGTACCTATAATTACAAGCCATGGTCTCAGCAGAGTTTTCCAGCTAGCGTCCAAGGTTTATGGGATAAAGCTGGAATATGAAGTAAGAATGACATTTTTTTTCACATTGACTTTTTTTCGTAAAGCCCAAATCCTTGTGGATTTACATGGTCAGGTTCACCCTGATATTTAAATGACAGCTAAAGGAAATCCTGTGCTTTGTAAAAGGGTGGAACAGCCACTAAAAAATAGAAATTGCGTGTCACTCTGAGGGCTGGGTGATGGTGTGGCATCTTCGTTTGGCCAAAGAAAATCTTCTAGACTGATGTCAATAAGGGTGCCTCCTATGAGCAGTATTGAGTTCTTCACAGTACACTTTTTCATCTAGTTGCAGTTCATGTTAAGATATGTAATTTCTTCTAACATTATGTTGAATAGCAGGTATAATATTAATACATTTAAGTGGTGCAGTGTGTAATCTGCTGTCTCTTGAGCTTAGTGCCACTGGGTCTGCGTTGTAGAAAAACCAAGCTGATTATTATAAAGCCTCTAAAATGACATTCCTCTGGGAAGTCTGCTGTCAGTGACTCACATATGCTTGATTCTCCTTTTCATTCTGGACACATTTTTCCATTCCTTTATAAAGGGACTCCCCAGAGGTAAACAGAAGGGGCATTTCTAGGACTCTTGGCCTTCAAATTTGTGCTTGGCTTTGGTTTTGTTGGGGTTTTTTTAAATGGCATGTGGACCAGGAGACAAAACTTTCACAATGAAGGAGGTTACAAATGAATTACAAAGAGGTGAAGAGAGCATCATCTCAGGGACTTAGGCATGGTCCTCAGGTGCCACCAGCACCATCCCCGCTGCATCCTGCCAAGTAGCAGAAGGATGTAGGTCTCTAGAAGCTCTTCATCACATCTGCCAAGCCCCCACGAGTACCTTGGGCACACTCAGGCAGGGGATGCCCAAGTGTAGACACCTGAATTACTCCCAGGTGACCCTGCAGCCTGTGGGGAGAAGAGAAGCTGTGACCCTTGTAAAGGCTTTAATATTTTGCATGGCACAGGGTCAAACCCATCATTTATGATTAATTTTTTTAAAGCTCTGTTTTGCCTTCAGCTGTTACGCGAAAGGAGAAAATAGTGTTTTCAATTAAAGGCTACTTATGTAACAACTCTGTTTTGAATGCTAATTCATTAATTACTTGTGTCGCTTTTTAATTTTCCTCGGTCACTTCAGTGCATAATTCAAATTGAAGTAGTTCTGGGTTGTTTTCTCATCTCTTTCATGAATGCCAAGAAATATCGGTCAAGTAAATTTCTACCTTTCTGTTCTTAATTTCTGTTAAGACTGATCCATTTTGTTACATCAAAGTATTTCAGAAATAAATTCCTGTCTTCTTTTTTCTCCCTTCTAGCAGAAGTAACACCAAAGCATAACAGAAACGATAATTTGTCTAACTTGTCTGTAAGTTTTCAACGCTTTATCTTCACAGTTGGTTCAACACGGCCACAGCACTGATCTGACTTTACTGGACAGAAACAGATAGGAAAATAAATGTTTCTTCATAGTACTGTGACCTTAAAGTACCACAAACTATCTATCTTCTTGTGTTATTTGTGTTACTTTCAAATTGAATCACTCAGCACATCAGGTCAAAAAGTCAGAGGCCACCATTTCTTCTCCTTGCTGTCAGGATAGAAAACTTTGATAGGAACAAGTGTTTGCTGATTTTTTGAAAGTCTAATTTTGGTTTGGTAAGCACCCAGACTTTAATTTCTATCTCAGGTATTTAAAATGGTACATTATTTTTTATGGAAAATACTTTACCACTTTCCATCCATGTTAATCACATTGCTTCTGTTTTCTAGACAGAGAAAAAGTTGGGATTACAGTCCGTTTTTACTAAAAACCTGATTTGTTGGTCCTGTTCTTTTCTCACTGATATGAATAGGCAAAACTCCTCCCCTGCCAGGAGGGGCATGTCTAGGTCCATTTCTTTCATAACAGGGCTGACAAGGATCTCAGGATTTGGTCACAGAATAGCATCTTCCGGGGTCACTTGAAGTTCTGCCTCGTTGAAAAATACAGCAATAAATGTCATGTCAGTATTTCCAGATAATGAAGAGTTATTGTGTCTGAGTGACCGCTGTGGAGCTGTCAGCATTGGTAGTGTGTAGCACAGGTTCATTCTGAAGGTGACGCTTTGGGTCCTCAGCTTTGTTCCCATGCTCATCGGCTGGTAAAGGGAGGTGACACTGTGTAGAGTGATGCTGCGTTAGACGTAGGGGAGGTCTTGCACTTTGGTACCATGGCAGAAGTTAGGAGATGCTTTCTTCTTCTCTTCTTCTCTTGTTTCCTTTCTTTTTTTTTTTTTTTTTTTTTTTTTTTGTTATGGTTTTTTTTTGTTTGGTTTTGTTTTGGTTTTGTGTGGATTTTTTGGTTGTTTTTTGTTTGGTTGTTTTTTGTTTTGTGTTTGTTTGTTTGTTTACTATTTGGGTGAAACTAGTGTTTCATAAAAATTCCATGTAAAAGAGCAAGAGCTACTGTGAAGTAGTCAATGGCAGTTGTTGGCATTTGCTGAGAACAAGGGAATTTCAGGTTATGCAAGTTGTAAATTTGATCTGGTTAAGTAAAGACTGTGAGTCTCTTCAGCTCTCAATTTGTCTCCTTTCCAGTCACTTCCACTCTCTCTGCTTCTCATTTCAGAAAACATTATCAATAAAACTTCAGTTGAAACACTGTCCTGTGGAGTTTTAGTTCAGATGAAAATGGTTTTGCTCATAAATACCTTGAAACTCCAGGAATATGAAGTGATTTTACCTGAAGAGTAATTTATTACGACATGTTGCCCACTAATTGAGATAATCTCCAACAATGATGATGGATGGAGATGATCAGGGATTCTGTACTTTTAAAATGCCATTCTGACAAGAAAGGCAATTTGGGATCCACTTACATCTCAGTAATGAAAATTGGGTAAGGTAATAAGAGATTCCATTTTGTGAATGAATTGACAATGCAAATATCAGGATTTTTAATTTAGGTTTAAGTGGAGTAATGGCTACTCATTCTGATACATCATTAGCCATACAGCCTTTTAATGAGGGATTCGCTTTCTTTTCCTGGTTAGCTCTAATACTGGTAGCAAAGCCCAGTGAATGTACAAATGTTTAGGGAGGACTGATGAATATGTGTTACTGCACAATTTTAATTTAAAATAGGAAGAAAAAGCATTATGGTGAAAAAATACACATTTGCTTTTTGTGCAAGGAAAATAAGTAGTGCAGAGCTGTGATTAGTAGGCTGTTGTAAAAAATAGAGTAAGATAGATTCTGAAACAAATTCTAGAAAATATAGAAGGAAAATTGTGTTGAGGGGAATGCTGGTGAAAGGGATTGGCTTTATGGCTGATAGCAGTAGGAAAAAGAGGTCCTTTGACCGTCTCCAACATGGATGTGTTATAAATAACAGCAGATGAAGACTATTCTTGCACTACCAAATCCACCCTGGACCCCAAACACCTCATTCCTTTTCTGGGTAGGTCTCTGTTCAGCATTTTTATTTCTTAGATGTACTTCTTTCTTCTCTTTTTTTTTTTCTTTTTTTTGTCTTTAATTGAGAGCTTGTTTTGGTATTCATTGAACTTGGTGGGAATCTTTCCATCAAATTGAATGCATTAGGTCAGATTCATAATCAGCAGTCACTGAAACAACCTAACAATAGTTTTGTCACACACAAGTGCACTGTCTTAAATGGGATTTGCTTAAGAAAAGCAATAGAACAAATCCATTATAAACACTTGTTATAGCTGAGTTTTGACTGTATCTGTATATTTACCAAAACAGTTTCAACCAATTTAAGCCAAATTGAAATTAATGCAGACTCTTGCTCCAGGCAGGAGCATAGGGCAATTAAATTGAATCAGTTTAAACTAGTGTATTTTTAGCCAGAGCAGTATGATGTTGTGTGTTGGTTAGGCTTAGGTCCAGTTGCCTTACTGCCTTACTTACTGCCTTAGGCTGGTGAGGCATTTTGACTTTCTGTGGGGACAAGCGATAGTGAAACATGGCTACGTCTGTAGCCATGTGAAACATATGCTACGTCTCTTGCTATGGCAAGAGAAGAAGTTTCTAGGAGGCAAACAAATGTCCACCAAATCTCTTTCTCATGCCTGTTTCTACACGCCTGGTGCTTCATAGCATGTGACAATTTGCAAGTCTCAGTGTGGTTTGCAAAAGCCTGGATCATCCAGGGCCTCAAAACACTGTTGAGGCAGTGCATGCCCTCCTGGAGCAGAGCCTTCAAGGAGATCAGTGACCTCTGCGGTCTCCAGGACAAAGCTACAACCTCACGTTTGCAGTTTTCTGTTTTATTGTGCTTTTCCCTTGCTTGTGTAAGTGCCCATTCGTTACAAATGTCAGGGAAGGGTGCCTGCGCTGACAAACTGAAGGAGTGGGTAGCAGAGTGTCAGGACCTCTCCAGGAGGTTGCCATCCGCCCGTGCATATACAATAGTGAAGAAGAGGTTGCACAAAGCAGGGCAGTGGAATTGTAACCAGCCAGGGTAAAATCCCTTCAGGATAACCTCCAAGGGACCCCTACATATTGCATGCCTGGGAAAATGCCAGTAAGTGAAGAGTCTTCTCATCATCTTCCTTTGTGACCCACTAACCTTTATTTGAAAGCATGTACCTCCCAGGCATGGTGAGGGAAACTCAGTTTTGCAGCAGTCACATTTTAGCTGCAGCAAGAGTTATCTCCTTCAGATCTTTCTCTGACTCTCTGTTGTGAAATGTGAAAGAAATATAGGCCACGATCTTCTTTGACGCCACCTTGTAAGTTCAAGGGAATCCCAGACATCCGATATGCTGAAGTCATTCTGTATCACTTGACTCTGTGAGGCACAACAGTTCCCAGCAGACTGGGTGATACAGGACTAGCATCCCTTTCTCCTGATGGGTTTCTTGAAAACTGCCGTTTTCTTCACAGCTTGTAAAAGGAAAGTTGATAGGGTGAGTACGCCAGAATGGTTGTGAAAGCGCTGGGTCATGCTTGATGTTTTAACCTAAGAAAACAACATTTAGAAATAAAACCAAAGCTGAACGTGTCCTAAAAAAGGCCATGGAGCTACAAGAATATGTTTCTGACACTGGTAGAAAATGACGTATCCAGTCTAAATGCACCAATTCTTCTCTGCTAAATGGGAGCAAGAAATAAAAATTAGCTTTCTCTATTTCCAGGGAGCTGTGCACAGCTGCAGTCCCCAAAGTCTTGGTGATGGTCAGGCCTTTGGGGTTACTGAGGGGGTTTTATATACCATTGAGCTGATTTATGAGATTTCCTGTTAAATTTTATTGCACCAATGGCTTTTCTTTGGTTCTTTTGAAGTAGAAAACATCATTTCTGCAGCAAATGCAAGTCAAAAGTCTTAATGGTGCATAAGAATCTGAAAGGTCATGATTTTATAGGTTTGAAATAGAGGACAGTGCACTGCTTGTTACTCCTAAAAACATGAAAAGTTAATGAGGATGTTTATCGATGATGAAAAGACATAGTCATCTCCCGGACCTTTGATTTTGGCTACTTGTGCATTGGCTTTTTAAGGGTGTACTTTTATAAATGAGAAACTCTTCTGATGTCTAGGACTGGCCTGCTTCAGAATCACAGAGAGAACTAACAACATGAGGCAGAACCTTTGTCCCAGGGAGATTATTCAATACTCTCAACACTCAGTGCTGATTCTCCCTTTGAGCACAGACTATTGATTGCATTTGTCTGGCTTCTAGGGTCACATAGACTACCTCTGCTTATTTGGCTTTGTTTAAGACCTGTGGGTACATGCAAATTTTAACCAAATAAGAAACTGTTCTTGTGACACACATTTTGCAGGCTTTGATGGATCACAGTAGCACTCTCATTGCTTTCCACATGCATATGATTGGAATAGCGTATGGTGTTTAAAAGTGAAAAATCTAGAAAAGGTCTCCTGGTGGATTTCTTCTGTGGATTTTGGTTTAATCTGAACTCTTAAAAATAGTTTTTTCCATTTGCATGTTAACAAATTTTTTAATGAACATGTAGGAATTTAGCCAAAATAAAAAAGCCTCCTTGCTGTATCACTTAATGGAGCAGACCTTGAATGGTTCACCTGCAACTGCTTGCAACTGTTTTCTCCAGGCGTGGGCATGGAAAAAGCATTTTATTGTTCACTATCACTGCTATTGCAGGGGGAAGTAATGGGAACAGGTCGCAGGATAGAAGTCATGGAGAAAACCAGTACAGGAGGAGGGGCAAAGCTTTCCTTCTTCTTGTTAACACAGGCTGCCCTGTTTTCTGTCGTTGTCTTTGCAGCAGTCCAGCACAGGGGACCTGAGGACTCTGAGGAAGGGGTTGTCTCCGTACCACTCTGAGTCACAGCTCTCATCACTGCCGCAGTATCAAGACGCCCTGCAAAATGTAAGAGACATTTCCTTACCTATACACACAGAGCCATGGGTTTCCCCAAAAGTGGGCATGGATGGAGGGGGGCACATGGAGGGTAGAGGGGAGCTCTCCCAGCTGAGGATTCACCCTGAAACCAGTACAGCTGTGCAGCTGAAACCTGCAGCTGCGGGGAGGATGGGGAGCCTCTGGAAATACTGATCTTTGCCTGAGTTTGGACCATCAGCTTCCCAGTATGTTTTTTGGTTAGCTAATGGTCACTGTTGTGCATCGTTTAAAGCAAGTGTGAGTCTTGTTATACCTGCAGCTCCTTCTTTGTCAGTGCTTTGTATGCCTGCTGTCAAAAAGCTGGTCGTGGATGAAGCAGAATATGGTTTGTCAAGTGTCTGGCAGTGCCTGCTCCTGATTGCTTTAGCAATAAGGTTCTTATGATTTTAATTGCAGGTTTTTCTGTATCACGACTGAGGTTTATTTTTCCTGAGATAATGCCTGCATTGCTTCTTCTCGAACAACAGAATAATCTTGATTAAAGCCTCTTTCAAAAGTTGGATACTGTGCTGCTGTGCCAGGGCTCCTCCTGCACTGGTGTGCCAGGCATGGCTGAGAAGGCTGAGCCCTGCCAGACAGCCGTCTTCCAGGTGTTTTCATGACTGCCTGAGACACCGCATTTGCTTGGTGACATTGTTTTCCAGGCTGCAGGGAAAGAGCATGGATGCAGTCAGGGAGCCCTGCTGTGAGTGGGCTGCAAGCATCGTGAACGTGAGCAGCAGCCTGATGGCAGCAAAGACAGGGGACCTCCCTGCCACCCCGTGTCTTCTGCTCTGTGCCCAGGGCACTCATCAGGAGAGCTGCAGGTGCTGCAGGACTAGTTAGTTTTAAATTGGCTGCCTGCTTGGGTAGAAGCCATTCTGTAGATTCAGTGTGCCTCTTAGAGCTGCAAAACAGGGGGCAATAACAATTTAAGAAAGCACGCATAAATAAAACTCCACTGTGAAGGCAGACCCCCTTTCTACCCCTGCTGACCTGCAGGATGGATGGAGACCCTCCAGCCAAAAGAAATGGACAAAACCATGCAAATGCTATGGAAGACTGTGGCTGAATATGCCATTTTCTAACTTTGTGCCCCATATATAAAGTCAGGAGACTTTATAGGGAAGACAGAGAGAGATGAGTCCTAAGGTGTTTGGCTTTGCCAGTGCTTTAGAGTTCTGGGGATTTTGCTTCACTTCCCTTGTGCTTGGGCTTCTGATCCCCAGCTTGGTTCCAGGCACAGTTTTATATTCATCTTGTGGGTCAGGCTGGGATACAGCCAGCAGCTTCCTGCAGAGGAGCTGTGCCAGGGCTTGGAGCTGGCAGGGGACTTCTCTACCTGAGCACTGGCCCCTGCAGGTCACCAGCGCTGGTGGCAGATGGTGCTGCCTGCTGGAGCCCTTCCCGGCCACTTGGCCCTGCTTTCCCTCCTTCCTCAAGGAAGAGGTGGCACCTGGCATTTATGGAGAGGTCCAGGTGCTGCGTGACATTCACCTTCATCTGTCACCCTGGCTGTGTTCTGCCTTCTTTGCGGGAAGATGGTAGATTAAAACAACCAGCTCTGGATTCAAATCCACATCATCTGCGATACTTACATAGCCATTTATCTACCTGTTCCTACCAAAATCCCTTTGGTTTGTGGCTTTCCATGATGTATTGTTTTTGTGATGAAGAATAGCAATAACGAATTCATGCAGATGTCTTTGAATGCCTCAGGCATGTCCCAGAAAGTGGACACTAAGATATACCTGACTTCTCTGCAGCCTTGGTTTTTTGACAGCAGGCATGAGGTTGTGAGAAATCGTTCCTCTTTGTGCCTGCACAGGCTTCACACATGTGAGTGATGGACAATTGGTGTCGGCTCCGAAGCTGTCATATCCATTTTGGGTCTCATCATTGTCGCTGCCAGTGCAGCTCTTTGGGGAAGATCCTCAGCACATCCCTCTCTGTCACACAGGTTGCATGCAGGCACCACTCCAGCTCTTTTATGGCCCTGATGTACCTCAGTTAATGAAACAATTTGTATCTAGTGGACCCTGGATCCTGGACACCAGTGCACACTCAAGACACATAATCAAAACACACTCAGTTGCAGTCTGTGCACTGTTTAATGTGCACATCATGCAGATGGAGGATTACAGATTTGCTCTGTGGGTCTGCAAAGGTTACCAAATATCCAGTCCCAGGGGATTAGTTCTGACCTGCAGCCCTGGCCATTGCAGGGGAAGGTGTGACATGCATGTTTGTTAGCTTGAACTGTGAGCAGGTGGTCAAACTCACCAGCCCTGGGAACTGCAAACCAGAGTCATCTCCTGATGTAGTAGAGGCTCCCCATGTTGTTTGGAAAATGAGAGTGATTCCCTTGGGCTTAGACCCTTAGTGAGGCATGAGAGGACGTGACAACAAGCAGCTCCCTGTGGGACCTGTGATTCCCCTTGGATAAGAAGGGCAGGCTCCAGGGCAAACTGATGGGCCGGCTTGTTCTTTCCTATAGCCGGAAGCCTCCAGACATGTAATGGTTACTTGGGAAGATGAATGCTGTAACTCCTAACATGCCCCTTCCTTCTTCTTCCCCTGACTTTATATGCTGAGCATGACACCACATGGTACAGAACATCTCTTGGGTCGGTTAGGGTCAGCTGCCCTGGCTGTGTCCCTTCCCAGCTCCTCGTGCACACCCAGCCACTAACTGGTGGGGTGGTGTGAGGAGCAGACCTTGACTCTGTGTAAGCACTGCTCAGCAATAATTAAAACATCCCTGTATTACCAACACTGTTTCCAGCACAAATCCGAAACACAGCTCCATACTAGGTACTGTGGAGAAAATGAACTCTACCCCAGCCAAAACCAGCACGCTGGATGTCAGCAATGGAAATAGTCCCAAAGCTTCCTTGGAGGACTTAAGCTTCCAGTTGCTATTTGCCAGGCTGTTGCTATGTCTTCAGTACTTTGTTTCTCCATAGTAGCTGGAACAGGTATTTTTCACCCATGTTGCATTCATGTCTTACCTGCAATGCACGTGTTTCCTTCGTGGCTGCTCCATGTGAATGTGGCAACACTTGGGAGGAGTTACTGTTCTCAGCCCTCTGATTTACCACAGAAAGCTATTGGAGGAGTAACAGGTCAGGTGCATGTGTGGCTGGAGTGCATAGAGAAGGTGATGCTCAGTCTGTCCAGATCAGAGCTGTTCTGGAGTTTAACAGTACCAGATGGGAGTTACAGACTTCCCATTTTGTTTGTTGTCATTGTCCAAGGAGTCTGGATTATCCAGTCATATGGTCTCACCTCTGGTTAGTGAAATTACATTTCAGTAACACTGAGGGGTTTAAGGAGAATAACGTTCGGTTTAGGTAATTGCCACTGGAGGAGAAGAGGAGCCCTGCTGTTGCAGTACTGTGAATCAGGACTCGGAGCCGTCCTGCCACCGTGGAGGGACTCTTCTCTGCAAACATATGTTCCTTCTTTTCACCTCTCTGTGCCTCAGTATTTCCCTTGAAGGAACTGGGTGGGAAATCACTCATTTCATAGCATGTTTTTCAGGCAGTTCTTTACTATTAAGCTAAATATCACTGAGTGCTCCAGAATCCTACAGGGGTGGACACTAAGAGGTGGTGTTTAATTTTTGGAACAGTGTAGTGTTGCTGGAGAGTTCACTTATTTCTCTGTGGGCTTTCTGCAGCTTCATTTTAATGATGAGTGAAGACTGGAAGGTGGAGTTCTCCACACTCACTGTCTGCTCTCGTGCTCTCGCTCTCTGTAAAGCCACCCTACACAGTACTTAACCTTTGGTCACATGTAATGATTGCTGAGTTACGATTCTGATGTGGGGAGAATGCATGGGGGAAAATGAAACTACCCATCCACAGCACTAAGCCCTTATTTTGTTACTAATAGTCATGTTTCAGCAATTCGTTTTCTGAGATGTAAAATCTAGGCTACTGACTTCTGGAGCATGAGGTCCCTGTAGCACAGTTAAGGCATGTTCCAGACCTTGCCCCTCTGTCTCTTCTATGTTCCCTTTGGCCTCTTCTTGGGTGCTCTGGCTGCCTACCTAGACACATGGTCTCTGCAGACTTCCACATTCCTGCCTGCTGCTCCAGGCATGTCTCAGTGTCCAGGCACGAGAAGGTGGCCTGAAGGCAGCTCATGTTCCTATGATTGGAGGTACCTTCACCTTGGGAAGCTTATAAGCCAGCTGCCTGGGGAAGCCATTTATCCACATTGGCATAAAACACCATTCAGCCAGCTGTTACTACACTCAGAGCTAGCCTGGCTGGCTTAGACTTTAAATTTGCTAGCAGCTTTCATGTGACTTATAATAGGAATTCTGCCTTTGGTGGGAGTAACTGTAGAGGTTTGTAATGGAAACATTAAGATTAGCGTGGATGGAGTGTGAATGGAAAAGTGTATGAAAACACCAGGAGGAATAGTACTAGAGCGAGGGATGCAAGGGTGGCCTGTGCTGATGACCAAAGATACAACTGACAGCAAGCAAATGGGTAAACACAGCAGGATGTGTGGTTTGTGTCAGGACCAAGAGGTCTGTACTGTGATAAGGCCATAGCACAGATGGCTCATCACTAGAAGACCTATTCCCTGATAACGGGAGGAAGGTTACACTGTGATGTGCCATGCACTTCCTGTCATTCCAAGAGGAAGTCTTAGATAAGGTGCCCAAAATGAGGGAGAAGTAGCAGGCAACAGCTTTCCATGGGTTTATGGTAGGTGAGTAAAGCAAGATGCTGAGATAAGGGTCAGCCTGTAATAACCATTGACTCCTAAAGCATGTGAAAAATGTGTCCAAACCCCAGTTCTTTGCTATCAATGAGGAGGGACGCCAGAGCTGTCATTAGGGTTTGCTGGTATGTGTCACTTGTCCTCTGTGTCACACACAGTAACCCTGACCACGCCACATGGACATCTACCTTTTGGTGAATGCGTAAGCATTAGTTTGTAGGTGTGTGGGTGAGTGACATGTTAGAGAAATGAGTTTTGGGTTGAAAGAAATATCACTTTCCCCTTACTTAAGTTTTTGTACTGAGTTTGTGCTGTGGTAGTTTTCTGTGTGACCCCTTGCTGAGGAGTAGGAGCTCCCAAGAGTGCGCCGATGGGTGCAGGAGGACATATCTGTGGGTGCTGTAGGTGGTGGATGAAGAAGGGACATGTGCTCATCTGGGGTCCCGAGCTGGGGGTCCCCGGGGAAAGCACCTGCAGAAATGCCCTGTGAGGGCTGAGCAAACCTCCCTCTTCGGAGAAAACAGTGGTGATGGTGCCTGTGCTCAGCCTTTGTATACATCCCTAGGGACTGCGAGAAGTATTTCCAGAAAAAGGTGAGATTTCCATTAGAGTATTCAAAGCCACATCTCTCAGGAGTCTGATTTAGACTACAGCCCAGGCTGGGAAGAGACAATTCTGTTTTCCTCCCTAAACCTACCCCAAACCCAGCAAGATCCAAAGGAAAACATGAACAAGCAGGACAAGTGTGGTTATGTAGCAGAGAGCACTCAACTGAGGACCGCCAAGTCCCTGACTTCCGGGCACTGCCTCTTCTTGTGTTTTTCTGCAGTGCCTGTTTCGTGCGGGAGGCAAGGCCTGGGAGATGGCTCTGGCTGCCTGGCTGCAGCACTGGCTTGGGCTCCTTCCCTTGATTCCCATCATGCTGTCACAACCAGTTGTGTTTTATAGCTCTGCCTTGTAGAGATACTTGGGAAAAGTATATTCCATTTTGCCAGATGGCATGCATACTATTATAAAAACAAACCCAAATGTTTGTGGTCTGTAGGTGTAAAGGAAAGCCATTAGATGGGGTGGGAAGGGATGATAGGAGCATCTTTGGCTGACGCATTGGCTGTCTCCTGAGCAGAGCAGTGGTGAGGGGGTTGGTATGAGGACATGTAGTAGCTAAATCCCAGCCCCAGTGACAGTCTGGTCTCCTGCTGTTGACAGGAAAGATGATGGTCTCCATCCTCTTTCACACAAGGGCTAAGGCAGAAGAGAACACAAAGAGGTGACTTTGTGTCTCTCCCTCAGCTCCCTGCAGAGGAAGGACCAAGCTGGCCCTTGCATCAGCCTTGTGTTGGCAAGGAGATGTGGCTGTGGCCCAAGCCTGGTCTCAGATCTCACTAGGGGGCCCAGAACAAGTCTGCTAGTCCCTTATTCAGTCTGCCTAGGAGTAAATCTGTTCTCAGGAAGGAGAACTGTATCATCTCCTTATAGCCAACCTGACTATTAAAATCCAGTTTGAAATAGCCAGAGACCATTGTTCCCATCGTGGTGCCCAGGAGATGCACCCAGAAGAGCCAGGGGAACCCTCTGGGCATTGGTGCCCTTGCAGAGTCACCTGGGGACCTCTGTGTGACCCCAAGATGTCCCTGCACAGCACAGGGACCCTTCCACTGCCAGCATGAAGCAGCTCCCAGCACCTGGGTGCAGGGATCCCCAGGCTGCCTGGTGTCTGTGGCATCTCTGGGACCGCTCTGTACAGCTTCAGCGTTGCATCATGGCCTCTCGGTATGCCTTCAGCCCCTTCTGCACTCCCCCAAGCCCATCCTGTGCAGCACCCCAATGGTCCCCCACCTTCTCGCATCCACGTGCCTCATCCCCGTGGCTGTCAGTTGAGCTGAGCACTGCCAGCATGTGTCAGAGGATGACCCCAGGCCTGTTTCTCTCCTTCCAATGGTGACGGCCACAGCTCCTTTTTAGGCAGGAGACAATGATTGAGGAGCACGGCAGAAGGCAGCTCCTTCCCACCAGCGTCACTGATACCACCAGGATGCCATTAGGCAGACAAAGATAGAAATTCAAGGCAGCCGTTTTGCTGCTGCAGCAACAGTGGCTGCAAAAGGAAAGTAAAATGAAAGGTTTGTTGGGATTTGCAGCCTGGGGAGTGCTATTGTGAAGCTTCAGAGTGTATTACCCACAGCTAAGAGCAAGCTGATCTATTCTGGAAGGCAGCTGCCCTTCATCAGCAGTTATTACAGCAGCTCTGAGTGGTGGGTGGCTTTTTTCCCCATGGCAGCCAACCAGCACAAAGTTTGGCAATACAAAGTTTGAGGATTTGATGAGCAAAAGAGGCACTGACAAGCCGTATCCATAATCTGCTCTTACAGGTGACTGCAGGAGGTGAGAAAAATTGATCTGCTTTGAAAATCTGCTGTAGGTTCTCATGCTCACTTGTCACATGCATTTGTGTGGGTCTGGCAATGGGTCAGGGGAGAGATAGGGGCACAGCAGACCCTCCTTCTGTCCCAGACCTGGGAGGAGGTGATGGCCAGGGCAGCCAGGTAGCAAAAGGAGCCTGGAGAGGCAATACAGACATGCACAGCTATCACCCCCTGTTTGTGCGTGCATCCTGCACTCGCCCAGAGGCTTTCACCTGGGCCAACCCCAAATGAGATATGCTTCAAAATCAGGAAAGTCTTAAAAATACCCACTTTTTCATTCTGAAATCAGATGTTCTTGATGTTCCTGTATTGAAAGAGCTAGCACCTCTCAGAATACACACGCTGAGAGTGCCCCTGTGAGTCAGTCAGAGTTAGTGCACTTTGCCTGCGGGTACAGCATGGGCTCACTGTGTCTGTCAGACTCCTTGTTTGCTTCTACCAAGTAGTTACGGGCTGAAACTGCTCTGAATATGTCATGTGTGTAATAGTGTCACAATCCAAGGGGGCATCTGAAGCCTACTGTGGGTGGGGCTTTTTAACAGGGCTGGAGCTGCAATGCTGAGAACAGACACCCTTCCTGTTTGTAAATGAGATCCAGTTGCAACAGTGTCCTGACTTTGTTTATTCTTTCTTGGGCAGTCCCCGAAATCTTCCCTTTCCTTTGGTGCCCCAGCACAGCCCATAACAGCCAACACTGTGTCATGCGTGCCAGGGAGAAGAGCTATTCTGTTGTTGGGTATCTGTGATGTTTATGCTCGGAAAGCACTGAAGCTGTTAAGTTGTTTCTTTATTAATCAAAATGGCCATGTAAGACCCTAAATAGTTACCCATGAACGCAGCAGAGGCCATGAAGATGCGGGAGGTTGTGTCTGAGCCATACAGAGAGGCTCTGCCTGGCTCCTGTGTGGACCCAGCAGTTAATGCATGGATTTGAATGTTTACATGAGCAGCTGCTTTCTATGATTAAAGGCTGCAAATTAAGTAATGCCAAAGGAGATTAGCATCTGCAATAAAGTCCCTTGATTTGATAGGGAAGATGCTAATACAGAGTATTGATGGCTCCTGCACTCACTGCCGCCGGTGGCCAGGACCCACGTCGTGCTGGGAAGTCGGTGTGTGTCTGCAGGATCCCCCCTGTGTTCCTTCTCCCGGGCCTGGTGGCAGGGTGTCAAGCGCTCGCAGCTGTGAGGCAGCCTGCTGTGACTTTGGGAACACAGGGCTCAGCAGCCATTTGAGTGCGCAAGAGGGGAGCGGGTGGTTTGTTTTGAGTGGGATGTTGGCAGGCTTTCTGCACAGTAGGCACAGAGTAACAATAGCCAAATGTCATCATCGGTTTGGATCATCTGCCAGGCAGACTGGACACCTAAGGGATTTGCATACTCCCCGGCTCTGTTGAGGATGCCCGCGCTCAGGCACGAGAGGTCTGGCATCACCTGCATCAGTGTGTCAAGAAGCCTGTGTTTTGCACAGTGTGGGTTCCAGAGGAGCCAGTGTTGGTTGCTTCTTTGTGCATCTGGGAAATCTCCTTGCAGTCAGTAAGGAGCCCTGGGGCTGCTGCCAGGGTGCCTTCAGCTAGCCTTGTCCTGTGGGGCCATGAGACCCTTTCAGGAGCAACATGTGTGGTGGCAATGGCAGAGCTGCTGTGGGCATGAGAAGATGCATCAAGGAGGGAAGGCACTTTGAAGGAAGAGAGGGTGAAACGTCAGCCCAGAGCCATGTCACGCTTCAGTGCTGCGCAGCTCTGTCGCTTTGTTTCAGCCATTAACCCCCTTGCAGCTGCAAGGCAGAGGAGAATAGGAAACATGGCCCAGGTTGCAAAAGGATGAGAGGTGTGACCTGCCTTTTGTGGGGCCCAGGGGAGTTCTCAGGCTGGTGGCAAAGGGGGGTATTTCTGTGTGTGTCATCTCCAGGGATGCTGCTCATCTCTGTGTGATGACACATTTCTCTTTCTGAATGGACCGACTGTGTGAGCCTGGGGGTTGCCCTTGGTGCTGCCTGTGCTACATTTCTGATGGGGACATCATGCTTCAGAGCTTCAGCACATTCCCTGTGAGGGTTTAGGGATGCTTCTTCCATGCCAGAGTGGCCCCATGCTCTCAGTCATAGGTTTTGCTCCTGGTTTTCCTTCTCTGCCCCCCAGTACTGCCTCTGGTTGGAGCTGCTCCAGGAACTTTATAAACTTGG
This sequence comes from Psittacula echo, assembly GCF_963264785.1. Taxonomy (NCBI): domain Eukaryota; kingdom Metazoa; phylum Chordata; class Aves; order Psittaciformes; family Psittacidae; genus Psittacula; species Psittacula echo. The sequence goes on along the minus strand of NC_137739.1, from coordinate 64,691,424 downwards.
AAGCCACAAGAACCATTCATAAAGCCAAAATATGCTGGGCCCCCATTCTGCCAGCATGCCAGGGCAGGGGTTTGCAGTCAGACATGGCACCTTTCCACATTACTGTACGGCTCTGCCACCCATTTTCCACATGGCTGTGGGTATGTACTGCCTTCTGCTTGTCCATTAATTTAATTGCTCCTAATTTACAGAGCGGTGTCGGCACCAGTATGCGTGTAAAACACCTGGATGTTGACAAGGTGCTAAGGAAAGGCCCAGGTATAATTCAAACCTGGGTAAGCAGGCTGCAAACAAAACCACTGTGAGATGAATAGATGTGCTTCGGAATTTCATTGTCTGACAGGACCTGCCTGTAATGTAATTTTCCTTGTTCTGCCTCGGCAATAAAAACTTCACAGAGTCTGATACGACTCCATTTAGCTTTAATGTTGTCTGAGGAATGCCATTAGAAAAGTGTGGGTTATTTAATCGGGATTGAATCCTAAATGTCTGCTTGTTTTTAGAAATGGTAGACAAAAATTAATAGAAGAGAACGAGAAGATGTGAGGTTCAGAAGCATTAACGTTTGCTCATACACTCTGTGTTGGTCTGAAGCATCCTTGGTGCCTGGGCTGTGGCTGTTAAGGTGAAGTCAAATCAGCAAGATACTCTCCTCTGGGTTTTGAAACTTAGTCTTTTGCAGTCTTTCGGCTGATCAGGAATAGCTCTCTCAGAGATGAGGTAGGAAAGGATGTCATTGAAAGACAGAATATAATTGAGCAGAAAGAGATTGAAAACTGATGGCAGGACTAAGGTCTCATGTCTTTCCAGATCCCTGGAGCAATCAAGGAGAAATTGTTTATCACAATTTCTTTGTTTCCTTTTGAGATTTCCAACCCAAAACCTCTAAAAGAGCAGACACCTGTCATCCCCAGTTAGGCTCTTTTCTTCTTGGGTTCCAAAGCATTCCCACTGTTATTAAGAAATGTTCATATTTTAAGCCTTACTTTGCCTCTCTGGAGGTGTGTTATTATCAGGCGTTCCCAGCATGCTCTGTTACAGAAAGTCCTATTAATTTTGTTTCTCCAAACATGTAGGAATAGAGTATTGCTGGTGGTACTTGTCAGCATCTGTGCTGGACCACATCCCATGCAACCAGAGAGAGCCAGCAAGGACTCATTAGGCAACTTGGTCTTAGACATTGGCAATGCCATGTGTGGCTTGATACAGAGCAGCAGATGTTCTTCAGCACCTGCAGGCTGAGGCCTCTGTTCTTCATTTTTTGTGTCAGATTAAAAAGGATCATTGGCAGTATTCATGATCTTTGGATTTTATTTCCCACGTAAGCGCTGTTGCTTTGCTGATTGGGTTCTGGGCTGGAGCAGTGGGTGGGGATAGCTTGGTTTGATTTGTTTTCTGCTTTGGATTTGAGGTTGTCACCAGGTCAAGTGTCATTCTTGGCAATAGAGAACTGGGGGATTTATCCCCTGTGCATAGCATATTGCTTCAAGGATGCACTGCTATGAGAGACTGTGGAGTTCGTCTCTCCTTTCTTAGTCTGTTAATGAAACAGCTGGACTGTGAATCTCCTTACTAACTTGGAGATTGAATCACAAGCTCTGCAGGCTCTAGTGAGAGGTTTCTGGGAGGGTCTAAAACAGAATTGGGCTTCTCTGGTGGACTTGTGGTTTGAGCATGCACGATGTGGGGCTGGCGGGATGGGGACTGATGCTAAGTGGCATTGTAGCTGGCTGTGGATGAAACAGAAAGTGGTGTACGTTGCAATTCTACCCAGCTGACCATTTGACACCACAACATAGACACACAGTTGTTTCCTTTTGAATGATGAGTTCCTTGTATAAGTGCTGAGTTAAACATGCAAACTTCCAGTCTTGTCTCTGCTGCTGTAAACTTGGAGCAACTCTAAAGCTAGTTGGGCCAAAGAGAATAAAGAACTTTGCATTTTGAAATTGCTTAGCTTCTCATTCTGCTGAGGTTCAGCCTCAGCAGAACTAGAAAAATGACCAAGTTTATTATAAATGTAGTGTCATGCTTTTGGTGACTTCTGAGCTGTCTTTGAGCGCCATTCATTTATATAGTTACGTGACACCTCAGCCACATGTCTGAGGACGAAGAGTGAACTATCTCTGAGCTACCAAATGCTATGGAAACCTATCAAGTGGAAAAGCCAGATGTGCATCTAATATGGAGAGTGCATATTTGACAAAACCAGGCAAGGAGAGAAAATGTAGTGATACATGCCCCAAAACACACCGTATTGCTTTTTGCCTGTATGGACAATTTCTGCTTCTTAGGATGTAACCAAATTAACCTTGCTATTATTATCTGGCAGGGTGCTGAGTCAGTGTGTTGCCATGGCTGTGAAAATGTCAGCTATAGGGAACGGGAAGGGCATGGGTTTCTACAGTGATAGAGGTCCTCAGAGTGGCTGAGTTAGAGCACTGGGGTGCAGCTGTGGTAATTCTTACCCACAGTTTCCAAATGCATCTATTTTAGGCATGAGGAATCTCCTCTGTATATGTGGTTTCAGCTACTACCTTAACAATGATTTCCTGAGATTTCGCCTGCTCTCCTGCCCTTCTTCCAATCTCCTGTCTCCTATCTCTGATTCTCCCTCCCCTGCATTTCATCTCAGCTGGTTTCCTGCTGGGAAAATGTACATCCTCCTTTTTCTTCCCATTCCCTGACTTTTGTCCTCTGTTGGCAGTTTTCCAGTCCAGCAACCTTGACCTTATCTCCAGTTCCTTCCATTTCCTCCCCTTCAACTAACACTATCGGTGACCTCTGTCCATTTTCCTCTGCATCCTCCGAAGGCTAGCCATGCATCCTGCTGGATATGTTGTCATTTCTTTCCTTGCAGCTCCTACAGCTATGTACAGCTCCCTCTTTTGTGGCCTCCTTTATGTATGCCTCCATACAGGAAGCTTCAATGTTTTTTGTGTTATACAATACATGTGGTGCATCACCATGTTTGCAGGAATACTTTTATCTTGTCGGTATGGTGATCTGTTAAGTATGATCATGCTCTTTAGAAAAAAAAATACCTCTAATCGTTCTGGTTTCATTTGCATTGTATAATGATTTTGAGAGTGATTATGATCATGGAAATGCTTTGTAGCTCATTAGTGACTTCAGTTCTGTGAGGAAAAGCTGCTGCTGCCTGTTGTATAGGAGACCTCGTGATCTACTCTCGTTTGGTCAGGAAACTATTTTAAATGCTGTCAACAGGCAGGTCCATCAGAATTCCTTTTACTTTGGCAGTTTACTCTCAGTTCAGAAGAAATATTGGATGTTAGACTTTTGCTTGATATTTCCTGTGTTACTTCTAAAGAGGGCTGTAGGGAAGATCAATATCAAGTGTCGTTCATGGCTACAAACTCCTGAGTATTCTGCTGTCAGTTGTCATGGTCTTGGCCATTTATGGAAAGAAGGCACCTTTCATGCTGAAGCCAGATGAATTACACATGTATTGGTGTCTTTGACCTCTGTGGGAAGCTGATTCTGGAAGGATTCTGTTGCATTTACCAGCCCTGTGAGAAGCTGGTAACCCATTTTGCAGTCTTAAGTCACAGCTATGCCCCAGTCCCTGATCCCCAGCCTCTGCCTTTTCTATGCGATGTTATGGACAGGATGGGTGAGAACGTCCCCAAGTGGCCACAGCTCCAGCAAGCTATAACCCTCTGCCAGCAACTCCAGAACTATGCCCAGCCTGTGAATGTCTCTTGATCTCTGTGTGTTGTCAGTTTGTCACATCTCCTTGAAGAATTACTGTGGAATTACTAAGTCTTATTTTGTTTTTTCTGAGATGCCTGCCTCTCAGAAGGAATTTCTTGTTATCACCAGCATCTCAGTTGTAAGTATATGGCTGTTGGTCATGACAAGGGTTAAGCACAGAGCAGTGGCCTTGGCATGAATGACTCCATACCTTTCATGCTATTTTTGTCTGTAGCCTGATGGATGGGCCCATCTTTTTCTTTAATGTATGTACACGAACACTTTTATTAGTAAAAAGGCCCCAACAACTTAAAACATTTGGAAAGATGTGAGGTGGTGAAGTGCCCCTCCGTTCGTCCTCCTTTCTGACACAACTAGCTTGCTGGCCTGGGCTTAGAAGGCAAAGTGGTGAGATGAAGCATAAAACATGCTGTGTGTTCAAATGTGGAAAAGATGAGAAAGGAGTGCCTGGTGTTGTATGTGAAAGCATTCTTGTGATGGTGCTACATGCCGCTCTGCCATCCTAATTTGCTTTCAGGGGCTAAGTATAATCATTCTTTGTATTTCCTAAAGGATGTGAAGACTAAATAGAATTTGGTCAATGGTTTCATTGTTGATTTCTCCCACTGCTACAAAGCAATGCAAAAATATTAGGGACAGGCAGGGTGCATCTCACTGAATAAAAATATTGTGTCTCTCATAATCCAAGTCAGGCGCATTTAGAAAGAGGGAAAGCCCTATGAAAAGTGCTTACAAGGCTGTTTGGACAGTAGAAATCTTTTGTAAAATGTAGTTTCGGCATCTTTCCCAATGGGATCCTTCATGCAGGACTGGCCAGCATTTCGGAAACAAACCCAGCCAACATTAGGTTTGGACATCTGCTTGTTTTAAGGTTGCTTTCACAATTTTCTCTGTAGCTGAAGATCGGTACTTGATGTCTATGTAAAAATGTTGCCAGAAAAGCAATGAAGTTACACCAACTGTTTCTTTCAGAATGCAGCTTCTTAGTCCTTAGCAGTGACTGCTTTATCCTGGAAAATCATCTTGTTTGCTTTGCTCCCTTGGCTAGAAGGATGAGAACTGTTTGATCTTGTTCTTGTACAAAGTTATCCTAAGTGAGTGAAAAAGGTTTCTTCAATCAAGTTAGCTTTAAACCGGGGTGATCTCCTGCCTGAGTACATCTAGACTGAGTGATAGTAGGCTTAAATGGCATTAAGTCAAGTGACTTGTGTCTTTGCAGGTGGCTGATGGAATCTGAGAGAGACTAGCGTTCAAATTTTCTGGATATTTTCTTCCTCATTTAAACCACCCAGAAGGAATTAAAGCATATCTTCTCTTATTTCAACAGGGACCAGCTCGCGTGACATCTGATCTTGCATCTTCTCCTGCAGCAGGATACATGCCTGTTGGTCAAAAGCCAGAGGCTGTTGTGCATGCTATGAAGGTAAGGATGCTGCAGATCCCTGCACAGCCATGCAGCATGGTGCAGTACAATGTGGTGTGGTGCAGCTAACACTGAAGTGGCAGAACTAGACATTTCCTCCTTTCATGGAAACACAACAACTAGAAAGTTAGTGCTCAGGCAGATTGTTGGTAACCAGCACCTGTATCATGGTGAATAATCATCACTTCAAATAGTTGTGGAGTTTTGCGAGATTGAGAGTGACTATTTTTTGGGGTGGGAAACCTCCAGCAAAAGCTGCTGATGTTGAAGGTGTTGGTTACCCTTTCTGTTCATCAGTCCTGTGTAAACTGGATCTTTGGGGTGACAGTGGTGGCCAAAATGCTGTTTTTAAAAGGAGCAGAAAAACTGCAGTTCCTCCATGTGCTTTATTATTGAAATCCTGCAGCAGTCTTCAAAGGAGAAGAACTTCTTTTTTATATAAATACACAGCAAACCACAGCATCATACCCCTGCAGATCTGTGTATCGTCAGTGGGGATTACAGTCAGGATCATTGGCAATAAAACCCATGGGACACTGCTAGCTGAATTAAAGGCGAAAACTTGCACCATGATTTCACAGCAGTTCTCAAGTGCTAGTGACCACCCTTTAGCAGGAAAAATGTGATACCCTGGTGTTGCATGTTTAACTAGCCAAGCAGGTTCCTTCTGAGTATCTAAGGGACACAAAAGCACAAGTCCTTTCCAAGGTGCTCTAGCAATGGCTGGAAAATCTCTAGGTAAATTAGGCTCTGGTTGGAATATACTGACTTATAGGTTTGCAGAACATTGCAGATTCATGTAATACCTTTGTTTTTCTGACACTTTGTACTAATCCAGTTTTACTTGTGTTTAATCATCCAAGCCCTCATGCAGTCCAGACTACTTTTGCTTTTGGCTTTTTCTTCCCAAAGTGTGGGGTTCGTACCTTTCTGCTCCTGCCCTTTGTTGCATTTGGTGGGGTGTTGGTGAGGTACAAAATTAAGCAAAGTTGATAATGTTTTTAAGTTACAAGATCAAATAGTTATAAATTGATTGTGAACAATTCTGGGGGGAAATTAGGTTCTTATTTGCTTTAGTGGTTATGTGACTGAATTTGTTAGTAAGGGCAGGAAACAAATGGTTTTAAGATGTGGTTTGGTAAGCTTATGGAAAGGACTGGAAAATCAGTGAAGAAGATTCTTGGAAACTGGAAAGTAAGTTTGGGGGGTCTGGCACAGTGATGCATATACAGGAGTTGAAGTTTTATGGCTGGTTGTTTGTGCATATTGTTATTAATCCTCTATTGCAGAACTTTGTGGATTGCTAGGAAGGGCTGGAAAAAATTATTCTCTGCAGTTTCATAATTTGCCCAGTGTGATACGTTTGTCTGTTTCCAAAACTCTGGAAGGCACCATGACTAGAGTCAGGAAGCAGGTAGCACAACAGTCACATCTCATGGGCCATAAATGGCCTCACATGATGTGTCGTGCTCGCGCACTTACGTTTAAAAATATTCTCACATTTGAAGTGAGGAGGAATTCTCCTGTAGGTCAGTATGGAAGGGAGGTGTTTAGTTTTCCATCCTGTGACCCATTTCCAAGGGTCAGCTGGTAACTGAAAAGACTGAGGAAACTGGCCATACTCTCAATCTCTCCTCCTCCTTTCTTGTGGCACAGTGATATTGTGGCTGTTGGTCTCCAGCTGCGGATGTTAAACTGGGTAGAAGATGATATTTTTTGGCCATGGCATGCTGTAACATATGGAATAGCTCTTCTTTGCACCCTGCAGAACTGGATAGCTTTTCCAGTGCCAGCCCCCTGCATGAGGGAAACTGAATGCAGCTTAGACCCTCATCGCCTGTGATACAGTTCATGACCTGCCCTTGAGGAGGGAGTAGAGAAGAGAGTAGCCTACAAATGAGACTTGTGATGTGGCTACAACTCATCAGATATTAGAAAAAGCCCTTGTTGGTTGTGTAAGCAAGTCTTTATGGCTGTAGCAGGCTAGCTCCTTACCATGAGGAAAAGCAAAGAGAGATGGAAGTTGGCTTTGCTCGTCTCGTGAGATGCTTGCATTCAAATCTGTCCAGAAGCGGTGCAGCTCTGTGCCCAAGTGAAGGGCACTGAGGGGCTGTGCACTCTGCACAGACCTGCAGGGCTTCTGAATTGCCTCATCTGCACCCATCTATGTAGTGTCCTATAGGTTTTTTCCTTGGTTTTTTTTTCTGGCAGGTGAATACTTGCTATGTGGTTGAAGCATTGTCTGCCATTTAGCATCAATAAGTTTCCCTTTAAGCACATTTAGGGGTTTTCTTTTATTTTTGCTTCTGAAATAGATTTTGTTTATTTGTGCCTACTAAATAAGGAGCAAGATGACAGGTTGGCACTCCTAACAGCTGTTTTTGCTAACAAGAATAAAAGGTACATATGCTACGGCTCAGTATCTCACTGAACATCAAAGCACTTTCCTTGGGAATTGAGAAAACCTGCTAAAGATATGGGGAGCTGAGGAGGAGACACATGTAAGAGAATGACATTCAGCCTTTAACCCAACTTCCCCTGTAGCAGCAGCCTAGACCTTTTCCATGTGCACAGAGCCATCAAGCAGGTGATCAATCACTCCTGCTGATCTTGTTAAGGCAGGCTTTGGTCCTGCCCAAACTAGGGAAAAGTCCTAGCAGGGCATGTAGACTGTTCCCATGCTGAAGAAGGATGCCATGTTCCCCAGTGCTCTGCCCAGTTGACTTACAAATCAGCAAAATCAGTGAGCCTTGCACCCTTTGGAAAGCATCCTTCAGTCTCAGAGTGCTTTCTGGTACCGAAATGCTTACTTCAACTTTCATCTTCCCTTCCAAAGCTTTACTACAGTCATCCAGACTCTGATGGGGTTTTTGTTTGTTTGTTTCTTAAATATGCATTTCATGGCCATGTGGGGCTAGTGCAGCCAGTCAGAAGGGAGGTGGATGTGATGGACTGGGTGACTTTGAGGTGACACTGCCTTGATCACAGACTTCAGTGGATGAAGGACAATTCAGTATACTTGAGGTGTTCCTCACAGTTCACACATCATCAGGGAGAAAGCCAGACAAGTCTCATGCTCACTGTGAGCAAGGTGCAGGTTGTCTTCAGGACGTGGTGTCCGCAGGCAGAGGGGCAGCGTCACCCCAGTCCAGCTCCATCTGCCTGCATCCAGGTGGAGCAGGCTGCCCGCACTGGCTGGTGTTTTATCCAGGATCATCGCATCTCGCCCATCTGTCTGCAAAGGGACAAGTGCTGTCAGGGCTCCTTGAAGAACAGCAAAAAGGAGGGTATGGCATGAGCCATTTCTAAGCCTGGGATACGTTTGCCTGTTTCCTGTGGGCTCCTGGGTTGGGATGTGGCACAAACCATGGGAGGATATACCCTGGTTTCTTAGACCACGCTGAATCCACAGTCCTTGAACTTTAGCTGAGCCATAGGCAATTTATGTGAAGGCACATCTGTAGTCCCCAGCAGTGTAATTGGAGGAACATTAACCTGGTCTAAACAGCTGAGGAGGCACCTGGCAGGATCTGAGATTGCCTGGGGCTGGGTCAGCACTAAGAGTCCTTCCTGTCTTTCTTCAGGATCTGATTTCACTCATCAGAGTGTATTTTTTTCCTAGCATGCCTTTCCAGGCTAGGCTGTTGAGTTTTATTGCCCTGAATCACTTTTTCCCATATCCAAGATGCTAAAACATCTTTGCAAAGTGCCCATGTAGATGTGGGGTGTGCCTGGGGAGCAGGATGGTTTCCAGGGTAAATGAGTCCCGAGTCATTCAGAAATGAAATACAACCATAACTTTTGTCTGCTCAGCTTTCAGCTGCAGCTCTGCCTGGTTCATACCACTAAAAGACATTTCTACTGAAAGAAATGGGATTTGCCATCCTTCCACACCTCCTGGACTAGAGAATGTAGTTTTAGTTTAAGCACAAATTGTAGAAAAAACGTTTATTTTTGCCCATTGGGACTCTTGTGCCTGCAAGATTGATGGCTGGTGGAAGCAGAGGCTGGAACTGATGTGATCTTTAACTAATCTAAACCATGGCTGTCCTTGATGCTTGCCCTGTGGACACAGCCGGTGCTTAGCTGCTAGCCAGGCAACCCTGGTGCTCTGCACGGGGATGTGATCCTGCAGGCTGCTGTCTTTGCAGCTGAGCACTGGAGGCACACTGACTCCAAATGAGCAAGTTCGATGTGCTGGTCCAGCTGGGTCAATAATTAATTCCTCCCTCCTCTTTAGTAAAAAATAAGATGCTTTCTTTGTCAGCACGCACATGCCTTTTGCAACCCTTTTGCCCTTCCTCTCCTCCTAGAAAGGATGAGGATAATTCTTACCTGTGCAAAGACTGGTCCCAAATAGGTTAAGGGCCCTAGGAGAATGACCTATTTTTGTCTGTAAGGGAGTTTGAATAGAGCAGAATTGTTGTGCTGAGGTAGACCAGGGGATAATCTACACCGGTGTCCCATTTCGTGGAGCAGCCAGTGCTGTGTACCTCAGGAAAGGGTGAAACCCATCCTTGCACTGTATCTAGCTCTGTTCTTCCCTAGGAGGTGTAGGAGTAGTTACACACACAAATACACCTGCTGAATGGCTTTGTATGTGTGGGGATGTATTGTAGTGAATAAGACCACATGCTGTTTGATGGCATTGGGTGATTCCAGGAGCTCTGACCCTGCACACTGAGGTGACCATCTTGTTCATCAGTGGCATAACCCTGGGTGAGGTATGTAGGTCACTCATCTGGAGGTAGTCCTGTGCTGTGATGCACCTGACTTGTGCGACATGCCTGTTTGGAGGAGCAATCTGAATGCGCGTGGATGCGATGGAGGCAGTATGGAGGGAGTTGCCTTGCTGGGGGTGCTGCCTGGAAGGTGGGGCTATTAGCAGCCTTCCTGGAAGGGATGCGTTTGTGGGCACAGGCAGCTCACTGCCACTTACAGCCTGGTCCCCCAGGACTGTGGTGGCAGCCATACCATGCAGGGGGTGGACAGATGCATGCCATCACCAGTGAAGGAGGAGAGTGGAGGCACCCATCTTCATGTCGTGCTCATCTTGGCCCATCTTGAGGCTTTGTGACTCCTGCCAATACAGATACTGGTTAATGATGCTGTTAGGGACACGCAATTATTTGAGGAGCATAATGCTTTTGTAATGTTGTTTTCTGTAGGTCCTTGAGGTCCATGAAAATTTGGACAGGCAAATGCAAGACAACTATGAAGAAGACCTGAGTGAAAAGGAGAAGGCAATCGTTCGTGAAATGTGCAATGTAAGAACTCTCAGTAACTCTAGGGGTTTCTTTCAAGATCTTTTCTTAGTATGGAGGAGCAGGGATCTACGGCATAGAAGCCCTGCTTGATGCGAGATCCACAGGCACAAGGGCAGAGTGGAGGCTCTGCTGACCACTGCTTTGGGTATCAGTAACCCAAGTGCCTCATTCATTGCATGGAGCAGCCTTTGCTCAGCTGGCAATTCCCACTTTACTGCCTTCAAGGGTATAAAGTAGCTAGTCCAGCTGACAGAGAGCTGTGCTAGGGGTGCTCTCTGGCTAGGAGAGTCCTGTTAGCACTTGATCCCACCTGTGCCCTCAGGGACTTGGTTTGGGCTGAGCAGCAATTGGTTATCATCTTTAAAGCTCTACAGCTTGAATGGGTTTGCACCTGAACTGTGAGATAACATCAGAGAGAGAATCTTCTTGTCTGAAGCTATTGGACAGCACCATGATGTGTGGAGTGCTGTCAGCACTGCTACTATGTTGGGCAACCACACCGTTAACTGAGCTTGCCACATCTTCTGTGGTGGGCCTTCGTACCAAACCTCTGCTCCACGGTGCCTGCTGCCATGGCACTGCCTCCAGCAGCAAAGCACCTCTGTCATGCTTCAGCTTTGAGCAGAGTTTGAGAGTAAGTATCCTTGGCAAGGGCTGAGGTACTTCAGTTGCTGGATACCTATGAGCAAAGCCAAGACCACAGTAAATGGGCATATGCTCTTTAGGGTATTTTGTCTGCTTAATGCCACATTCCTTTGTGGCATGGGGAATGGTAAAACCCCGTAACTTCATCCTTCCAAATGGACTAATTTCTGTTTGTTTGTCATCAGCTGTTTTTTCTTTAAATATTCATTCAATGTAGGCAGATATAAAGTACTTTCCAGCTTCTTATTTTTAAAGAAATTGTCTCCCTCCACCCAGTGGCCCTAGAGTGATAAACTGTATGTTTTTAGAAAGTCATAGATGTGTATTTTTAATCGTTGCCTTTTTTATTCTTTTTTCTCTTCATGGTAACATCTTTTCTGTAAGCATGGCAGGGTGACCTAACATTGAACTTAACTTCTGAACATAGTGTATTTGTTTATACTGTTACCCAAAGCAAAAACAGTTCTAATTTCAAGAGGGACTAATTAGAAAAATGCATCAATGTTGTTTTCCTTGAGAACTGGTGCGCAGGTGCCATCCAGTGGCTCTGTTGAGAATTACAGCGCAGCTCTGGGAAACGGCTGGTGGTGACTTTCAGACTGCAATTGTAGAAACGCTGCAACTCCTCACAGACTTTGGGTTTTAAATCGTTTTCCTCATCCAATTATTCTTTCTTACAGGTTGTCTGGCGAAAGCTGGGTGATGCTGCGAGCTCCAAGCCCTCCATCAGGCAACATCTGTCAGGAAACCAGTTCAAGGGTCCCTTGTAGGAGCTGCATCCTGGAGACTGGAAGTGATAGATTCTGTGAAGACTGAAGAGGCAGAGCTCAGCGTTTCTGGCTGCCTGTTCTTTGGGAGTTGGGGCTGAGTTTTTTCAGGGTTTTCTTTTTTCTTTTTTCCCCCCAGCTTTTTTTTTGTAACAATAGTGTAAATATGGCAGCTAAAGGCCTGATTTCCAGGCTGTGGTGCTCTGGAACTACTGTTCAATGGGTAACCATCCAGTAATGCCAGACTTGCATCACTTGTATTGTAGTTCAAACCCGCTTTGTTGTAATGGTCTGTTTGTAGAATTACCTAACTCAAGAGAATTTCTATGAGGAACAAGAACCCTTAAACTGCAGAGAAGTCACAGTTTGTATTACTCCTGTCCACCCACTTGTCAGTGGTTCATAGCTGGGTTAGTGGCTCCAGGCAGCACCTTCCAAGGAAAATGCAACTTGAATTTGTTGGCGTACTGCCTGCCAAGCTCTTGAGCTGCTAACACTTGCTTTTGGAGGTCCTTATTCGGAAGAATGACATGCAACTGTTTTCACAAAGTGCTGTGGAAAATACTGAGTGGTGAGCTAAAAACACCAGCACCACTCTGCATTGTATGGTGGTACTCACCACACAAGCCTGCAGAAAGGCATGAGACTCCGTATCAGCTGTTAATGAACTATTTTTCCTTAAAAATGACACAAGATATCTGCAGTCACAATGTGAATGAAGTCACTTAGCCACACACCAGTATTCCCTACAAACATGGCAGCACATTCCCCGTAAATCTTGTACTACAGAGTAATACATCAGAAACTGCCATCCTCACAGTGCTTGTGGTGTTCACAGGATCTTCGAGAGCAGCAAACCTTTCACATAAGGAAGATTTGGGTGGTTTTTTTAATGTTCGTGCTGGATCCCTCACCTATACTGGTTCCTGTGTAAGGTGGCCGAAAAACAACCTTGCAGAGCTGAATAAAAACGCCATAAACACAGGCTGTCGGCTGAGACTACTTTCTGCCATTCAAGCTTTATTTTTGTTAATGAACCAAAACAAGTGGGTTTTCCCTCTTCAAATGGTTGTATATAAAGCAATGGGACTTACATTCTGCTATTGTGGAGTAGCTGCTTGTATAGTTGTAAGAATTTGCCCCCCTTCTTTTCCAAGTTGTCAAAGCAGCTGCCCCTGTATTTCATTAGATGTTCTTTCCCAATAGTCCAGGCAAGCAGGGCTGGGTTGTTAAACTCATTGGTGTGAAATAATTTTAAAGACAGGCATGTGAAAAGATCAAAGCCTCCTCTTCAAATGTTGCATTGATTATAGTGATTAGTTTGAAGATTTAATGACCTCAAGCAACATCACTTTCTTTTTATCTCCGTAAGAATCAGTCACAGCTACAGACAGCTGAATTAACTGGACAGGTTCTTCCTCTTAAATTAATTTGTTCTACCAGTTGAGTTCTTTGATTTGTGGCATTGTGTTAACAAGGAGCACTGATACAATGCCAAGGAGCCCTTGCTGCAAGTTATGAAAGGTAATTGGTCCCATGGTATACAATAAAATAGCTGCCTGGGTGAAGAATTTGCAGTGTCAGAGCTGGAATCTGTAACCACTAAAAAATAAGAGAAGGAATACAATCAAAATACACAGTATCCAGTAAGAGTAAGCATCACTTCATTATTCATTTCAGAAACAAAAATGTTAACAGTCGAGTAGGTTATTTTTTAAAAAGCAAGAACCATCCTCCAAAACACAGACACATACTCTCACTTGTACATTTACCTGTAGCTTATTTCTTACTCAGTATGAAATAAGCTCTAAGTCAGCAAACACTGAGTTAGCTAACTCTTAAGTGTAGTAATATTTACATCCTGTGGAGTCAGGAAAAATCCATTCTAGAGTCTGTCTCCTTTAAAATATAGCATCTCTGGAGGATTGTGGATTTCCTCCTCTTTGCCTTGTGTTCTGACCACCAGTTTCTAGTCACTATTGATTACTTGTCTTCCTCCTGTACAATTTATACCTTAAGATTGTCGTACCAGAAAAGGTGATGTAAAGCAGAGACATCATTCTTCCTTAACATCTAATATTGAACAGAGGGTTACTTTAATCTGTCTGCTTGAAAGCCCATTCTAATTTTGGTGGCATCTAATCGCTGGATTAAGTGGAGAATTTAAGCATATGGGGAACAAGGTTAATTTATGTCAGTGAATTTTAACTAAAGCAATGCAAATGTTGCCAGCACTTGTAGCGAGTTAGTTGTGTTGATGAGATGCTTGCTGTTTTAGGAGTGTGTTACACTAGCAGGTCCTCTGAACAAGACAAGAGCTGTATTACTAATCCGATTACTAGTCTCTCCAGCTATGTAATACTCAAATATTCCCTGCTATCAAATCTCTCTCAAAATTCTATTCAATGACTTCAAGCAAAGCTTGTTTTATTCCACCTGCAGATCTCATCTCCAAAGGAAAGACTGCTGCAATTGAGGTCCATTAGTGCTGCAAATCCTGAAGAGCCACCTTACAGGGTAGCCAGTAGTTCAGCTGAACAACCTTTACACTCTTATGGTAGATTCACTTTTTTTAAGATTCTCTTTGGCAGCATAAATCTTCAGTGTAAAAAGTGTGTCACTGATATTGCAGAAGAACAAACTGTACGTTGGGATGTTCTTGTCTGGGGGCTTTCAGAATTGCTACTCTTCATAATTAGCTCCATTTGACCTGTAAAGTGTCTTCCTTGGATAAAATGACGCTCAATGACTTTACAGAATGAGTTGGGTGCTGAATTTTCAGTTGTCTAAAAAGATGGGGTTTATGCATATTTAGATGCATTCACCTATGTGCTAAGTTTTCTGTGAAAGCTATCTGAGGAGCTTTATGTATTCAGTTGGAGGGAAGCATCCCTTGAAATAGTGGCCATTAATTTGATGCATTTTGAGCAATAGTCCAAGTTCACTTCCTCAAGATTGAAGCCCTGGATTCTGCAATCCTCTGACAAAGAAAGCATCTATTGTTTACACATGGACATTGCTTACTTAAGGAAAGTAAACTCACATCCTTGACTTTTGTTGGAGTGGCTGAAGTAAGCAGCATTTCCCTAACAGTTTTGGAAATGCTGTGGTGTAACTAGCTTCAGCTGGCTCTCTGCACCTTGAGAAGACTGCTGAGCACAACCTTGTTTGAGAATGGCACATTTTTTATCCAAATACTAGATATAAAAAGAAATCAGTGTTAAAGTGACCTTTTATCTTTCTAAAAACTGTGGGGGAAGAGTACTACTGATCTTCAAAGTGCATGACTGTAAAGTGATAAAATTGTATATTTTTCATAATGTGGGGAAAGTCTATTTGTGCTGCTTTAGAAATCAGTTTTAAAGTTTGATTTCTGTTAAAACCTGTGATCTTAGAGCCCTGCTCTATTTTCTGCATATGATTTA
Source organism: Psittacula echo (assembly GCF_963264785.1). NCBI lineage: Eukaryota > Metazoa > Chordata > Aves > Psittaciformes > Psittacidae > Psittacula > Psittacula echo. The sequence continues at coordinate 64,676,162 of NC_137739.1, read as the reverse complement.
CAAAGAACTGGAAAAGTCAGCACCTGCTGTTGTGTATATAGCAAAATTCTTTAGACCTTAGCACACGTTTTTACCTGTTATTGAACCACTCTGGCTTTTTGGGGGCGGGAAAGTAATAGTACAGATTTTTTTAATAATGTGTGTAAAACATTCATTTGAAATATTTTAGTAAAAATGAAGTAAGAGATTGATTGTGATAGTGTATACTTCTAGTTGAATAAAATAAAATACATCCTTTTTAAATAAACTGATGAATTTGGGAGACCCCTGCTGAAATACCTTGCAATAAGTACCACAGTTATGAATTCTGAACTAATAGGAAAAACCTGGAAATCCACTAAATGCAGAACCAATTTTATTTGAGTAAATGTGAGCAAGGTAGTCCCATTTATAACCAGGATGTTCATCACAGTAGGCTGTTACATTCAGACTTTCACACTTACAAAATATATATATTATGTACAGGAATTTGCAAATAGGTGTAAACATACAATACTTTAAGATACCAGTACATTCCAAACCAAAAATATCAGCAAGGCCAACACCTCAAAGTGATTCCAGTCAGCTAGCACTCAGAATCTCTCTTAAATACAGTAGCTTTTATGCATGACATTGTGTTGTTTTAATTGCTAAATACAAAAGTTTCTTATTACATATCAAATTTCATGGTATCTGGCTATTTTGATAGGCAAAAATAGGCACTGATTTCTAGAAGGAAATTTTCTTCTTGCCGATACAATTGAGCCAATATGGCTGGTTTTGCTAGTACAAAGTAATCCAGTGCTGGAATAACTCAAGACAATTTAAACTCAAGTCAAATGTATAAAGTTAGGATACTGCAAAGCTGATTAAAATCTAGAAGCCTATATAACTCACCATAAACAATACTGCAAACAGATCAGCTAAATTTTCATTTCACCTCCTCATTTCTTCATCTAAATTATACAAATTACTCTCCTCTTCAGCTTTACAATGTAGGTTTTGGCTAGCTACTCCTGCCTAGAAACAGATATCGTGCAAATTACCTCATGCTATCTCATCCATGTAGCACGTCCAAGTCCTGCTACAGGTGGCATACCAGGTGGTGGAATTGGAGGTGGTACAGGTGGCTGTCCACCTGGGGGAACAGTAGGTGGGGGGTAACTGGCTGGTGGCATTCCCAGCCCTGGAGGTGGATGAGGTGGTACTGCATGAGTTGGAGGCAGTCTTGGAGGTGGGAAATTAGGGTTGTATGTGGGTGGAGGAGGATATCCTGGAGTAGGAGGTGGAATATTGGGCGGGGGGAAAGAAGTAGGGGGTGGAGGTGGAACTGGTGGTGGAGGGTTGGGAGGATAGACATGAGGATGATACGGTAGATGAGCTGGTGGTCCATAGGCTGGTGGTAAACCTCCGTAAGCTGGTCCTTCTGTTTTCATCATTGACTGAAGACTCTGATAACCCTCCCCTGACATATAGGAATTTGTAGTAGACATCCCTGTAATGTAACTGGTGGGGGGTGGCGGTGGGGGACGATGTGGCAGAGGTGGAGGTTGATGTACTGGGGCAGGATGAGCAGGAGGAGGAATCTGGACCTTTGGCATATCTACTGAGTCCACAGTAGTAGATTGCTCTCCTTCTCCCATTGAAACTGCAGTTGTCAAAGGAGGCTTGCGCTCTGGAAAAGAAAATTTCATTCATTTTTTTGAAGGACAGTGGTAATAACAGCTCCTGAATACTTTATATTTTTCTTTCAGTTAACATATCAAAAAAGGACTCAATTCTCCAAGTCTTTGAAAGCCATGTGATATTCAGTCAGCCCTTCTTATGCCACCAGAAAATAATTAAGCTGCCTAACACAGATCCAAGGTCACCTTTTCCCATTCTAAAACTTAAATACATCTTCCTTTCTTACTACTATTTTCTTACAATTTAAATATTGTTCTGCAGCCAGCAGAAAGCAGACTGGATGGACAGAATCACAACTAACAGATTCAGAAGTCATGGGACCCAAGAAATCAAAAATTTTTTGATCATGCTTCAATCTTCTTTAGCCCAGAAGGACTCCTTTCTTCCTCTTTTATACTCCAGAAGGTGGTCTGGGATTACCCTCTGCACTTCACTTGCCTCCCACGTTTGGAAATCATTTGAGAATACAGTCCAAAGTCTGAAGACTTTAACACTTGGTTCTAAACCTGTTTATAAAATGAAAACTGGAGGGTAAGTAAGAAAGAGCAACAGGTTGCCTGGGGCATGAAATCTTATCAGCTTTGTTCCACTGATTTCAGGGAACTCCTTACCTGACAGTCTAGGGAAGTTCATAAAAAGGTCAGAAATTTACAGAACTATACTTGGCCATTTCTGGGAAGAACATGCTTTAAGCTGTCTTCTCTTTAAATAAAAATCCAAGTTATTTTTTTTCCTCTTGATGCAGACATTATAAAGTAAGGAATACCACAATGAGAAGACTGACCTAATAGCAAGATCTCTCTATGGTCATACAATCAGTATTAAAATGCCCAACAAAACAAGAGTTTTGGGACATCTTGACATCCACCTTGCTTTGTATATATAAAAATCCAAGACACTCTTCAGTAAGAAAAGTTATTTAGAAGCAGATGTAGGGCAGTAATTTCCAGTGACATACAACAACTAAATTGACAGTGCTAAACGGAATTTGAGAAATCCACCTTCTAGAACTTCTGTTCATTTGGTCAATAAGCATTCTTGATTTTTACCTGATTTTTCCTCAGAGCCCCAAAAAACAACCAGTTGGCCTCTAAAGACTGTTCTTAAAATATTTCAATGCTTATACAATGACTTGCTTGTATAAATTCTAAGAGGGAAATTTTAGATAACATGGGAAAAAAATTCGTTACCTGCCTGCATAGGATTTACCTTATCTAAGCAGTCCTAAGTTTAACAGCAAAATTGTCCCCTGGGACAACTACATAATTAGATCATGCAAGGTGGGTATGCTGCCTGTGGTACCTATGATTTCAATCACTTCTAGTTCCCAAATTATAGCAGGCAGTAATTTCCCCATTTGCTTATTTTCAGAATAATTCTGGATGCGAGACATGCACTCAAGATTTAACAACTGAAGGAATAATGAACACTGTATTTAGAAGAACCCCTTCATTCTTAATTTGATTTTAACAAACAGGAAAAATGGTCTTACTGTATTTCAAGAGCACCTATTCTCTCTTGTAGTTCCCTACTAGAAGCTGTCATCTTACAGTTACATTATGGAACACACTTTATAAAATATTTATGTCATATTTAAGGGTCACTGGAAGGACAGCTAATGCATCAAGTCACTGGAAACACATTTTTATAACAGTACAATTCATTTTGCAAACACAGGACGTGTGCAATGTTAAAGTTCTCTTGTAGATACAAGCCCTCTTTTGGGAGACAGCAAAGAAAGCATCCCCCTTACTGTTCAGAAGTTACACACCTGCAGAACTTCTACACTAAGGATGTAACATGGAGGACTTCTGTAGGACAACTGGAAGCTACTTTAGTAATGTAATATGGCATCTGCCATCCTTTTGAGCACGTAAGTCCCTTTTTTGCCTGTGAGTGACAATTATAGTCTTCTAGGCCTTTAACAGTCACAACTCTGTTTTGCCTTTGTCCACCTAGTACAATCTTGTTTCCATCATAACTTCTTTGCTTCTGTATGGAAAAGCCTGTGCTACCAAGATCAAATTCCCTCTAGAGCTTACCTGTCTTTTACTTGCCAAGCTGATTAATCAAGTCAACAAGCCCTGCCCCCTCACTGTGACCATCATCTGAACAAAAAGCAAGGCAATTAACAGCAAGAGCAAATGTGTTTAAGAAAATGAAAGCTTACCTGGAGGTGGATGTGCAGGAGGTATTGGTGGATGTGAAGTTTCAATTTTAGGAATTTTAGATGGTGGTGCTTCTAAAAAACATTTGGAAGTTCCTAGTTGGGCACTGCTTTGCAATATTTTCCAAATTCCAACTCTGGTCTCATACTAATGATTATCATATTACACTATGCAAAAGTACAGTGGAAATCCTACATACTAGCTATGTTTAATAAAAGAAAACTAAAATAAAGACCTTTGTATAAATAAACTGGCATCAAGCATTACACAGAAGTCTTCTAAAGAATACACGCCTGTAAGTTCAAGCTGTGTATTTTCTAACTAGAGACAAGTTGTCCAATAACAGTAGATAAGTGAAGACAAGCATATGTACATTTTTCTAGCACAAAACTGTAACTTGTAAATAGTTAAAACAAATTTAAGAAAATGTTGAATTATTCTCTGCTAGAGGAACATGTGTCTAGAAATAAAACAAAACTGCAATTGCACAGGAGAGAGAAGAGACAGCTCTCTGGACAGCTATCTGCAGAGCCGGAGAGGGGGAAGTGCCAGACTTAGTTAAGGAAAGGTTACAGAATCCCATCCTAGCTATCCCAAAATACATTTCTCCAGAAGAGCAAAATGAAGAAAAACCCCCAAACAAAAAGAACTAGGTGTGATCACTGCAGTGAAGCATTTCTTAATCTAGACTATTTATTGATACAAAATACTTTTCGCTGGCAGCCATGCCAACAACTAATTACAAAGGTCACTGACTACCAACAGACATATCATTAGTGCAGCTATTTAATGACATGGTACCTTCAATTGCTTCAAGGTCCTACCACTTGCTGAAGAGCTACTCCAAATGATGCACGGAGTTAGAATCATAGAATAGTTAGGGTTGGAAAGGACCTTGAGATCATCTAGTTCCAACCCCCCTGCCATGGGCAGGGAAACCTCACACTAAACCATGCCACCCAAGGCCTCATCCAACCTGGCCTTGAACACCGCCAGGAATGGAGCATTCACAACCTCCCTGGGTTATACACTGAGAATTAAGTAGGCTAGCAAGACTTCTACTGAATAGACTGTATTAAGTGGCTGCACTTGGGAAAAAGTTACACTCCACTTTTTCAAGTTTTGCACTTAAGAACATTTTAAGTTACAGTATATAGTTAAAGGAACATTTATAGTTACAGTATATGTTTAAAGACACATCATTAGGATCAAAATAGTTTCAAAACTACCAAGGCTGTAAGCAAGCAAACTAAGTGCACATCAGCAAATTACTTATTTCAGTTAAAACAGTAAAATGCAAGCAATATAGAATATCATCCTTTACCTTGTGTCTTTGTCTCTTCTTTTGGAGAAACAGCCTGTTACAAAAAAAAAAAAAAAAAAAAAAAAAAAAAGAGAAATAAGACCTTTGCAAAATACAAAGCATTTTAAAATGGCAGTAAGTGAGCAAAACAGGAAACAACTTGCAACCTGCTAGAAAGTAGTATTTGTATGGTTCTGACTAAAACAGACCCAGTTTCCTCCTCCCTTCCATAAAAGGAGGCAGGACAAACCCTTTATTTATTCATTCCTGTCTTTTTATTAGGAGGCTAATAATGTCCAGTCTCTTTAGACAGATGCAACACAAACACTGAACAAAGTCAAATCACATTGGGAAAGCCCAGCTTAACTGACAGAATGAATAAGACTGGAAAAAAAAAAAAAAAGCAGGTATTTTAGATACAGCATTTTCCTGCTGTTTTCACTGTTGAGTATTGCATCTCATTTAACTTACTTATCATCCACTGCACATATGTCACGGTCCAGTACACTGCTCACTGAGCTGAAAGCAAGAGACTTGGACTCTGTTCCTGATTCTGCTTTGACCTGTCATTCAACCTTTGCCAAAATCTCTTCAGGCCTTTATGCTTTATTTACCAGGACAGGAGGGCAGTGAAAGCATTCCTCAGTGTAAAACATTTTGGAAGCCTTCAGATGGAAAGCACTGTATAAAAGCCAAATATTATGCTAGAAAATAAACTTTATGCACACTGAGCAAAACCCACAAAACCTCCTATCATCCTTCTAATCCCAAATTTTTGGTTGTTTTTTTTCTGTTGTTTTGTTGTAAAAAGTCTTTCCAGCTTACTTAGTCCAACTGAGATGGCTAGCGATGGTCTTCAAGAAAAGAAGAAAACCTCACTGAAATTTTAAGTACAATAAGCACAGTTATGAACATATTTAAAATTAATGATAAAAGGTGGCTGTGGTACATGGCTTCTCTGTCTTCTGAATGAAAGGGTTCTTTTTTTAGGGACTATTTACTTCCAGTGGCTTTACCTTCACAAACTGTTGCTCAGCCCCCATCACATTACTTTCCACAGCAAGAAGGAACGTGTATTTCAGTCCAACTTGAACAATGTTCCTTAATTCTGATGAGAGTTCTCAAGATTTTTGCTGTCCAATACAAAGGAACCCAAGGCCTGCTTGTGGCTACCTCATTCTTATATTCGTAGTCATTTCAATTAATCTCCAGCCACCTTCTTTCTGGCTGCTCTCTTGGTTTTCAAAGACAATCTTTACCTTCCCATTCCAAACATACATACTTTTCTTGATGACTCTCACGAACTCATCTATTGCCTTCATTTTGCTGGGTGGTCTTTTTTCAATTTTCTAGCACTAAATTACTTGCCTGTAAAACTGCATGCAAACATCAGATCTCCCTGCATGTTCAAATAGAAGCAAGTCTTCACTACTTATTGCAACATTCCCAAAAATCACTCATTCTGTGAAGTCAGTTAATTATTTCAAGAGGCAAGTAATTCCATTATTGTGCATTTCTTAACATGAAGCAGTGTTCAGAAAATAATGTCACTGAGGTACACTGCTAGAATGGAAGAAGCAACTGGAGCCAAGTATCTCATGTGACAGAAATCCACACATGAGTTTAAACTGCATTCAAGCTAAAGGAAAAAAAGAATTAATCAAGGAGCAACAAAACCAAACCATATAAAAATTAAGTCACTTCTCTAATAATAGCAGCTGCCAAAAGAGATGAAGGTTTTTTTGGTCTTTCCACTGCACTGTACTGCTCCAGCCATCACATCCCAGGGTCAACATTATTATTAGCATGCTGATTGTTATTTAATTATCTAAATCCATACCTCAGTAGAGGTGTTCTTTTAGTGCTGTTTCCATAAGCATTGAAATTGTTCCCACTAACAGCTTGTAGTTTAACCAAACTAAATACCCTATTTACATCTAATGATTCACCAGTATGTTTTTAGTGAAGACAACTGAACATTAAAGTGCTCCTCACTACTAGAGATGTAAAGGATCTGCAGATACTTTAGACATTTGGTATAAGCCTGTAAGTCATGGGCCAATGCCTCAGCTAGTTGAAAGTATCATGGCTCAGTAGAAGGTAAAGGAGTTATATCAGTTCTTGTAAACAGATAATACAGCCTCCAGGAACAAAGTGTATTTATGTTCTGTACAAACCAAAGGAGAAGTCACACAAAGCCCTACTTAGAGAAGGCAAAAATTTTAAGTAAGGCTTATGGTGTATCTAACTGAAGAACATTTTAGAGGCACCAAGTAAATCTTTCAAACACTACACATCTTGTTCCCCTAGACCGCTTTCTGAAGAACGAACAATTTCAGACCGTCACATTTGCTTTTCTCAAATTCATGCTGTCTGTGCTGCTCTGCTACAAAAGTGCTACTGAGTCACCCTTTGCTTTGTATCTGTTCTGGATGCCTATTATGTACCATGACTTACACCTTTTTATCTGGACTATTCACTTCCACTGGTACAGGTTTCCCAGAAAAGTTGTGACTGCCCAAACCCTGGAAGTGTTCCAGGCCAGCCTGGATGGGGCTTTGGGCAACCTGGCCTGTGGCAGGGAGTTGAAACTACATTTTAACATCCCTTCCAACTGAAACCATTCATGATTCAATGATGTTCCAGGCGTTTTTTCTGTGGGGGGAGGGGGAAGAGTGGGTGGGGTAAGGAAGATAAGTTCTTGCCCAGCAGATCTAACAACCCATGCAAGCAGAATTTATGCCAATGGTAGAAGTATGAAAAGAAATACTAACTACAAAAAGCTCTCCCAATTTTCAAGCTAATTAACAAATATTATCAGCTTTCTATCCTAAACAACTCTGAAGTTCAGTGCAAGAATTATACATTTCAGTACAGATTTTTCCCTCTGGTAGTAGGGTATGTTCTGCAATTACAAGAGACCAAGGTTTTACAGCACCTACTTTCTTCTCTTTTTTGGGGAGGCTGCTATCAGAAAGGTGCTGCACTCATCCAGTTTTATCTCATTCTACCTTTTGTTGCTTCTTACTGTTTTTGTGGGTTGTTTTTTCTGTTGTTATTCTGGTTTGGTTTTGGTTTTTCCTTGATGTCTGTTCTCTAATTTGTGCATGCATTAATTACAAATTAGACAAAAAGGTGCAAAAGCTACACAAAATTTACTTTCTAAATGGACCTGGTCCAAAGGTTTTACTTCTCAAAACACTCTTCTTGCTAAGTACACATGAGAAAATTCGGGTAACACCTTAGCCCCTATTTTGTTTGGATTTTTTTTGTTTCCATTTTTTTGGTTGTGGGTTGTTTTTTTTTGTTGTTGCTTGCTTTTGCTCTGTTTTTTTTTTTTTTAATATAACGTAAAAGTGAAAAAAAACCCTCACCAAACAAACAAAAAGTGCAGATTAAAGATCAAAAGCTGCAGTTGAATTTGATTACAGTAGCAAAACACTCTGAGTACTTGTGATATTATCCAACTGCTAACTTACCTTCTTATTTTCAATGATGAGGTGACAGAATCATAGAATAGTAAGGGTTGGAAAGGACCTTAAGATCGTTTAGTTCCAAACCCCCTGCCATGGGCAGGGACACCCCACACTAAACCATGTCACCCAAGGCCTCATCCAACCTGACCTTGAACACCTCCAGGGATGGAGCATTCACAACCTCCCTGGGCAACCCATTCCAATGCCTCACCACCCTCACAGTAAAGAATTCCTTCCGCATATCCAATCTAAACTTCCCCTGTTTAAGTTTGAACCCATTACCCCTTGTCCTGTCACTACAGCCCCTAATGAATAGTCCCTCTGCAGCATCCCTATAGCCCCCCTTCAGATACTGGAAGGCTGCTATGAGGTCTCCACACAGCCTTCTCTTCTCCAGGCTGAACAGCCCCAACTTTCTCAGCCTATCTTCATACAGGAGGTGCTCCAGCCCCTGATCATCCTCGTGGCCCTCCTCTGAACTTGTTCCAACAGTTCCATGTCCTTTTTCTGTTGAGGACACCAGAACTGCACACAATACTCCAAGTGAGGTCTCACGAGAGCAGAATAGAGGGGCAGGATCACCTCCTTGGACCTGCTGGTCACACTCCTTTTGACGCAGCCCAGGATACAGTTGGCTTTCTGGGCTGCGAGTGCACACTGCCAGCTCATGTTCATTTTCTCATCAACCAACACCCCCAAGTCCTTCTCCTCAGGGCTGCTCTGAATCTCTTCTCTGCCCAACCTGCAGCTGTGCCTGGATTGCTTCAACCCAGGTGTACTTGGCTTTGTTAAACTTCATAAAGTTGGCATCAGCCCACCTCACAAGTGTGTCAACGTCCCTCTGGATGGCATTCTTTCCCTCCAGCGTATCCGAACCACACAGTTTGGTTTTATCAGCAAACTTGCTGAGGGCGCACTCAATCCCACTGTCCTTATCAGCGACAAAGATGTTGAACAAGACCGGTCCCAACACTGATCCCTGAGGGACACCACTTGTTACTGGCCTCCAGCCGGACATTGAGCCATTGACTACAACTCTTTGCATTAGGCCATCCAGCCAGTTCTTACTGACAATACAGACAAAGTGAGACTTTAATGCATGACACATTTATAGGCTTCTACTGTTATTAGCTTATTTTGAAAGACTTTAAGAATTTTAAAATTTTGACGTACTTTCAGAAGTCACCATTCTATGTAAGAGAATTGTAACCAAAGACCAAAGTCAAATAACGCCTTCATCAGCATTATGCACATCTACATTCAGGTATGGCACAAGAGACCTTCCCTAAATCAAGCCTGCTTAATAGCAGAAACAACAGAGCTTGATAGTACAGAACCACAAATAATTAGAATCTTAATAGGTCATGCGGACTTAAAAAGTCTCACCACTAGTTTTGCCTCAAGTGGTATATAAACGCGGTATGCCAAAACTAACATACTTGCCATATAACCGGTGAACAGTTTACCATCTATGCTAACATACCTTGCCATATAACCAATGGAAGTCTACCATACCAAATTAATTACCAGGCTTGTTTTTAAAGCAAATGCAAGTCTGCTGCACACTGCAGGCTTCAAATCAAATGAATGTCGGATCAGCTTGAAAATAAAATGCAAGTTAAAATTCAAAGTTAAACTTACTGCCGGTCTTTTAATCTGTCTAGGAGGACTTGACTGGGGAGAGGGCTTTTTAGATTGCTGTGCTTGTGTTTGCTGCTGCTGCTGCTGCGCTGACTGTTGCGACTCTTTTTGCTGCTGAGTCTGTGATTGCTCTGAACCCTGAGACTGCTGTGACTGCTGTACCGTAGGTGTCTGGGGTGTAGATTGAAGAGATGGTGGCTGCTGCAACTGGTGAGGCGTATGATGGGGCATTTGCTGTTTTCCCTGTGAGTACAGATCCAGGATCTGATGACAGATGTCTTAAAACAAAAAAAAAATTCCAAAATATTATACTCCCATAATATACAAGTGTACATTTAATATACAATTATAAACTCAGCTTAACTCTTTTAAAACAGCCTATTTTTCAATTTATATTTGCATTTCAGAGTTTCCTCTGCGTATGCTGAACAACATATAGGTGTAGATGCACATCTTCCAGAAGAAGAACGAAGTGTCTTGGTATTAATACACCACATTATTACTGTGCACTTGGACAGCCAAGTAACCGTGTAACAACAGGGTTGTAATACAGTAAGAAAGTGAGGGAAAGAAGATTATAAGTTAAAACTTACATGTCCAGTTAGGCCAGTCAAAACAGTTTTAGAAAACTAAGTAAAGAGCTAGTACCAAAATCTTCCAACACATTAGCAGCTCAAGGCTGTAAGAAATGTGTAGGACCAACTGATAACCAGGTGCAAGAGCAGCACTCAAGGAAAAGAAAACCTTTCTAGGAAAGCTAAATGAGTTCTTTTCAAGAGCATTCACTGATGCAGTAGCAGAAACTTGAGAAATGCCCATTCTACAACCTTCTTTGATGAGGATTCAACAAAGGATCTATCTGAAACTGAAGGAACTCTGAAAAAAAGCCATAATAAAAACACAGCAAATAACCATCTAAATCATCAGAACTGTAGGATATTCACCTAAAAGTTTTAAGAACAACACATAGTATTCCACTTAAAAAATTTTTAGAACCCAATGCCAGACTATGATAAACATAAGTTTTTAAAGGCTTCTAAAGCAATTTATAGAACTAGAAGTATGCTTTGCCTGACATTTATACCAGCTAAGACAGTAAAAATTCTAATGAAGACAAATCAGTGACCACATAACCACTATTTAATTAACGAGAGTCAAGAAAGGTCTAGGTTTATTTTATTAACTTCCTGGGGCTCTCTCCTTCAAAAGTACAAGCAGCAGGTAAATGTAAGCAACACATACACACAAATGAAATATTATCAAGATATCTGTATTGATGACAAAGATTCGTAATTCATTCCATCAGAATTCACTCCCATAATCTGTTCCTCAGTCGTGGTACACCATTAAAAACAACCAAAAAACAACCTAGCACAATTCAGTTGAAGAGGTCAACCACCAATGAGAAAACCACTGGAAATCAGGCTCCATTAGTTCTAGTGTTCATCAGACTCCTTATTTTAAATGGGGAAAAGGGAATAATTAAAAAAATAGAAAACACACACCATGACAATTTTGCAGCTAATTAGCTGTGTTATAAACTAAATAAATCATAAAGGAAATACTGACCAAAAGACTTGTCATGATAACCAAGTGTGCCTCCAGACTAAGTCAGTCTAATTAGTTTAATTTAAACCTTGTTTAAGGCATAGCACATGTGACCTGAGTTATATAGTCTACACATGATTATTTTGACTAAATAGATGGAAAGCAGTTTGCATTTACTTATGACCTAGATCACACAGTTAAAGGAAATACTCCTCCATCTGTGGCAAATGTTTTTTCATACCTTCCAGAACATCAACAGGAACATCTTGGACAAATTGCTCCCACCATCGTCTGTACATTGGTTTTGATGTCCATTCCTGTATTTCAAACTTACACAAACGGCCTGCTAAGTACATAACTGCAACAGCTATGATCTCAGGTTCCCACTGCAGTGACAGTGTAGTACAGAGACTGGAATAAAAATAAATAAAAATAGATAATAGTAGTAATAAATAATCCCCACAACCATGAAGATCTCTGTTGCAGTACAACACTTCAATGTACAACAGCTATAATTAACATGGTATAAAATCCCACAACACTTTAACATCTGAGACAATTAAAATCAAGATCCTTGTTAAACTGAAGAGTTTACGTAACTGTTTCTGCACTACTGCTATAATGAAACAAGGTAATTTTACACAGGTAATTCAGAGGACATATGTCTATACAACCAAAGCACCACTTAGGAACATCAAGTTTAGAGTTGAAAAGTAGAAAACATAAAACTATATGACTGTGGAAGAAGAAGGAAAAGACAGCATTATATTCCAAGTAGGGACAGCTACTTTCCACTGATTCTCAACTGTACTGTTAACTAAATATACTGTTCATGTTTATTGCTACACAAGTGTGCTGTCACTGCATTACACTGGTTAGGGAATGATGGGCACATTTGGATTTTGGAGTTTCCCAATGGTTTGCTATAAAATGTAAACAAATACTACCCATCCCCCTCTCCCCTGAACAGCCAACATGAACTTGTAAAGCATAATTCAAGTTTTTAGATCAAGCTGTAAAAACTGTAAAAGGTTCTCTCTTGAATAGCTTCTGATAAAGCTAATGTTAAGATAACTGATATTATTGACATTAAGTTCCTGTCATAATCAAAGTTACTGTTTCCCAATATTAATTTTAAATTACAAGATCAGGTTTTCTCTTTTTTGTTTTCCTTTAACTTTTCCTCCATAGACTCTGTAACAATCTGTTTAAAAACTTTTAGCTCCAGCTAGCCAGCTAAGCCTTTATTATGTCCTTAAAGTTCTTCCTGACAGACTCAGCAGTGACAGTCAAACCATATTTTTTGTTCCACCTGTAAGATCAACACCTGAAAGACTGACAGCAGCTGAAGTGAACATCTCTTGACATCCAATACATTAAACAACCTTTGGCTCAAATTAATTTGGAGATTTTAGGTGGTATCTACAGAAAGTGGACCACACTGGGGTACTACAAATTAGGCATGTAAATAAAAAAATGCATGTATTTTTTTATGGTGTTCTACTGCTGTAGGTGTGACTGAAAGCAGTCTGTTTAGCATTCCTGGATAGTCAGGCCACTTACACATTTTTTTCAGGTTTTGTACAGAAATTAAAAATTACATTTAGCCATCCTTGCTGAATTAACTTGCCCAGCTTTGCAGAATCCTCTTCAACAAGGCTACAGTGTACTGAGTTGTTTTGTGCAGTTTTTTGGTTTAGATTTGGGTTTTCTGGGGTGAGCTATTTTTTTTCAGTGCCACACTACACACGAAAAGCGCTTCCACACACACTCCTGTTAAGTGATGTGATCCTTGTATTGCAAATCCAATATTCAAGAAATTGTAAATTTAGCACTAAAACCTGTATTCCTCCCCGAATTTAATGGCTGGTTTACTTCTACCAAAGCATTGCTTAAAAAAAAAAAAAAAAAAAAAAAAAAATTGACTGACACATGGAATTGGGAAGTGGCAACTTCTCCCAGGAAGTGCCATGTTTCTCAGACTGGGCAAAAAGTCAGCTTCTATCTTGAAGTTCTATAATTTTGTTTGGTTCTTTCAAACAGGAACCTTTTTTTTTAATGCAGCACTAAATCATTACCTCAAAACTGCAAAGGTCTTAATGGTGTACTTCTATACTTATCCTAGATTCCCCGCTCAATGGAACTATCATGGTAATGATGGAAGAAATACTGATGAACATGATCATGAAAACATGTAACAAGCAGAAAAGAAACATGTGTTAAAGAAATATCTAATCACAGACTAAAGTAAGCAACAGAAAGTGTTTCACTTTCAAAAGGTTTTGTAGGAGTGTCTTACCTGTCATTAACAAATGTCCATGCCATTTGAACCAGTTTTTGAATTTTATTTTTGTCTCCTGAAAAACAATCAGGAAAGTTACAAGAAATAAAATCAAGAAGATCAAACAGCACAGAATAGAGTATTCTTGCAGTGCTAATGTAAATTAAGTTCAGAAAATTAACAACAGGTATTACTTGCTCACTTTTACCTTTGAGTTGTTTGGCATACTTGAGAAGAAATTGGTATGGATGTTCCACTTGCAAATCAAACTTTATTGTTTGTAATAAGATTCTTTCAAGGACCATCACTTCTTCCTAGAGAATGTTACAAGGTAACCACAATATTATTCCTTCTTTTACTCGCATAAAGTACCAGCACGAATACTTTATGCTGCTATAAAGCATGACTACACACATCTCCAGGTAAATATGCTCGTCTGCTTTTGCTTGATTAGGGTTTGCCTCTGAGAGGAACAGAAATCTCTCTAACTTTAAACATTATTGTAAACTCAGATACTTTTCCTTCGCATTAATTGGAGTCAGGAGAGGAGATATGGTGTTTACGATTGTTTTCCTCCATGGAGGAAAGAACCAAACCAGACACAGCATGAAAATGCCAAATAAACAAAATTACAACAAAATGGTAAGCTGTCACAACATCCCTCTCCTGAGCTGCAGATCCTTCTGCTACTTATAATAAGCAAATTTTGAGAGAAACAGTTTTGCTAAGTCAAATACTCTAAACAGGAAACTTCAATACTTTTGAGATTTAGTTCTTTGACTTAAGATTTGCTATTACTTCCTAAAATGAAACTAAGACTGTCAAATATGATTTACATCTTGATGACACTTCTAGCTCTAACCAGAATTACTGAAATTTACTTTAATTTGCAAAATAACATCAGAATTGACATGAAATCAAATGTAAACTTTTTATACAATTATCCCAGTAGGCTCTCAAAGCCTATCACATTACCCAAAAGAGTCATAAATGCATGCTGAAAGTATAGCTAAAATTAGAACAACTGAAAATCGGCCAGTGCTCTTAGGAATGTATGTCACTTTGCCTGAGCAATAGGATGAAATCAATTTCAACATCAGTGTTTTTACCTTTGGGTCATCTCCAAACTGTCCAAACTGTACATCATTTAGCAAGCTACGAGCTGTTTTAATTATATCTTTACATTTCTTAGGTGTTTCTTCAACTTTTCCTGCTAGGAAGAGACAGCAGGCTCCTGTCACCTAAAAAACAAAGTGCTTTCAAAAAGTTATCTGCATGTAGGTATACAATACAGTCTAACACTGTAAGAGCACTGTCAGTTTCCATTAACAGTTGTGTGAAAGTTTGCAAGGACTTAGCGAGCATATTAATTTCTAATCTTATTATGATGTTAATTTAAACCTTTACTTTCTCAAAGGAAAAACTACAGAATTTGGAGGACTGTCTGTTTTATACAACTTTATTTCAAGATCAGACACGCAAAGCAGAATTTGACCTGGGCTATCAAGGAGTCTTAAGATACTATTGCACTTCTTTTTTTTCTTTTAGCCAATACAGGAGCACCAGCACTATAGCTGTTACTTCTTCTAAAGAACAGTATCTTCAAACATAACTGCAGGGTGTTTCTAAGCCTGAATAGAAATGTACAGACAAACAAGAACAGTGTATTTTAAGCTCTTATGATTAAAAGATAAAATGCTTATTTTTCATCGAGAATGGTGGCCAGCAGTAGTACCCAAGTGACTTAGCACCATTTCAATAGTGCGTCCCCAGTGCAATCACTGTAAAAGTTCATCAATACTGTAAATACTTACATATCTTGGGAATTGTTTGAAGGAATGAAACATATAAAACCGATGGAAATAAATTATTCCGGTTGCTAGAGTATCATAATGTCTGTGGTGCAGTATAAGGACTTTCAAACATAAAACAAATTTAAAACCAAACATGCACAGAGGAAAATATATATTCTGCTTTATCACGTACCTCATGTTCAGTGACCAGCTAGAAAACAACACAAATAAAACAGGAGCTTTAGTGGAAAAAGTGCCACAAGCCCCCTTATGGTTCTGTAAATATTATGATTCAGCCCAGAAGCATTTACTGGAAATGTGCAAAGTCATAATCACATTTATAAGAAGATCCATACAAGGTGATCCTGATGTTAAATCACACCTGCTTCAAAGAAGATCAAAACCCACAATAAGTACATGAAAGAACAGAACAATTATCATTTCACATTAAAATGCTGGTGTGGAGAAAGGTTACTAACTATTCACACCTACAAACGGAAATAAACTCTGAACATACTCCCTACTCTTTAACGAGAGTAAAATTTCACCTTCATCAGGTTTTATTAAACAAACAACTGAGGGGATTAAAAGAAGCATATGATTATAATAGGAAGCAAGAAGTTTAAGTGGCAGTCTATGAGAGAATGGAATTTACTAATATATACAAAGTTGTAAATCCCAATCTAAAAAAACCCACAAACCCAAAACCAAACAAAAAGCAACAAACAAACAAAAAAACAGCAAGAGCGGGGAGGTAGAGGTTATAAGCCTCAGAGGCAAAATACTGAATTGCAATATCCAACATAGGAAATTGAATGCTAAATGCAAGATTTGACAAGTTACATAGATTCATGTACTAAAAGACTGAGTTTCACAACTGCCAAAAGTTATCTTTAATTGACAATTCTGTATCACCTTACTTCTCTGTTGCCAAAATGTTTCAGCTGAAATGTTGTTTATCCAATGTATAAAAAATGATAAAAACTGCAGGAACACATTACCTCAAAAGTAAACTCAAGGAGATTTTTGGTTAATGATTAAGAAATATTTGAACAGCTAACTGAGCACACAACATTTCCTGTAGATTCATTCAGAAAGTCCCCATTCATAAAGACATTTCACAGTAACATGAGTTTAAAAGGATACAGCCCTAAACGTGTTCCCACATCGAATATGAATCTGGCCCCTTCCCTGCGGTATCGTGCCTCAGTAGCTGGATCAAGCCCTTCTAGCTGTGATGGTGTATGTGCCAAATCTTTCTTATCCCAGTACCAACATGGCTTTGTATGGTCCAGGTTTGCCAAGTTTACAGAAGGGCTGGAATTTTCTTTATTCTCCTTCATTTATTAAAACAGAATTGTTCTTGCTTTTTAAGTTTTCAAAAAGGAAGTCTTCAGATAGTCGCTTCAGAACCTTTAAGACAAAAGGAACTCTTAAAAAACTAGAGGATTCCCCCCACCCCCGCCTGCTCAAAGATGAGTAAAGAGGAAGGTGTGTTTAGCCTTGCCCATTAGAAGGGACATTTTCTACACTCAAAGACAAATAATACTTAACCTTGCTCTTATCCTCCCCATAATTACCACAAAGTCACCTCAAAGAAACAGACACAGGTAATCTTTGTTATTACCTGTTTAATAAAGAAACTTCAAGAATGCATTATCAGCTCTATGAGTTAGTTCTCAGTAGAACAACTTTTACCTATTTTGTCCATAAAATAAGGAAAAACAATTCAGTGATGGCAGCAGCAAGATTTTAAAAGTTGGGAGGGATATCAACTCACTATTTGTAACTTTACCAGCACTTTGTGTATGTATATTCAATGTATGTACATCATCAAGCTCTACAGACAACTTTCTGATGTTCAGCCATACCTCAACTTACAGACAGAATGGAGACTGTCTCACTGCCTTTATTTCTTTCACACACAAGACTATTTTTAGAGTAATTCAATAACTTACAAATACTATGCTCAAATTACTCCAGTCACCTGCAAAGGTTCGCTTAACAAATAATGATTATGATGATTTAGATTAAGCAAAACTGTCAGAGGAAGACCCAAGCTTAAAACTCTTAAATTTAAACTGTTATAATTTTCCAGATGTTTTCCTTCTGAAAACGGAAGAAAGCTCACATGAACTGCCAGAAAAACGATGCCTGTGATCGGCATCTTGATCAACTTCATAAAGTTTCTGTTTTTCAGAAAAAAAAGAAACCGTCTTTGTTTCACGTTGGTTTTGGAAGACCCTTCACAACTGATGGTACCAGTCACAGACCAATCCAACCTTTACCACAAATAAGCAAATAACTATTTAAAACTATTTCAAGAAGCAACAAAAGAGCACCCTGCCACGACCACACGTTCTTACCGTATTTACCAAGAAAACGTTACTTTTTACAGCAGTTACGGTTCTTCTTCCTTACAAGCTATTTTGCTTCCTAAACTCTGAACAGTTTAAAACCCAATTAGTACTAAAATCGCCCGAAGCAACAACTACTATATGCTGAGAAAGTATTTTTGAATGCAAAACTAGAATAATCGAAAACACCCTAAAGGAACTAGCTCAAGCACCCCAACCCAAACCATAACGACCGACACGAGCGATGTAAGTCCTGCTTCTGCCTTTCCACGCACCCAACAGACGATCTCAGTAGCCTAATCCCGGGCTTTTTCCATCCTACCTCACACGAGCCAGCCGACTGAGAGCCCAGCCCTGTCCCCTACAGTTTCAGACCGCCTGGGTGTGCTCAGCGCCTCCCAGAGTCTGCTCGCCCGCCGCCGAGGCTGCCGGTGCCCGGGGAGGCGCCCGCTCGCTCTCTCCCGCCCCAGCCTCTCCGCTCCCTTCCTCAGGCCCCGGCTCCCGCCAGTGGGCGGCCGAGGAAGAGTCGGGAAGCCCCAGCCTCCGGCGCCCAGCGGCCCCACACGTGCACAGCGCACTTACAAGCCAGGCGCGGGGGAGGAGACCCCACCGGAGAGTGGAGCCTCTAACGACAGCGCAACCTCCGCGCCCTGCGCGCCGCCATCTTGGGAACCAGGCCAGGCCGCTCACAACGTCATCACGTCGGCGTCACATAGCGCGAGGATAGAGCCCGTGCTGCCTAATGGCCAATGAGAAGTGGTAACTCCTACCCCCCGGCCAATCCCGTCTCCTTTAGCCGCGGCTAAGGGCCAGAAGCGGGGGGGGTGACGTGCCCCCATAATCTTAAAGAAGGCCAATCAGAAAGCTGGCGGGGAGAAGATTGCAAGCGATAGAAGCCAATAGGAACCTGAAGGCAGGTGTTAAACCCCAGCCAATGGGGGAGCCACCATGCCCTTTTTTAAGACCGGTAGCGAAGGCGACCGGGTGGTCGCTGAGGATTGGCAGCCGTGGACCTCGGGGGGGCGGGGCCTTCCGGATGGACGTGGCTCGGCCAATGGCGGCCGCTGGGTGAGGGAAGGGGTGGGGCCGGGCCGGGAGTGCGGGGCTGGGGTGAGCTCGGCCGCCGCCTCGCCACCCGCGGGTAGCGGCGTCCGGCGCGAGGGGCTCAGGCTTCGCACCGCTCGCAGCAGGCGAGGCAGGAGCCGCCGCCGCGCGGGAGGTAAGGCGGGGCCGTGCCCGAGGCTCCCACCCCGGGTTGAGCTAGTCGCTTCCTGACCAGGGCTCCCCGCTCCCATCCCGGCGGGACCCGGGCCCTTCCCCTCAGCCTTCCCGGGGGGCCTCGCCCCACTGCGGTTAGCTCCGTCGTCTCCCTTCGCACGGGAGGCGCCGCTCTTTCCGGACACCCCTTTTCCCTGCTGCCCCGGGACACGTTCCGTGGGCCCAGGCCTCGCCGCTCTCCTCCTTCGCCCCGCAGCCCCGGCCTCCTCCTTCCTCCGTCGCCTGGCGAGCCGGGCGGTCGGTGCCCCACGCGCTGGGAGCCCACGCGCCACGCCCCTTGTCGTGCATGGCCGCGCCCGCCCCTTTCCCCGGGGAGCGGCCGCCTCCGTGTCGGGGAAGCGAGGCCGGTCCTTGCTGTCGTTTCACTGCCTCACCGGAGGCTGGCAGGCGCTCCCGGCCCGCCGCCGGCCCGCTCCGCCGTGGGTGGATCGGACTCGTTTCAACCCGATCTGCGCGGGTTGGAAGCGAGCGAAGCGCTGACATTCGCGTGTTCCCGCTCGTTTCCCTTGTCCCACCACCCCCACCTCGCCCCTCCGGAGAGGCTGATCAGAAACCGGAGTAAAACAAGTGGCTTAAAACTGCTTTCCCCGTGATGTAATTCCTTTTTTTATATGTGACACATCTTGAATACTGCCTACTCCTACTTCTTCAGCTTTCCAGGGAGCCTCCCGTACCTCCAGCTCTCGGGGTCTAACTAAGGAGTGTTTCTGCTGGTACGTGGCTCTTCGGAGTCTTCCCCTGGCAGGAAAAGAGTGCTCTGGTTTCTTTCCCTTCCTCACCCCGTCTGCAACCTGCTTTAGTAAAGGGGTTAAACGTTTGGAGGAAAAAGGTGGGTTTTGATATTAGAATAAGTAATGTAAACTGTTTGTGTACTCCTGAAACAGGAGTGTCAGCCTCCCCCTGTTACTACAGCAGCTGCTGAGGTGGATCTTCTGAACCTTTTCTTCTTACCCAGCAGCACTCGCTTAGAATTGCTTAAGCTGAGACTGTGCTTTGCATTTGTGTCTAATTTTTAGCAACTTCCTAAATTTTCAACTGAAGCAGCATTTGTGTTTCTACCCAATAGGCGGTATTTAGCCACCACGACAAGCTCCGTTCTTCCTTTTGGAAGTTGTCTCTCACAGCTTAGTTCAAAGCTCCTCTTCTTCCAAGCTTGGTATCTGTTCTTTTGGGTGGACTTGTCCTTGGAACTTAACTATGAGATAAAGTTGAAGGCGAATTGCCTTTGTCCCTTCTAAGTGCGTGTTATGTAAACCTGTCTCTTTAGGTGACAACTTTGTTCTGTAAAAATTGCTGCTAATGTCTCACAAGTGTTTTCTGCTTTCAGTTGTTGTAAGCTTGTATCTATAAAAGGGAATAGAGCATTTTGTAGGTGAGTAAACAGCTGTAGCATTCTGCATGTCCAGAAACTGGTTCCTGGTGTAAGATAGTAAGCCAGTGTACAAGTTGTTGGAAGGAATGGCATAATGGGTACAATGGAGGGAGTGTTTCCTGATAATTTTTCTCAGTTAAGTAGTTTAACATGGTAGAGGTTCAAGCATGCCAGCTTGCACTTCAGTAGACCTCTCAGTTACGTTTAGCAAGCTGGATTGAAGTATATGTTGAAGTACAGTTGAAGATGCATCCTTGGCATGGTATACCTAGAAATAATTTAGGGTGTTGGGGGAAGAAATGAAATAATTTGTGATCTCTTTGTTACTCTTCTCAGAGATGGCCTGATGTGTAGCTGAAGCCAGAGGAGTCTAGAAATAGGCTTCTAATTTAAGTATGGTACATGATTTTAAAATAAGCCATATTATGCCTCTCTGTATGGAAGAGTGTACATCTTGACGATATTTTTATTGTAATAAATAGAATGTACTTAGACACATGTGCTGTATCAGAAGTATTACATACTTTCTCATAGTGGTGCTGATTATCCAGTTGATATATTGAGTAGTTTCAGCAAATCAGTGTTCTAGTGGCTGTTCTTTGAAAGAAAGAGGTAGTTTAAGGGTACTGGAGATCTCAGGAGTTCTCCGTCTTTACTACCAGGATGTCATAGTGTTTAGGGCTTGTTAAAGGACACGTCATGATGCCAGTGGCTTAAGCATTGAGTGTTTTTGGAGGCCTGGGCTGTTCTGTTAGGTCTGTTTGTGCTGATGACTGAAGTCGGAGTGACTTGCTTTATTCTCAGTTAGGAGTTATATTTTATGAAGTGAGATTAAAATTTTCTAAATTAAGAACGTATTTAGAAACATGCAGATAAAAACAGTACATTAGGTTTTCTAATTAATTCTGCTTGAAAGGAATTTGGGGGAAAAGTCTGTGGGAGTCTTCAGGAGGAGCTAAACCTAAGCAATGAAATGACAAAAGTTGGCAAAGTAGTAAAGTTTAACAGCTGCTTTTCTGTGAAGAGTAACTTGGTTTTTTTATTTTTCTTTTGTGGTCAGATAGTTGTCTGCAGAGCTGGTTCAAGAGACATGCAAAGGAGTTATGACGATTAAGAAAGTGTTCGAGTTGTTTCCTTGGGGGCACTTAGTAAATTATCTTGCCTAGAATATCAATGAGGTGTTTATAGTAAGAAGCACTCCTGCCTAAGAAAGCTTTAATGGAAAGTGGAGGAACATGGGGACAATCCTATAGTTATTAATAAAATAGCTCAAAGTTAGCAAGCTGATAAAAGTGATAGTAATTATGAAATATGTACTTTGTGATGTTGTTGTGGATGTAGCCATTTTTCTTTGCCCGTCAACATTTTCTGTTACCTTCAGATTAATAATTTCTTACCAGAAGTTTATATTTAATTTGTGAGGCAGTCTTGTATTTAGTATCTAACTAGGTTCAACTGTGGATGGCGTTGGGGGGGAGAAGAATGTCAAACTGACAGTACTTACTTGTTTTTTTAGTAGATCAGTAGTATCTTGAGCATCCCAAGTCAGAATATTGTCAAGATGTGTTCTCTTTGATTCTAAATATAACACTAAATGTCTTTTGAAATTTGCTTCCCAACACTTAGCTAAATTTGTTGGAGTTGGTTTTTTTTTTCTAAGTTCATCAAATAAACATTTAGCTGATTTTAGTAACTTCTTTTGATATTAGTCTGCAGAGTGGCTTCTTCCCAATATCACAGCAATATTTATACACCATCATTCTTTCCTTAACCTGAAACCAGAATGGGATTAATAAAGTTTGTTCTTTGCAGGGTAGGTGCATACAGTGTATACAGCACCGGTTCAATCTTCTCTCTTTTCCAGATGCTTTAGACTTGCATTAATGTTGACAAACCTGTAATGGCACATCTTTTTTTCTTTTTATATATATATAGGGTATAATTAATTTAATTCTGGCCATCCTTTGCCAGCTAAATTATTAGAGATGCTTCAGCTTCCTAGAGATGGTTTTATATGTCTAATAATGTTCTAACCAAGACTACTAAGTGTAAAATACAAGAAAGGGCTTCTCAAATCTAAATGAAGTACAGTAGGAGTTCTACATCATTCCATAAAAATGACCCATTAGTGTTCTCTGGCCTTGGTCTTGTGTATTTGGAGCTAGACTTTGAAGAGGCTTGTGTTTGTACAAATTGAAGTCAAGTTCAGTGCCCAAGAGTGTTTTAACATTGCTTTGCATTCTTGCTCTTGCCCTTCTTCTGCTGTAACCTTCTTTGCTCCCTTTTTCTGTTTTTAGCTGCTCTGCCCTACATTGGTTCTTGCCTGCATGTCTTCTACCAAATGACTATTCCAGTTGCTCCATCTATCCCTCTCTGTCCTTTACCACTTCCCATACTGTTCAGCAATCTGCTAATGCTTTTTCTTACTTTGAAGTAAGGAAGAATTAGAAATAAAGTCTTGCATTTCAATCTGGGATCTGTTACTAGGCTAGAGCAGCAGATCTGTCAGCTGCTGGGAAGATTCCACCTGTCTTTCTAGCCTGGGCTGCGACGTGCAAAGATGTGAATGACTGTGCTTGAGATCAGTTTTATCTCCAGTGAGTGCGTGCAAACAGGTGCTTAAATGCTCTGAAGCTGGACACAGCTAAGTAATACATGAGGCATGCTTCTGAGACTGTAGCTGCTAATATCCTATTATGAATCAAAATACAATGTAACCTCTAATTTGAGAGGTTTCTTTTACTTTACGGGGTTATTTTGGTCCCAAAGTTAAGGGCTGTTAAGTTATATATTAGGGGATGACAGACTAGTATACACTTCCTGTTTTGTTTTATTCTTTGATGTCTTCCCAGTATCTCTGATGGAATTGGCTGACCTGTCCTGGACGTGCCTGAAAAGCAGTGCTTGGCTTGGTTTTCAGCCAGTGTTTTAATGTAGGTCAAAATTGTCCTTGTGGTTGAAAATGAGCTGTAAACTGTATCAATTCTAATAAGTTGCTTTTCAGTCATTTCTGTTTGGAGTGTAAGCAGCCTGCACTGAAAGGAGGTGAGTCCATCTCCAGGGCTCTTGTTTTAGCCGTCTGATTCTAGCCTTTTGTGTGTGGATCAATTGTCTTCAGTGCTTTACAGCACTAATGCCCAAAGCTTTCACGAAGTATTGTTTTAGTGGAGTAGGAAGAGGATGTGATGTATGGGCTTCCACTTCCATGGAACCTGTGTTGATTGATCAGTACCTCCCCTATGCTGGGTCTTGCTCAGTGCTCCCATTCTGATGATAACTTAAGGGAATATGAATTACTTGGGGGGGGGGGGGGGGAACAGTGACAACCAACTATGAGTCACAGGCTGTTTCCAGCCCCTTCCAGGCCTTCTGAGGGCTTGGATTAATTGTCCACTTTTGGAGCCATTTGGTTATTTTTACTTGACAACAAAGTTTATAGTTGTAGCCACATAAGAACTTCAGGTACTGAGAAAAGATGCTTTTGGGTTTAAGAACTTTTGTATGGAAATATTTGATGACGACTTCTGAAAGATTTAGTTTTGCAGCTTTTGCTTCGAGGTAATTGAGGTGAACAGTATCTTAGCATCTGCAATTACATGAGTTGTGAATCTGTATGTATACTCTGTCCCATTGTCCAAGTCACCAATGAGGATGGTAAACAGTGTTGGTCCCAGTATTAATCCCTGTGGTACACCACTGTGCCCAGCTGCACCTTGTGCCATTCATCACCCCATCTTGGGCCAGACAGTGCAGCCAGTTTTCAGTCCACCTCACTTTAGTTGATGCTTCATCAGTTTGTCTATGAGAATGTGATGGTAGAAACTGCCAAAGGCCTTACTAATGTAGAGATAGATGAGCAGCATCCACTACTTTTCTGTCAAGGTTATGAGGTCATTCAGGCATGACTTCCTCTACATCAGTCCGTGCTGACTGTCCCCAGTCACCTTGTATGTTTGGGAGTGGCTTCCAAGTTTACTTGCTTCAACAGCTTTCTTCCACTCAGCACTGGTGAAGCCATACCTGGAGTACCATGTCTAGTTCTTCCAATGTGAGATTCTGTGAGATTAAGTTTAAGTGTTTCTTCTGATCTTCTTTCACTGAGGATAAGTCGTCTTTATACCAGGTCTCAGGACCTGGGATTCCTGAAGGCAGGTCTTGTCAGAGAAGAAGGCATAGAGTACCAAAGTCTTGTTTTTCTCCTGTGTCCTTTGTCACCAGGTCCCCTGCCTTCATTCAGCAGCAGGCTCACACCTGGCCTAGTCTTAGCTTCCTTTAGCTCCTGATGTACCTCTAGAAGCCATTATTACTGTATTTGTTGTTGTACTTCATGTCCCTTGTCAGTTTCAACTCCAAATGGGCTTTGGCTTTCTTGACCACATCCCCCCATACTCAGTGTCTTGCTTCCTCCTGGCTCACCTGGCCCTGCCTCCACTTCTGTTTGGGTTTTGTCAGGAGCATCTTTGCTCATTCATGCAGGCCCCCTGCCACTTCTGCTTAACGTAGGGAGGCACATAGGGATGAGCCGTTCCTGAGCTTGAAAGAAGTCATTATTGAAGGTCTTACCTCTTTATGGTTCTTAAAAGTAATGGAGTACTAGCACAATAGCTTTCTTTCCATTGTTCAGTTTTCAGTTCCATATGCTAAGGGGTGAAAGTAGTAGGCCACTAGAACATAGTTTGTGAAACTAAGAACGGATGCCTGAGGTAGCAAATGCAGAGTTACCATCTCGCATCAATCTCTCGTTCCAGGAAGCTATATAGGATTTGTTGGAGCATTTGATGCTTCTTTTTTTCTTTTAAATTCTAAAGAAAGCGATTTATAATTTAGAAAACTATAACCAAAGGTTAAAGTATTCAGACATCTATATGACTTCATTCCATTTTTGATATCTGTACAGACAACGTCTCAGTGTTTGTCAAAGCAGTTCTGATTTACTGCTTTGATAGCCGCTATACCTTGTTCTGTTTTTAAAATTTCTTGACTTTAACTGGCATATAATGAATAGTTACGGATTTGCTCTTTCATTGCCTATTGATGGAATGGGATAGAAGTTGTGAACCAATGTTCACAAAGTTGGTTTCTTAATCCTTCAAATCCAGTGATAAAATGTTTGGATCTTCCAGTCTTTGCTGATGCCCTGCATCTATTTATGGGTTATTTTATTCAGTTCTGCTAATTGAATCCTTGATTTGAAACCATTTCTTTATAGAAATGCTTAGGTTATTTCTTGTTGAACATGTTACTAGGAAATAGCTACTGGTGTGTATCTAAAAAAGCCTGTGACCCATTTGTCCAATTTTTGGGTTTTTACATAAACAAAACCGACTTCTCAACATAGGCTCACAACCTTCTGGGTCAACACTACTTTGACTTGAGCTTACAGGTGCCATGGCCTAGAATTAAGGAACTTGATGGAACAAATGCATTTCAGTGGTCTTT
The DNA here is from genome assembly GCF_963264785.1 of Psittacula echo. Taxonomy (NCBI): domain Eukaryota; kingdom Metazoa; phylum Chordata; class Aves; order Psittaciformes; family Psittacidae; genus Psittacula; species Psittacula echo. The sequence continues at coordinate 64,649,841 of NC_137739.1, read as the reverse complement.
TTTGTGATACTCCGTTGCTAACCTCTGAGCCAGCAGCACCCTTTATAACTACTGCTGCTCACTGTGGAGGGTCATACTGCCTGGGTTTGGATATTCCTGGTATGTCTTAATGTTTTGGGGCTGTTATATATGTATCTCTGATCTTGCAACCAGATAATTCGTTGGAAACTGCCTTCTCAAAATAAAGTAGGCCTCTGCAGGAAGTTGAGCTGTGTATGGATGAATTTTTCCATGAGGAACTTTGTGTGTTACAATAGTATTTTTAGACTTGCAGAAAGTAGCGAAGGTTGGCTGGTAAGAAGTAAAAATGGCTGTCTACTTTGGAATGACCACATACAATGTTTAATCTTCCCCTTTGCTAAGCAGAGTTGCATTGATAGCATATTAATTTATTAACTCTCCTAGAATAGAAAAGCATCTATCCCCTCTGGAGCGTGCTCCACCTGATTCTGTCAGTCAAGAGCAAGTAAAATGGATGTTGTCAGACCAATTTGGGAGGCTTTATGTGCTAATACAGTGACGACTCTGATACAACTGTAAAGCTTAGAGTTGCAGAAACTGACTGTTGGGTTTTCATGTAGCTGTGAGATTCAGATGGGTATCTGTTCTCTCCCCATTTTTCTGAAATTCAGCATTCAAGAAGGTATTTCTCTTTGCTCCCAGGTGATGCTTGGGAATAATAGTGAACTCTCTAAGAGTTCATGAAATAACAATTTTTGCATTCTCAATGCTGTATTTAAAAAATAGAATTCCTGCCCTCAAGGCAATGACAGATAATGTGATTTCCTTCTGTCACCGTAGGATGCCTGGCTTGCACAACCTGGTTCTCTGTCTCCTTAAATCTTTGAATCTGTGCCTTAATACAAAAACCTGACCCATTGCACTTTGTTTTCAGTCATTTAGACTAAAATGAAATGATAGCCTAATGCAGTAACTACTTGCTTTGTTTTGTAGTGTCTTCTAGTTGGCCTCTGCAAGTGATGTTTGCAAAGTTTTTAGCTGTTCACTAGTAAATGGTGGTTGTAGTCTTAAAAGTACAGTGTATGTCTACTTTGAAGGTGGGAAGTTAGTGTAGTGATGCAGCTTTTATTTGTTTTACCAGGGTTTTACTGTTGTACTCAAAGAAAGCAAAATTCTGTGCAACACTGAGGAACATTTTACCTTTTGCAAAAATACAACTTTCTTTTCTAGAAAACTCTCAGAAATGTCAGACCAGGTTAATAACAAAAGCTGGTTTGAACACGTTTCTGCAGACTTCTACCCTTACAGTATGCGACATGTTGGCCTAAGGCACAGGACATGAGCAGTCTAGTTTTGGAAAGTACTGCTGCTCTCAGAATGCATTTTTTCTGATGGATATTTACCAGTATCACCTGCAGCAAGATGTCAGGAGCAGCTTCTCTATGGTAATAGTCATGGTTTGTACTCAGTTCTGTCCTTTGTGCTCTCTAAGGAAGAATTAAGTACTCTGAGTGGAAGTCATCTCCATCTAGAAATTTGCCAGACTAGTAGATAGTGGTTCTATTTGTGGAAGTGGGAAACTCAGCTACAAGAACTAGAAAACAGAATATTAACAGTAACAGCCAGTATAGTGAGGAGTCAGACTGCTGGCACTCCTCTGGGTTTTAGTGCATGGCCTTTCTTGGGGCCAGAGGGATAGGTTGGTGAGATGGCTAGTGGTTTGCATAAAAATAAGGCAGAGCACGAAAACTGATTTTCAGCAGGCGCGTTAACAGCGCATTAGTATACCTGAGGCAGTCAACTTATGAAAAGATGCTGTTTAATCTTTCTCCCATAATATACAGAAGAGGACTTTGTTCAGAAAGCAGTGTGGCCATTCTGGATGTGTTCTGGGACTGGCGGGGCAAAACATTTACTCTGTAACGTGTGTGCTGAAATAAATGTTCAAAATATTTCTGCTTGAGTCTGTTTTGTCACCCTCAACCTTACTAAAATAAAAATAAAATTCTTACCAAGCAGTTCTACCATAGCTCTTCTGAATTGAGAATTGAAATTCTGAGAAGCTGGTGGCAGTATACAGTGCCTTGCAGTCTGTTTACATTTTGTTACTACTTTATCAAACATCTGAAAGCTCAGGGGTGAAGCCAAGTAACACTTAATATTGCTGCATCTTTCTTGTTCCTGAGAGCCCAGTAAATGCCAGCTTTCTTATTTCAAGAGTCACTAGTTTGAGTAAACATGGAGGAGACTCTCTAAGGGTTCAAGTTGCCAACTGTGAATGCCAGCATTTAAAAAGGGCTTGGAGGAACCTGCTCCTTCGCCTTCAAGGTCTAGAGTAAAAAGAAAACTTGCCAGTATTTCACCTGAAACTTGTAGTCACGCTTTCTAGAATAGTCACCATTTTAACCACTGGTTAGGGAATGGGCTTAAGGCAAGTAGATTTGGATTTCCGCCAGTTGGTAAGCCCTCTATAACATCATAGCATTCACAGCAGAAGTTCTCAATTTTTTTTTATTTTTTTTTTTTTTTGCAATGTGCTGAGTGCTTGGTCTGCTCTGGGTGTTTTCCAAGGACACTGAAATTACAGTAGCTTGAAGTGTAATTGTAACTGGGCTTTAGGGCTGTGATCTCTTTGGTGAGAGTTCCCCAGAAAAAAAAAAAAAAAAAAGGCTCTAAACATTAGCACCTGTTAGGGGGCTGGTCTTTAATAATCTTACTGAGAAAGATTTTCCTTTGCGCTATTAAGAAATACTTTGGAGGTGCACTTCTTACCACTTGCATTGTGGTAAATCTGTGCACTGCTGCAGTTTATGTTGGCAATCATTGCACAACCTTACCATATAACAGAGTTCAGGTTCCCTCAAATTTCACACGGGTGCATATGGAATGAATGACCAGGGGGATTTTTTTTATATATACAACTAACTGTTGTCAGTGTGCACCCAGAGCAGGAAGGCAGGCAGGTGTGCTATCTGGGTGTGAAAAAGTGCAGCATGGTCTCACAGTGGTGGAGTGCAACTCCAGACTTCTGGTTTTTTTTTCCTTCCTCCTCCCTTGAACTCAGGCCTCATTCAAGATGAGCAGTCTGGTGTCTTTCAGAATTGTGCTGGGGACATCATATCACATAAGAGCAAGCACATTAACTGGTGTAGATACTCCCACGTGTCCTAGAAAGGTTAAGAAAAGGCACACAAATACCTACTGGAATTACCAATATTGTTATCTTTTTCCTTTTTCACCCTAGTTTGTACTGTGGTTTCTGGCCACAGCCTGGAAGTCCTTGGCATTGTATAGGCGCTTCTTTACTATTCAGATGTGCTTTCTTCGTTGTACTCTGATAGTGATGCTTAAGCACTGCTGGTAAAGGTGAAGTGCCAGCAGTACCATCTCTGAGTATACCTTTAGGGAGTTCATCTGCTGTGGGCAGAAGCTTGGTGGAACAGTTGTGCTTCACTCAGCTAGAGAAAAATACAGCAGTTATTTTGCAACTGCTTAGATTCTCTTCTGTAAGGACAGGGTATTCCAGGAAACAACACAAAACTGTAGCTGAATTCAGCTATTTATAACTTCAAGTACAATTTAATTATGTACACTGGATAGTGTCAATTCAGTATCCAAATATAGGTCCTTAAGCTTTTCCTTTTTTTTTTTTTTTTTTCTTTTTTTTGTTCCAGCAGTGGTATTGAAGCATTCAGCCAATTTAAGTTGTTACAAGACATGAATATATAATGAAACTCATTTTGAGGGCAAGCGTCACATATCCTGCCATATATAATAAAACAGGTCTTCAAGCTTGTAGAAACTTGTTTTCTGCTGTGGATAGCATCTTCCCTTCCTCCTTTTCATCAGAGAGACTTGCAAGATGTTTCTTTGTCACTTAATGTAAGTATTACAGGGACTGTGTGCGTAGGAAGTCCTTTTGAATGAAAGGGATACAGCATATCTGGTGTACGGCTACATCTGTAATACCTGGCTGCTTGGTAGAGAAACTTCATGTGGATTGTAACTAGGTATCTTAAGGTGCTTTCCAACCCTAACCATTCTATATTATTAGAAGGGCCCAGGGACTGTGGCGATCACTTTTGTAGGATCTGCTGCCTATCCCATGATCAGAGATGTGGGTTGTCAGTATGATGGTACTACATAATTACCTGATTGGAAAGGAGCAACCTAGCAGGCAATAGTAAATCATATTGGAGATGCAGTATGTGTGGGAAGCAGAGGGTAGGAGAAGGTGTTAAGACAAAAAATAAACAGAACTGATAGAATTTTTCAGTGCACAGAAATAATCATGGGCCCAATTGCTAACTAGGCTGCTTGAGGGCATTCCACTTAAGTGGAATTATTGTTGCAATTAAACAGTAGTCCTTGACATTAAGCATCTTCAGCTTTAAATCTCTTCCTTGGAGACAGTCCGGTTAATTGGAATATATGGTATTGCCTAGTTTTGTATTATTTATGCCATTAACTATAAGGCAATTAAAAAGGACTTTAAACAATATATCTGCAATGATACCTAAGAATTTTTATTTGGGGGTTATTTTGGGTTTTTTGTTTGGTTTTTTTTTTTTCCAGTTCAGCCAGGCTCAGTTTCTTCTGCACTAGCTGTTACATGAAGCAGCAGATGCAGTGATATGTATCTAATATGCATCCAATCTTTTCTGTGCATCCTAGAGAATTTACATACAAAATATACATGTGATGCTCACATGCACTTTATTTTTTTCAGTCACACACAGGAATAGGTTAACTTCTTTTTAGAAGTTTTTCCACTGCTTTAAAGAGGTGCTGCGTCTTTTCTGGTGGTTAGGTTTATTATGATTCTTAGTGACTAAGAAGTTGCAGTGAGGGCTGACCCATGTGAAATATCTGCCTCTAAGCAAAATACAGGAAATGGTGATAAAAGGTCCTAGTTGTTGATCGCGTAAGTCTTGTGAGGTTTACATAAAGTAGTTGTAGTGACTATGCTGTATTCACCCTGTAAAGTAAGTTCACTGTGAGCATGCTAGCATGGCTCAAGAAGTCACTGTCTGAAATCACTGACCAAACTGATTTTGAGCATTGTTAGCAGTGGGAAGTGGGATAGGCTGCTTTAAGCCATCATAAGAGCTAATTTGGAACTTTACAGAATTTTTGAATCTTTACAAATCAGTTAAAGTACAGGCAAGGGGAGCATATAGCTGTGAGTTCATGGCTTAGCAGGTGAACATTTGGAATTAAACATTGTGTAGTATGTTATTTCCTGATGTATGTACACAGGATAATAGGTAAAACTAAAGTAATTTTCTAACTGTAGGTCTTGCATAGCTGTGACATACAGGCTAATGAAGATTTGGGGCAGTATTAGCATTTCTATATTTATGGTTATACCATTTGGGGAAATTTTCTTCTGTGAGCATTGGGGGTGTAGCTCTTGACTACATCCCTTTTGTAGACCAAACCTTTTTAAAGTTTCTTGTACATGGTGAGGGGGTTGTTTTTAGGATTATACAGTCATAGTGAGCAGATCTTCCAGCATGAAACATGTAGGCAGCGTTCTCACAATCAAAATGTATTTTACATCTGGGTTTACTGCAACACAAGTCAATTGTGTGACTGTCTTATTTATGCCATTTGGCTGTAGAATTAAGTAGAAGCAGCACCCTGTTGCTTTGCATGAACTGGATTTTTCTGAATAAGTACAAATGCAAAAATGTTATCTCACAATGGGTTTTGATGTACTTAGTTGACATTAACTTTTTAAAATAGTGACAAATGCATATGCTGTAACTGCATTCCAGACCATCCTGTAGAAAGAAAAATAAAGCATTCATTTAGAAACATTAAGAATATAGGCATATATTTCTAATGTGGCTTTTTTTTTGCCAGTAAGTTCTCTTCACTAGTTAAAACTTAGGATATGTTTTCAGTTTCAGGTTGGTTTGTTGTTGTGGTTTTTTTTTTTTCTTCCTTCTTTGGTTGTTTTTACTTTCAGTGTTTTAAGAATTTATTCTTAATAAATTTAGGTAAGTGAACTTTTGATATTATACTGTACCTACTTTCAGGAACAGTGAAGCTTACAACCACTGGCTTGGTAAATTTCTTGATGAAAATAGATGTTTGGGAGAACCAAGTAGCCCAGAAAGTGGAGACAGGTAAAAAGTAGCTATCTCCTAAAGGGGAGGTCTGATTGTGAAAGAGGTGTGGGAAGGAAATACCTGAACCAAAAAAACCTGAGGCTTGCAGAGAGCTTATCTGAGGGAGAGTGTGCTTGTTGAGAAGTGATGGGGACAACCTGTTTCATTTGCTCTACCTTAGGGGTGCAGAAACTACAGGTGGGTCATATGGCTAAATTAGATCTTTGAAAGGCAAATAATACTGAATTTCTCTATGAAGTAGGAAGAGCTGACCTGGATAATTTCACAACCTTATGAAGAAAGAAAACTTACTACATTGCAGTTGGGAATGCAAGAAGCTGGGTGAACATACTGGAGAAAGATCCCTTTGTGTTTTTCTTGTAGGTCTCTAAGTACCTGATCTTGGTTGCTGTCACTGTTACTTTTCTTCTGGTAAAAGACATGATGGGCAGAGAAGAAAAATAATGACTGTGGTGAAGATGGAAATTGTAGACTTTGAAAAGAAAGAGCAGAGCAACTTCTGTTATCGTTATTCCTCCAGCAGGTGGTAGATGCTGCTCAGTGCTGTTCTTTAGAGATGGGAAGATACTAGGGGATGTGGCAAGTCTTTTTTAATCAAGAAGACTGCATCAGGGGAGCAGACACTAGAAACGGAGGGAAGAATGATAAGCAGAATCCTGTAAGATGGAACTGGAAGAAAACTGTAACTGATACATGGACCGATACCAGTATCTCCCTCTTCCTGCAGAAGATGCGTATCCGGAGCTGTGGGCTCTTGGCCAGGATGCTGATGGCATTCTTGACTTGATGATCAGATGAAAAATCTGCACATGGCAGTCATTTTATATAGGAGGGAGTTTACATTTTCTTAACTAGCACAAGGAAACTGCATTTGAGGGGTGCAAGTTGTTTTGGGAAAGCAGAAGAACCTAGGGCACTCTGTATTAGTTGAGCCATGCATTGGACTGATTCAGAGTATGGCATCTGGCCACAAGGAGCAAGTGTATCAGAGACTTCCTCTTGAAGAAGGAAATAGTGTGGGTATGGCTAAGGGAGTTCTTGGGAAATACAAACTTACATTGTAAGCGGAATGCAATTCTAAGTGAATACAGTATGAGCTTTTTTATCAATCTTACTGGTGTTTTCTGTAGGTAATTTTTGTCAGCATTGTCATTGGTGTTATGGCAATACTTCAGATCCTGTTTAAAAAAAGGCTGCCTTATTACAAGCCCTCTATAATCACCAGAGTTCCCACTTCCAAAAGAGCGTACAATTTAAACAGAGGAACAGAAACATGCTGCAGAAAGAAACTACACAAATACAGTAGACTACAATGACATAATACAATGTCATTGTCTGTAGTAGGGCTTTTGGGGCAAGTTTCTAGAGGAAATGAAGAAATGGAAGAAAAAGGGAAGTGCACAGTGGTGGGAGAGGAGAATTAATAATGAGAAGGAGTAGAGTACAGCAGAGGTGAGAAATTGAGAGCTGGGGGAAAGGGACTGAATTCATAACTAGTCATTTATTTAGTGGGAACACCTAGATTAATACCTTAGGAGTGATGTGAGTGTTAATGTAGTTTCCAAGTGACATGGTGTAGGTGGTTTTCACAAGCAAACATAGTGTTCATTGTAAATGCATAAGCTGAATTTTGCTTGAAGATCACAGATCTCTTCCTCCACCCACACTGTTCTTACACTTCTTGATACCATACTTTCTATTTGCTATAGAATGTATTTATCTTTTTACCTGCAGTCATAAGGTTGAAGTTTGGGGGGGGGGGGGGAACCCCAAAAGAAACACAACTTGGAACAATGGAAGCAAAAGATCACTTTTATGGTAAACCTGGTTATATCAAGTGTAAAACTGGGTTCTCCTACATACAGATTTGAGAACTCCTGTCAGTTGCCTGTAAACATTAAGCTTGTCCCTTAAGACCCTAGCTGCTTGACATATGTTGATACAAGAGATGATACACTTCCCTCTCAAAGTAGAGGGGGGAATGACTTAGTCTAGGCAAACAAACTAAGAAAGAAAAAAATTGCAAGCCTGGTTTGTGTGCCTGGCACTTATCTGTCCTCCCTGTAAATGCAGCCAAGGAACAGATCCCACAACCACCTACTCTGCTCACCTCTCCATGTACTTTGAGTGGCTTGAGAATTCATTTGTCTGCTTGCCTGCCCTTGTTGAGCCGTGTCTGTCCTTCTAATACTGATTCTAGATCTGCACCCCTCACCTTCTGTGCTAGTGTATGCCAAGATGATGCGTGGGGTGGGAGCTATTATGTAATGGAACATAATGTAATTAGCATCTACAGGGATCTGAATTAAGAAGTTAAAGTGTTAAGATACTGCATTAGAAATATGCTGAGTCCTTGAAGCAAAGTTAAACTTCAATGGGTAATTCTTGCTGTGGGAATTCTTAACTTGGTTGATATTGTAAAAGCTCAACAAATTTTTGAGAAGCTGGTTTACTACTCTGTAAAGTAAAAACTAATAGCTGAAGTAAGTAAGGCTTTTGTTTGCTGGGCAATTCTTTGTGCTTCAACCATCAGTTTATTAGATATTTTTAATCAATATTGACAGAGTGGGAGAACTCAAAAGTAAGTTGGTGGCTTGCTACAGGAAAAGCTGTGTTGAGAATAGTTTCTCTGCTGGTTGGCCTATTTGTTAGCTAGTCAGTATGTGTGCTGGTGGTTTTGCCCAACATGCACAGTTAAATTGAAACCTGCAAAGGAAGATGCTGCTTGGCTAGTAAGGTCATGTGGTGGGGGAACTGAAAGCTATGTAGAGTCCCGGAAGAGATGAGGAAGGTAACTGAGAGCTCTGCAGGGATGCTTGGACCATTAGAAAAGGCCTGTCTATGTAAGAAAGGGAGATGCACATCCAGAAGAAATCAGGCTCCATATTATCTGCATCGTGTAGGCTAAATTATTTAAAACTGAGTTAAGTAATTAAAAATTAATATAGTGCTTGCTTAGCACAATTACTATATTAAGTTTTGTAACAAAGATTGAAAACTTGTATTTTTACCCAATGAGTGAGAGGTAGGCATTTTTATAGCATCTTATGATAGATTTTTACGTTTTTTCTCCTCTATCAAATTTAACTGCAGCTTTACTTAGTGCTACAGTAAACTCCTTGGTGGTCATGTGAATCTGAAAAGCGAGGGAAAGGAGGAGGAGGTGTTAATGATTAAATGGCTTATTATTTTCTGAAATATTGTTTGGTAAGATCCATATTCTATCATCCAAGCTTGGCATTGCTTCTGTAAGGAAATGTGGTCCTGTGACATGGTCAGGTTCTCTAATATCAGAAGTATTAGCTTTATTAAATAAAATGTTTAAGCAGTTACGGGTTTTTAAAGAACAAAACAAAACCACATGCACTTGATGGTAGTTCTTTAGTACTCTCAGGAGTTTTGTACAGACATCTCATGGTTACCTTCTAAAGCTGTTAGGTTAACATGCTCACTTTTTAAAGCTCTAAGTCAAGAGGAGGCATATTTTACAGCTCATTAAAATATTATTTGTGTGTGATGCGGAAACAAGTTCAAAGTCTGACACAACACAACTGCTCTTTGATAGCATTAGAGGGGGAAGATGGATCGTTTACACCCCTCACTGCCAGTTTTGGAGTGATTCTTTTTGCCAAGCCAGCTGATACACTATATTTGGAAATGTGGCTGTGTTATGTATTACCAAGCTTATTCATCATTGCTGTCAGTGTACTCTCTCTGCAGAATGCTTTCAGGAATTTTCAGCAATGTTCTTTTGAAAGGAAACATAGCATATTATTTAAAACATATTCACCAGAAGACAACCAGAAAAGCAAACTTGCAAAAAAAAAAAAAAAGCAACCCAAAATGTGTATTGCTGCTGCTTCAGATATTTATGAAGTCTGCAGTTCATCTCAGTCCTGAAGGATTTTTTGGTATGCTTTTCTCCACATGTCATGCAGCTATATTTTAAATTGCTGCTTCTGTTGTCATGCATGTACTGGCAAAACAGCCTGTGTTTTTTCATTGCTGTGTTCAGAAGCAGGCTCACACTTCATTTCTTTTGAAACAATAGTTTGTCACTTGCAAAAAAAGATACTCTGAAATTTTATTACAAATTAAAAAATACTGTTTTCTCCAAAGTCATAAATCTTCTTAGGAGTTCCCAGTAATTTCTTTAGAATTGAAATTGAACTCTAAACTCTGTTTCATGAACTGTAATTTTAATTACAAAAAAGCAGTTTCACAAAGGAACCACGCTTACTGTCTCCATATTGGGTCTCATCATTGTAAGTCTTCATTTGCTATTTAAATATGGCAGAGCATTGCTCAGCTGAACTTTTTTTTGCCAAATGTGAAATTATGTTGTGTGTTAGTTTTCAGAAATTTTGAGGAAAACTTTCATAATCTATTTTTGAGTTATATATTATGTAAAATATGTGATTTTTTTTTTTTTCATGGTACCCCTGGCAGTGTTCAAGGCCGAGTTGGATGGGGCTTTGAGCAACATGGTCTCGTGGAAGGTGTCCCTGCCCATGGCAGGGGGGTTGGAACTAGATGATCTTTAAGGTTCCCTTCAATCCAAACCATGCTGTGATTCTATACATAGCTCTACTGGGTTGGCATTTGGAATACATTTTCTGCACAGCTACGTATAGCAGCAATTCCTTTTAAATTGTGGCTTTTACTAAACAATACAGCTGTCAACGCATAGATTTTAAATAGTTATATCTGTAACTGAGCAATGAATGGAGATAAGTAATGTAGGAAGTACATTTCTGATTGGGAATTTGATTTTAAAAAGTACAGTTTTGATCAAGATAGATGATTCCTTAAAAGGAAATACTTCCATGCCAAGATATCTCAAGATATCAGTCTGCTTTTTTGTGCAAGAGACTTGCTGATTTAATCATGCATGCAGTATATTTTCTCTGTAGAAATTCTGATGATTAAGAAGCAATAGTTTAGACAAGATACATACATCAAAGAGGGAGCAAAGATACTTCCAGAGCTTATTTCGTGTTCATATCCTGGTAGCATCCTCCTGAAAAATAAAATGTATTTCTGATTATGGTGCCATCAATCCAATGAGTTGTGTTCACTGAACTCATTTTTTCCTCTGGTACGTTTGCTCCATGTTATCTGAGCAATAGGAGCTGTGACAGATTCTTGTGTAGCCTTGAAATTCTTACTTGAGTAGAATTCAGCTAGAGAGATGAGGGGTTTTTGCCTCTAAAACAATATTCACCTATGATATTCATGGAAATACTAAGCATTGTTTGAATTTTTCTTTGTCATATTTAGGGAACTGAGCTTCATATACTCTAAAATGCCCCAGGACTTCACATTCGCCATGTGCTCAGGGATAGTCCTGTTCCTTGTGCTGTGTTCCATGTCAGAAAATGAAAGAATTTGGTTTGTTTGCCTTTCTTTTTGAATACACCTTATAGTTTTGCTTTAGTTCCCCACACACACACTTTGATATGAGATGTTGTCTTTTCAGTTGGTTTTGAGCTCCTTAAATTTGGAGTTAATAAGTTAACAATGTTAACTTGCTTTGTGATCATTCAGTTACTATTTAAAATAAGCCTTGGGTTTCGCAGTTTCTTGTTCACTCTAATCTCAATGGAAAATGAAAATAGCCAGATTATGTACCTTTCCCACTAGAATTTTTTTTTACATATAGCATTTGTATTTAAACAATCTGCCATGTACAGTTACTTAACATGGATTGCAATTGTTTCAGCCTTCATCACTGTGGAGAAGCAGCTTTTCAGCTACTGGTTGATATATTCCAGTATTAATACCAGCTGCCAAAGAACAAAACTTTTTGATAGGAGTATGATAGGAAACATTACATTTTGGGTAAGCTACACTGACTAAGGATCAGAGGATCCCTTTTATATGTGCAGAGTGCTCAGGAATCCACAGTGCTTCTATGAGTGTTTTAGCACTGTTATGGATTATCACAGTGTGTGATAACCTAAAGCTACTATGGCTGAGAGGTGATCTTGATGACTCAGGCAGCTGAAATCTTTCAGGGGTCCAAAGCTACCTGAATGTATCTGAATCCCCTCCCCCTGTGAAGTAACTGGACATAGAACCTTCTGTACTGTACAGGAAGATACTATATACCAGGAAGACCACATAGGCTACCTATACAGATGTGAAAGCATCAGTTGCAGTAACATGTAGAGTCATAGAAAAATGTAGGTGGAAAGGGACCTCTGGAGATTGAGAGACTTAGTTCTCTTTTAACTTCAAAGTTAGATCAGGTTGCTTAGAGCCTTGCCCAGTAAAATTTTTTTAATTCTCCAAGGTTTCTTGCGATGCTGTTAAATCTCCATCCTCCTCAGTGCTCAACCACCTTCACAGTGAGGAGTTTCCTTGTATTTATTTGGAATTTCCCTTGCAGCATCGTGTAATTGTTGCCTTTTGCTGTGCTTGCCTGAGAAGAATCTGTTCCCACCCTTTGTGTAACTCCCAGTGAAGTTAGGCATGGGCTCCTTTTCTTCTCCAGACTGAACAAATCCAGCTCCCTCATTGCCTTCCATCTCATGTGTCAGGCCTTTTGTTGTTTTAATGGCCTTCTTCTGGATGTGCTCCAGGTTGCAAGCACCTCCTGTTCTGTATGGCCCAAAACTGTACAGCACTCTAAATGTGGCCTCACTAGTGCCAGGCAGAAAGGAAAAATTATTTCCCTTGACCTGCTGCTTATGGTCTTGCTTATAGTGCTCAAATTGCAGTTAGTTTTCATTGCTTTAAGGGTGGCTGCTGGCTTCTGCGCAACTTGCTGTCTGCTAAAGTCTCCACATTCTTTTCTGCAAAACTGCTGCTTCTCAAGTCTGCAGCTGTGAAGCTGAATAGGGCTTTTCTTTCCCAAATGCAGAACACTTTATATTTGCCTTTTATAAAGTTCCTGTTGGCCTCTTCCTCCAGTTTGCTGAGGTCCCTCTGAATGGTGGCCCTACCCTTCAACATGTTGACTGCTTTCCCTGTTTGATACCATCTGTAAATTTGCTGAGGATGCTTTCTATCCTAGCATCTGAATCTGATTAGGATGTTTTCCAGTGCTGACCACTGAGGAATACTGCATCTAACCAGTTGGCATTGAGACTTACAGTTATTGACCACAACTCTTTGAACTTCATGGTCCAAGGGATTTTTATTTTGCCCTCCTTGTTGTCCACCTATTCAGTCCATGTCTCCTCATTTTGTCAGCCAGGATGCTATGGAAGATAGTGTTAAAAGCCTTGCTTAAGTCAAAGCAACTGGCAACCACTGATTCTCCCTGGTCCACAGAGCCACTTGTTTCTTCAGAAGGCAGGCAGGTTGGTTGTACAGTTTGCCTTTAGAAGTCTGATCCCAGTCACGTTCATGTCCATTATGCCTGGAAATAGCTTCCCTTTAGGACGCAGTCTGCATTTTGTACAGCAAATGAGGTGAGACTGACTACTATCTGGATCCTGGATATTTGTATCCTGGAGCCTGTATCTTCTGCCCTCACCTTGCTTTTCTCTTGAGTTTCATTTGCTTGTTTTTAAGTTACCTGTTTCCTGTCAAAGGCGATCACCATGACTTTTCAAAGATGTTAGCCAGCAGCTTTCCACTGACATCAGCTAGCTTTCTCACTACCTTGGATGTTTCCCATCTGGTCTTATGTATTTGTACAGTAGATCCAGCTTGCTTGAATAGTCTTTTAACTTGATAGGTCCTCTCCCTCAAGCTTTGCTACTAGATGCAGACACGTGGGAAGCCTGATAGCAGACCTTGCTGCTAGAGACCATGCCCAAGGATTGGGTACCTCAACTTTTTCTGTACCTTTCATCACTGGGTTGCTTTCCAGTTCAGCCGCTGAACTAAGCTTTCTCTGCTCATGGTGTACTTGTTGAATCATTTCTTCTACATTTCACATCCCTCTTTAATATCAACTCCAGAGAAGCTTTGGCCTCCCTCATTCAGTTTCTGCTTGCCCAGACAGTATATATTCTGCAGTTGCTTGTCCCCACTTCCACTTTACATATGTTTCTGTTTGTTTGAGCTCAGTCAGTGAGGAGTCCCACATACAGTCAGCTGGTCTCCTGCTGTGCCTGCTGATTTTCTTGTGTGTTGAGAAGGATTGTTTTTTGTGCCCAGAAAAGTGTTCAGGAAAATGACTGGCTGTCATGGGCTGCTTGTAGATTCTCAGGGCATTCTGCTTGCCATTTCCTGAGCAAGCGCTTGCTCTACTGTTGTGAGTCCAGAGTCTTTAGTCTGCTTCTTTCTTTCCTTTCTTTCCTTTCTTTCCTCAAGTTCTTGCACTACCATTTCAGTTACTGTGTCCAAAGCTGCAGTTAGCGGCCATATGCATGAGGAATTCTTCTGTATTCACGAGTACCAGACCTTGTGCAACCCCAATCCCAGAAGCTTATTCAGTGCCAGCATCTAAAATTGTTCCTAGTGCGTGTGAAAAGCTCATTGGATATTTCACACCCTGCTATGTTGCCCTTCTAGTAGATATGTCACTTAAGTCCTCCATGGAAACAAGGGACTCCGAATACTGGAAAACCAGCCTAGGATGATATTCCGTTTATTTTGGTAACTGAAAATAAGTTTTCCTTAACTAGTCTTGAGCCACAAGAAGCTGCTGCAAAGATATATATATTGTGTTTTGATTTTATTATGAAATGGAATACTAAATTTTCTATTCATTTTGAATTGCTACTTCAGTGCCGTCACAAATACTAATTCAGCTGATGTCTGGAGTGCATCTTATGAGGTAAAATAATCTGATTATATAGCATGGATACTTTGTTATCCATAATATTTGTTCGGAGGTAATGAATTTGCAAGTGATCTGAATGATTTATTTTCTTTTGCTTTTAAGATTTCTACTTTTTAATTACCCTGAGGTAATTAATGTGCAACTACATGAAATATTGCTTCAGATCATACTGTATGGTTGTCTTATGTTCAGGCCATGCAATATTTGCACTTATATACGTGCCAGAAACAACTCCTCATGCTGCTGCTTTAAGTGACTAGTAAGAGAAGATCTTGTCCATTCATCATTACTGTATTTTATTTCTTGGTAATTGGTGACAGTGTGCTTCTTAATCTGTTTTAGCTGGAAGATGGGGAAGAAGAGCCGTGTCAAAACTCAGAAGTCAGGTACAGGAGCCACAGCAACAGTACCTCCAAAGGAAATGTTGAATCTAATCAGTGAGTTATTACAAAGTAAGTTTTGTTTTTTATGCCTCTCTGGGAAAAAGAATGGTGTGCAGACCACTCAAAAATGTTCCCTTGTTGAAGTCAGTGAAGTCTATTCATTTCCTGAAAGCAGCCAAGCTTGCTATTTCAGCTTGCTTAAGATAGTATAGTATGTATCTCTGTTAGTATCTACTGTTATTGGTTTATTTATGTGTGTATATATTGGATGCACATATTTCTGGCAGCTTTTTGCTTTATATCTAAACACAAACATTAAATGCTGGGGGAGATTAGATTTTAAAAAAAAACCTAGGTAACTTGACATTAAAGCTTTGTCAAAAATGTTTTTCTTCTAAACCCCAAGAATTGCACTGTTTCTGTTTATTATATGAACAGTTCTTTGAACTGATATCAGATTAGGTAAATTAACTATGGAAAGCAGCAATACAACTCAGTACAACTGCACTGATATTCTTGTTGTTTAAATAAAAATTTTGTTGGCTGCTGCCAGGAAACTTTTTGTAGTGCTTGGTTCTTGTGCATGGACCAAAGGTTGATTCTGTTGTTGAGGAACTTGGAACTCATCCATTATTTTTAGTAAATATGAAAAGCACAGAATAATTTCATATGCTGATGCTGAGCTACTGCTCACTCTTTCTGCTGTCGTTAGTGACTGCTAAGCTACACTTCTTCTGAAGCACAAGTCTAAATTTTTATATCCTGGACACATCTAAATGTTGCCTTAGAAAAATTAAATTTTTTCTTTAGCATTGCTCACAAAGAGGAGACAAGGAGTTGGCAGGGCTGTTTGCTTATGATGCAATTTGCCTCTGCTTTGCTACCAAAAATAAAACATAGATCTAACTTTCTAAGCAAAGACAAGTATCAGATGTTCTTTTTGCAGGCTGCCATATTTCATTCAATGCAAGGTAACCTTCAGCTGTCCACTTGGATTTATCCAGCTTAGATCAAGAAATCCACACAGTGGCATTTAGTGTATTGTCAGAGACACTGGGGTTATAATCTAAAGCTAAAGGTTGGCTAAGTGTTCCTTTGCTTGTCCTTCCGGTACACAGGCATCTATAAAACCAGTATTGGTTAAGCAGGTCAAATGTATGTACCAGCAAATTTCTCAGTTACGTAAGGTAAGCTCTCTGCTATTATCATCTGCTTTCATTACAGCAAGAATGATGGCAAGCAGACTAATGTAAACAGATCGGTTTGTTTGGATTATTGAAAACAGAGACCTTTTTTGTTTGTTTGTTTATCTGAGAGACTACTTAATGGCTGTTTACCCTTTTTTCTTCTTATCTTTTTTAGACTTTGATATTTCTATGTTTGAAAGAATATAAAAAAAAATATGCTTGAAGCAAGTTGTACTGTGAAAATTTCAAAAGCCTCTATGTCTCTGTCCCATGTTAAAGAACAAGATGCTTGTAATGATGGGGGCTGTTGTGTTTACAATTTAAACATATTTGAAGGACGGTAGTACCTAGTGTTCAGTTAAAGTTTCTGTGAAACCATGACCTTTTATCTGATGTTAAAATTATATATATACACTTTATTAAGGAAAATATTTTTATTTTATGTTAATTCTAGAATGCAGCAGTCCTACCCCAGGCCCTGGAAAAGAATGGGAAGAATATGTACAGATTCGCTCGCTTGTAGAGAAAATTCGCAAAAAACAAAAAGGTAAATATGGAACACTGTATAGGGGTGCCTCAGAGTACTGATTAATCTAGAGAATTGTCTGTTGACAGCTGAAAGGAATATTTTTTGTTGCTGTTATTATATAAATATTATAGAATCACAGAATAGTTAGGGTTGGAAAGGACCTTAAGATCATCTAGTTCCAACTCCCCTGCCAGGGGCAAGAACACCTCACTAAACCATGTCACCCAAGGCCCTGTCCAACCTGGCCTTGAACACCGCCAGGGATGGAGCATTCACAACCTCCCTGGGCAACCCATTCCAGTGCCTCACCACCCTTACAGTAAAGAACTTCCTCCTTATATCCAATCTAAACTTCCCCTGTTTAAGTTTTAACCCACTACCCCTTGTCCTATCACTACAGTCCCTAGCAAAGAGCCCCTCTCCAGCATCCTTGTAGGCCCCCTTCAGATACTGGAAGGCTGCTAGGAGGTCTCCACGCAGCCTTCTCTTCTCCAGGCTGAACAGCCCCAACTTTCTCAGCCTGTCTTCATACGGGAGGTGCTCCAATCCCCTGATCATACTCGTGGCCCTCCTCTGGACTTGTTCCAACAGTTCCATGTCCTTTTTATGTTGAGGACACCAGAACTGCACACAATACTCCAAGTGAGGTCTCACGAGAGCAGAGTAGAGGGGCAGGATCACCTCCTTCACCCTGCTGGTCATGCTCCTCTTGATGCAGCCCAGGATACAGTTGAAACAAGCTGTTCCCAGTCTTTGCTGAAGATCTCAAACTATTTCACAAAGACTGATTACTTCAAACCCACCCCACTTCCGTGAAAGATGGGAAGTTAATTAAGCACACCTTGAGGACTTGGTAAGAGAAACCATAGACCCGATATGTAAAGGAATGGATTGCTGCCACAGCAGGGCCATTAACTGAGCATCACTGCCTTGGCCCCCTTTCCTCAGCAAGGTAGAGAAGTCTTTTGCAGAGATTCAGACCTCAAATGAGCTGAATTGCCTTCTGAAGGGTCTCATCTCTCTCTATTCAGGCCTTAGACTGCCTGAATTTAGCACCCCACTGTTTGTGAGATTCAGCCCTGGCTTAAGTGCTCCAAAGGGGACAGCCGTAATCATCAGCTCCAGACCTAAAAGGGACAAATAATGCTGGAACCTGCCAGGACTTGGCTCCTTCAGAGGAAAAAAAAAAAGTCAAAACACCAACAAAACACAATTATCAGACTAAAGAGGACTAGTCTGGACAGCCAGTAACTGATAACCCAAAACCTACATTTTGCTTTTAGCAATGTGGCTCTAAACACTTTGGTACAGAAATCAAGAGGTTACTGATGGGTGAAGGCAAGCAGGACTCTGCCTTTCCCAGCTCCCACAGGGAGCACTCTCCTGTTCAACACGTACTCTGTGGCACAGCATCAAAGGCCTACCATTACTTAAAAAAAAAAAAAGAAAAAGAAGAGGGACTGAGGTTCCCAAGTCTAAAAATCAGATTCAAACCTTTGAAGTGCTGCTCCTCAAACTGCACTAATCCAAGCAGTTACACATGCTGGCATTTTGAATTAAATTTTGTGATTATTTTAATATGAACACTTTACTAGATGTGGAAAGCGTTTCAGCAATCCAGCATGATGACGTTAAAGCATGGCAATATAAGTACTATGTAAATGAACAAAATAAAGACATCAGCTAATAAATTGCTATAAATCAAGTACATAATTAAAGAAATACCTATGGTGCCACAGTTAATATGGAATTTTATTGCCAATTTTTGTAACTTTTAAGGTATGCTTATTTTTCAGACTAGAACAGTTTTCTTCCAACATGTTCAGCAACAATTATCTGTTGTTGATAATTTATTTTCATACTTGTTTTGTGTTTATTTGGAGATATATTCTAAAAAAATGCTTTTATTACAATTTTATTAAAAATAACCTCTTTTATGGCTGAGAAATACCTTTTAACCTTGGAATGAATAGATGTGGTCTCGACATACCTGAAGTCCTGAAACAATTCTTTCTTCTCTGGTATTTGTACAGTGATGACAAAAAAGCCAGACTGCAATTAAAATGATGTTTGAGTGGTTCACATATTTGCTTGATAAAGCAAGTACTTAGAGGCATGAAATGCCCTTTCACACCTGTTTTTAATGTATTTTGGCTAATGCATAAAAATCTTTATGAAAGGAATTTTAAGACTCTGAAGATCAAGTATTGGCAGAGGGCCCATGGAGAAATAGACAATACCGTTTCAGTGACTGCATCCTGCAGCTGTGTAAGATGAACTTGATAAATAGTTTTGCTGTCCCATGGCTTCTAGAAATGTATGGTACATGTCCATGTTTTTATGATGCAATACATGTGTAAAATGTAATATGGGTTAACAAGAACAGAGTTAGCATTGGGGTTGGCCTGTTTATCTTCTGTAACAGAAAGACTGAACCATCCGTGGGCAAAATGGTTGCTGGCAGACATGGTAAAATTATTATAACAGTATTATGTTAACAAGGCATGTATTTTTTTTCCCTTGAAAGATGCAAAACCTAGTAACCACAACACTGTTGACATACAAATATCTTTTAATGTAACACTTTTACAGACATAATGTGGATATTATGGTCTCTTTCAAAACCATTTTTTAACGGAACATAGTAATGTATACTACACATGCACAGTTTTCTAGCTTAATAAAGGCTTTAAACAATTAGCAAAGGAAATACAAATTGCTGTTGGGAATTGAGATGTACAAATGAGTATATATTGCCTGAAGTGTGATAATTCATGCTTTTCTTAAACAGATCACTGACTTGCAGAACATGGACTAAAATTAACTTGATTATAGAAAGCTTTAAAGGTGAAAACTGAGTATTTTGACTTTCTAAAATTTTTTCTTGACTCATTAGCAAAATCTTAAAGCTGTTTTTCCAATACAGATTTTCATCAGTATAGCTATATCTTGTTCAGTATAGAAGTAAATTGTTCCCCAAATTGTAATTGGTGCTTGTACTTTAAAGGAGCTGCTCTTTTTAATTTGGTAAAATGTGTTAAGTATCAGACCATATCATATATGAGGAACAGAGGTATATATATATGAATATGTATATGAATTCATATATGAACATATGAATTTCAGAGATGCCTACAGAATGGTTCCAAGTGCAAGCTGGAAGTTAAAGACTTCCAGTAGCCTTATTTAGTATTTGCTTTTCAATCCTTATCAAGTAGGAAATGTTGGAAATCAAAAGAGCAAAGTCCTGGACAGTGTAAACACCAATAAAGTTCTGTGGAAGCTATGCAGTTAGTCTTACGAGGTTTGTAAGGCTTTAATTCTGGATATATTAGCGGATAAAACTAACACAAGAGGCAGTATAGGCCCACTGCTGAAAGAGGCGGGTGCCCTGGAGACAGAGGATATAAAGAAGGCAGAGGTGCTGAATTCCTTCTTTGCCTCTGTCTTTACTCCTGCAGACTCTCCCCAGGGGTCCCAGATTCCTATGGCCCCAGAAGGAGTCAGGATAAAGGAGGAGTTTGCTTTGGTAGATGAGGATTGGGTTAGGGATCAGTTAAGCAATCTGGACATCTATTAATTGATGGGTCTGGATGGAATACACCCATGGGTGCTGAGGGAGCTGGCGGAGGTCATTGCTAGGCCACTCTCCATCATCTTTGGCAAGTCGTGGGAAACAGGAGAGGTGCCTGAGGATTGGAGGATGGCAAATGTCACACCAGTCTATAAGAAGGGCAAGAAGGAGGACCCGGGTAATTATAGACTGGTCAGCCTTACCTGCATCCCTGGAAAGGTGATGGAACAACTTATTCTTGACACCATCTCTAGACATGTCAAGGATGAGGGGGTCATTAAGAGTAGCCAACATGGTTTTACCAAGGGGAAGTCATGTTTGACCAACCTTATAGCCTTCTATGAGGAAGTAACTAGGTGGATGGATGATGGTAGAGCGGTAGATGTGGTTTTTCTTGATTTCAGTAAGGCATTTGATACTGTCTCCCACAGCATCCTCATAGATAAGCTAAGGAAGTGTGGGCTTGATGATCAGGTAGTGAGGTGGATCAAGAACTGGTTAAAAGGAAGAAGGCAGAGAGTTGTGGTCAATGGGGCAGAATCTAGCTGGAGGTCTGTGACTAGTGGAGTCCCTCAGGGGTCGATGCTGGGACCAGTGCTGTTTAATATTTTCATCAATGACCTGGATGAGGGAACTGAATGTACCCTCAGCAAGTTCGCTGATGACACTAAACTGGGAGGAGTGGCTGACACACCAGAAGGCTGTGTTGCCATTCAGCAAGATCTGGACTGGCTGGAGAGTTGGGTGGGGAGAAACTTGATGAAATTCAACAAGGGCAAGTGTAGAGTCTTGCATCTGGGGAGGAACAACCCCATGTACCAGTACAGGTTAGGGGTTGACCTGCTGAAAAGTAGTGAAGGGGAAAGGGACCTGGGGGTCCTGGTGGATGGGAGGATGACCATGAGCCAACACTGTGCCCTTGTGGCCAAGAAGGCCAATGGCATCCTAGGGTGCATTAGAAAGGGTGTGGTTAGTAGGTCAAGAGAGGTTCTCCTCCCCCTCTACTCTGCCTTGGTGAGACCGCATCTGGAATATTGTGTCCAGTCCTGGGCCCCTCAGTTCAAGAAGGACAGGGAATTGCTTGAAAGAGTCCAGCGCAGAGCCACAAAGATGATTAAGGGAGTGGAACATCTCCCTTATGAGGAGAGGCTGAGGGAGCTGGGTCTCTTTAGCTTGGAGAAGAGGAGACTGAGGGGTGACCTCATCAATGTTTACAAATGTGTAAAGGGTGAGTGTCAGGATGATGGAGCTAGGCTTTTCTCAGTGATGTCCAGTGATAGGACAAGGGGAATGGGTGTAAACTGGAGCATAAGAGGTTCCATGTGAACATCAGGAAAAACTTCTTTACTGTGAGAGTGACAGAGCACTGGAACAGGTTGCCCAGGGGGGTTGTGGAGTCTCCTACGTTGGAGATATTCAAGGCCTGGCTGGACAAGTTCCTGTGTGATGTACTCTAGGTTACCCTGCTCTTGCAGGGGGATTGGACTAGATGATCTTTTGAGGTCCCTTCCAACCCTCAGGATTCTGTGATTGTGTGAAAACAGCAAACTGAAGGGAGCATGAAATAAAGCAGAAATGCCAGCTTTAAAAAAAAAAAAAAAAAAGACCAAAACACAGCACCACATTCTCATTGCATACAAAAAAACCTTTATCCATGTTGCATTTTTATACTGCATCATCAAAGACTATAGTTTTAGATGCTACTTGCGCTTTTAACTGCAAATTTGGTTTGTCCAGGGTCTTGAAATCCATGATTTGGAGGGGGAGAAAAATTTCAAACACCCTAATGCTTCTTTTCTAAAATCCCTTTAATCTAAAGATGTACTTATCACTTGTGCTTAACCAAAATATCTTTGGAGGTAAGCAACTCAGTGATGACATTTTCATAGAATCACAGAATGGTTTGGATTGGAAAGGACCTTAAGATTATCTAGTTCCAACTCCCCTGCCATGAGCAGGGACACTTTCACTAGACCAGGTTGCTTAAGGCCCCGTCCAGCCTGGCCTTCAACACTGCCAGGGGTGAGACATTCACAGCTTCCTTGGACAACTTATTCCAGTGTCTCACCACCCTCAGTAAAGAATTTATTCCCTATATCTAACCTACATCTCTCCTGCTTAACTTTACCACTCATAACATGGCCTGAGCATTTGAGGGGCATTTGGACATTTTTAACATGATCAGACATGAGTTTGAGTTGAAGAAAATGAGACAAAGTACAAAAGGAACTGGTTGAGTATAGCCAGGAACTATAATGCATAGGTTCAAATCAGATGATGGAAAAGGGGAAAACAGAAAATGAATGAGGCTTGTGATTTCACAGCTGGATCATGTTTCTGTTAGAGAAGCAAAGCAAAAAAAATTGGACAAGCTCTGTGTTGTTGCTAAGACGATCAGTCCAAAGTTGTTTCAGTAAATTCATATGCTACAGGAAAAAGCTAACTGCTTTGTATGTGAGAGTAGAAGCTTGGGATCTGCTTATTCTAATTTCCAGTGCTGAATTAATGAAATTGCAGCTGCCTCTCAAATTCCTCCTTGTGTCTGTATTAACATGTGGTGGTGATTGCATTTATCATCAGTATTAAGCTGGGAAATAGTTTTGCTCAGCTTATTTAAAAGGGAAAGTGGAGGGGCCTTCATATTTCATCACAGCTCAGTTTAGGTGGTCGTGTTTTTACGATGACTGATAAGCCAATTTAACAGATTTAAGATTTCAGCAGTTTAAGTTTGTGAAAATTGGGTATGACATTTGTATGCTATTGAGTAACACCTAGCAAAGACCACTCCTGACTCAGCTACTTCAGAGTAGAACTGCTGTGGGGTAGCAGGTTGCTTTACATGTGCGTTTATATTGAACTTCTTTATCTTTCCAGATCTTCTTTCTGCATTTGTTTTTAATAAATTGTGTTTGTAGGTTTGTCTGTTGTCTTTGATGGAAAAAGAGATGACTATTTCCCTGAACTGATAAAGTGGGCAACTGAAAATGGAGCATCCACAGAGGGTTTTGAAATAGCTAAGTTTGAAGAGGAGGGGTTTGGTTTGAAAGCAACAAGAGAGATAAAGGTAAGCATGTGAACATTTGACTTAGATTAGAAAATCGTGTTTGGAATGTAGCTAAAGAGTTCTGAAACACTCATTACCTTCTCTTCCACCTTTTAAATGGTTATGAAATTGCTATTCTGATATGCTGTCCAATCTGTGTGCTTGAAATAAATTTATTGATAAAATTGAGTATTATTTTTTGACTAGTGGATAGTAATGTGAATTCTTAATTGGCCTTTTTTTTCTCTCTGTTGCCTATATTCTGTACCTAATCACCAGAATACTGTACCTCATTGATGTATCCTTGTCTTCCATATTTATTGAAAACTTAGTCTCTTGTCTTCTTTCATGTCCCTTCTTTTAAAGCACTGATGTTTTTGCCTCAGAAAGAGGTATTTGCAGTACTAAATTTCCGGAAAAAATTAAAAAAAAAGAGAACAAAAAAACCAAACCAAAACACACACACAAAAAAAACCCCACACAAACAAATTACCTGATAATTGTAAAGAATATCTTTTGGTCATCAGGTAAGGAATTTAGACACACACAGCCAGCTAACTGTTAAAAGATAAGCATTTAAGATTGCCTCTTTCCATTTCCCGTTTTACAGATGGGAAACAGCTTTGAGGAACAGTCAGCTGCTGTAGAAAGAATATTAGAAAACAAGAATATTATATTGATTTTAGGGCTTTAATAGCAAGTAGTTAATAAGGCTAGCACTACTGGTTGATAAAAATCTGAACAGTAGTTCTAAAATAAGAATGGGCAATGTGAAAAACCTCTACTGGGAGAAAATATTTGATCACATAGTTAATAGCAATATAATCTGGTATCTTTGAGGTTGTGTGGGTAATCTAAATGTTAGCGGTTCCAAACTGAAGCACTTTATTTTGCAATCTAAGGCTTTGTTTTAAGCTTTGTGTAATGCAGACTGAATCATTTGGTTACTACAATGTAAAACATAGCGTGCTTGTTTAATTTGCGGTGGAAGAGAAGGAAGAATTTTGATTCAGAATAATTTTGATTAAAAAAAAAAGGGGGGAGGGGGGACCAACCAAACTTTAATTAAAGTTGATGTAGATTTAAGACACTTGGGCATATCATTATAAATGCTAACTGACTCTCTATGCTTTTTTTCCTTTCTGTAGGCTGAAGAGTTGTTTCTGTGGGTTCCTAGAAAACTGTTGATGACAGTTGAGTCAGCTAAAAATTCAGTATTAGGTAAGAACTTAAAGAAGTCCCTAAGCAAGAAGCTGATCTGTATGGGATAATTCAGTAGGATAAATTCATTTTTAGCTGATCTCTTTTATTACAGGACTTGCTTATTGTACCAGCTGTAAGGTTTAGAATACCTAGAAGCTTGAAGTGTCAGTGAAAAGAATTTAATTTTCCCTTTGTTTCTGCCTGAGTGCACTAGTACATGCGGCATTTACTGTGTCAAATAACTTGCAGCATAATGCAATATGGGTAGCTAAATATTTTAGAAACGTGAAAAAGCTGTGGGTTTTTTGTTGTTGTTTTGTTGTCTGTTTGTTGTTTTTTCCTTAATTCTTACATGTTACCTCATCGTGTTCATTTAAGTAAATCTACAGTGCTAGTTTCCATAGGCAATTAACTTAGTGCATCATCTTTCTGGGTTAATTCAGGATCCCTGTATTCTCAAGATCGAATTCTTCAAGCCATGGGCAATATAACATTGGCATTCCATCTTCTTTGTGAGCGAGCCAATCCCAACTCTTTCTGGCTGCCCTACATCCAGACACTTCCCAGTGAATATGACACTCCTCTCTATTTTGAAGAAGATGAAGTGCAGTATCTTCAGTCAACTCAGGCCATACATGATGTTTTTAGCCAATATAAAAATACAGCTCGACAGTATGCATATTTCTACAGAGTTATCCAGGTAAGCATCTTAAATGTAATATATAGTATATGTTGTTCTCATGATGATGATTGAGGAAGGTGTGAAAACAGTGATGCTAAATAACAGAACAAGTGTATTGCTTTTAAAGGTTTGAATAATTAAAGCAATTTCCTGCTGTTTTTTGTACTGCTGTTAAAATTTCACAAATCAGTAGGCTTATGAATATGTAAGAATGTATTTAGTTGGTTGAGAGGGGTGATTGCTGCCTTTTGTTTGGCATTGGGTGAGGCTTCATCTGGAATATTGTACAGTCCTGGGCCCAGCAGTGCAAGAGACATATTGACAAACTGGAATGAGATCAGAGGAGGGCTATTAAGATGTCATTTGCTTCAGCCCTTTATCCATACAAGGAGAGACTAAGGGAGCTGGATTTGTTTATTTTGAGGAAAATTATAAGGGGTGGTTCAGTTATTGTTTTCAACTTGCTACTGATAGCCAGTTTCCAGAAGTTTGCCTGTGGGAAGTCAGGCTGGGTGGCCTGCAGACACCTACAACCTATGCCTCTATGCCTCATCGTAAAATGTATAGTCTGCAGTAAACAAAGTAAAACTGTAATTGTTATTGACATAGAATAAAACCATTACATATGTTGTATTTCCAGCGACTGTGGATTAACTTTTATTTTCTATTCTGTTTAACATAATTATTTTGATTGCTTTCAAATAAAAATATAAACCCATCTGATAACTATTTGAGTATGGGGAGGCTTGAAATGGGTGAACTTTTTGTCATGTTCTGAATAAATGAGTTAAATTTAGTTTCTCAGAACTGTTACTCTGATGTCTAGAGATAATGGATGTTGTAAGTGAATGGTGATGTAGTGTTGTCAAGGTAGTGCTTAATGTCCAAACATCCAAAGCTTTTTGTGTCACAACCTGTGTAAAACGTGTGTGACTCTAGTTGAATTTCCACAATTGTGTGATCTACACGCATTTTTTTTTTGGCCATAGGAGACATCAGAAGACAAAATAATTCTATTCTCCTTTAGCATTATCAGAGTTCCAAAGCTTTGCTATTACCTGTTTTAAGTCCACAAAAGTTATTTTGCGTAGCTGTTTGGTGTTTGAAGAAGTTAATGTATTTCATATACAGTGTCAATTTATCAAGTATAAGGAGTGGAGGGATACATTTTGAAAACCAAAGTTATGAAAATAGTGGGTGAAAACTACATAAGATGCACTTCATTTTGAGGCAGGGAGTATGGTACAAACAATGGGTTTGATATTGGGAAGGAATAAAATTCATCCTTCCGGGTGTCACAATTCAGGGAACGATTCTTTAGCTAATTTCTTTTCTTGCCATGTGCTATTCTAGGCTGCCAGTCCACACTTGACCTTCCATCTTTTCACTTAATTTCTCTAAGTATAATGTTTCAGCAAACAGAACTCCTAAATTTTTTATCTTTAGAATGTCTTTACCCCTAAATAGTTCTACTGTTTTCAAAGAGTTATTAGCAGAGTATTGTGTAACATTATCCAATTCATCCAACTGCTATTCATGCTCTTGCGTGTACTTGATCAGACAGCTAAACTATCACTATGACTAGTTCCATCATTTTCATTGACTAATCCTGCACTAGTAATATTATGTGAGAGGTTACGTGGTCACAACATTAGTTAAAAAAAAAAGTAAATACAATTTTACGGAGAAATGAGATCTGGAATAAAGCCCTGGGTTTTGACTGCCATGTGTCCAGTGTTTCAGAACCGCTTCTCAGTGATGGATTAATATATGAAGACTGATATCAAAGTGATGCAAACACAGCTGAAGAATGTCCATAAAATGCAGTGGTGTAACATCAGTTGAAGCATGAGATACCTATTATATGAAAAGCAGCTTAAATGTTTTACAAAACATTTTTGTTATGAAAGTAGCAGTTTGTTATAACAAATCTGCTATGCAAGTAAGTGATTTCATGTGGCATGTACTCACTGTTTCTCCCATTGTCTCTTGAACTTAATCAAAGATCATTTGTACAGCACTTAAGCTAACGTGGTCCAAGTAATGCCTCACTAAAAAATAAGTTATATTCTGCATCAAAGTCCACAGAAGAAAGTAATGTACATGAAATTACTTTAGGAGCAGACTGTCTTTAGAACCCTGGTGATGGTGATCTGCTCTACTTGGTAACAAGACTTTACTACTCTACATTGTTATATTTTCTGCATTTACAGTTCTATGGAAGCTGATATGACAGCTCATAGAAGAAAACTTCTCAGTCTGATATTGTTGAGACTGATTCAGTTCAGTTTGATCTACAGCAGTGGGAAACCTTTGTGGAAATAGTGTTCGAATAAATAACTATACTCTCTTTGAGCATATTAGAATACCCAAGAACGTGGTTAGTACTGTACATTGCCTTTTACATAAACTGTTAAAATGTAGGTTGTGGTCACATATGGTCAGAAATCTAGACCAGATTTTTTCTTTGTTTTCCTTACAAATTCTTTTTATTACTTGTTTTGTGTTCTTGTACAATATGGCTGTTGTTTCACTTTGAACATGAGCATGAAGGTAGATAGAGTAGGAATAATATGCTTTATTTACTTGTTCTGTGGAGAATGAGTGGTAATAAATATTAGGCAAATTGTAGGTATGTTCTGGTTGTTTGGTGCCATGCACTGCCACATAACCACAATTTCATCTGAATGTGTCTTTAGTACTATTCAGTAAATGTCAAATTAGGAAGATAGATAATTTCAGCTGTCTCCAGGAGTGCCAAGTGAATGTGCTGGGTACCTGTTATTAATGCTTTTGATGAAAACTCTGGGAAAAGTTTTTTAAAACATTTTAATTTCTGTTTCTGCTCTCAAAAATACTACGAGCATCTAATTTATAAATAGTGGAGAAAAAGAAAAATGGGGAGGGGGGAAGCGTCTTCGCTAAAACAAAGTACCATTTTCCATCGCTCAGAAAAGCGTAAATGAATTTTGGTATTGTCTTGCATGCACTTATTATGTGAACAAAGTTGACCCACAAAATACTCATGCTAAGGGTAATTCATGAGCATGTAGAAAAGCGAAAGAGAGGTGGTAAGAGAAAAAATCATCATATAAATGGAAAAAAAGCGAAGCAAAACCACTTTACTATGAAAGGCAGTATACTCTGTAAGCTTTAGGAAAGTGAATGCTAGTTTTTGTATACCGTAATTTCATTTGCTACTACTGCTGCTTTAGCATAAGTGTTTTAATGAAAGCTGTCCTGTGTGAGATGGATTTTGATATTGCTTCAGATATGCAGACTAATATTTTTTTTAAATTTGCAAGTCTGCTTTTTGTAATACAAATATCTTATGTAATACATAAATCTTCAATATATTTACTTTCTTGGTAGCTATAAATCTTCTAAATATTTATTTTCTTCATAGCTATTCTACTGCAGAAAGTAAAACTAGTAACATCTTGACATAAAAGTTGTTTTGATATTTGGAGACACTGAAAAAGGGAATATTTTGTGCAGGCAAAATATTTTAATTCCTCTACAGTATTTTTAGTCTGCAAAATGTTTCTAATGGCTGGGGGAACAAATAATTTCTTCAAATGTTTCATTTTCCTTCCATACAGGACTGCTAGACTGTTATTAAAATAATTTGGCTTGTGATAGGTTTGCAGTTTTAAACATTGTTTGACAAGCACTGGTCTGTTTTATTTCCCTAGCTTCTCTTTGAGGCTGGTTTTCTCAGAATGCTGCTGTGCTAACTCTTTCTCCTAGTGCTTAGTCTGGATACAGATGAAGAATTGGCAGATTTATGAATTTCACAGCTGTTGCAAGCTAAACCCTAGTCTGGTTTGATAAGCAGAAACAGGTGGGATGTTCAGTAGACAAAAATAAACCCTTGAGTATGTTAGCCAGGCTCTGTAACCCGCACTGACACCTTTCTAAACGTACGTGATTTGATAACTAAAAAATGGTTAGAAGTTCTTACAGATGGACTTTAAAGGCATATTTGGCCTCTGCATTGCTACCAAAGTACAGTGAATGGTCAAAAGAGTACTTTGATTGCAGCAGACGTGTAGTTTGCAATGTGTTTTTATAGCTTGTTCCAAAGAGAAATTTGTAAACTGCAGGGTTATCTCTTCCCCTGGAAGGTGTGTGTGTGACTTTTGTTAACATTTATGGGTCCTGCATGTCTACCGAAGGGTGAAAAAACACCAAATACTTATGGTTTAATATTTGGGGTTTTTTTGTACACTGACATGTGGTAAACTAGGCACAAGAGGGAGCCATATAGTTTACAGACATTCACAGGGAGATTACATTCCTAAAGAAAATACAGGCAAGTTTGAACGTTTTTTAAAATAATATGCAGTGGTCTTCGTGTTTGACTTTCAGTTATATCTACATGCCTGTTTGTAGTCTATTACAGAGAAGTTTTTGTAAATCAAAACAAAGACATAAAGACAAGGAGTGCTCTTAGACAACGTGGAAGCGCCCAAACTCTATTAACATTTTTGATACTTTGAGTCTGAAGCAGTGTTTTATCTTTTCCCCAGGTGTAGTAAAGGCTGTTATAATCTGTGTTACTAAAAGACAATTTTATGATAATTTTAGTTAACTTTTAAAATCCTTGAAGTGGTAAGTCTGAAACCAGCAGAGCCTGTCAGCTAGCCATAGCTTTTGCCATGGTAGCCAGTATCCAGTGGAATTCTGTGTGTAAGTAGTGTCTGTATGTAGCTGCCTCTCATGTACTGGAAGAAGGATCAGTTTGCAGGACTGTCCAGGATGGCAATTTGACATTGCTTTAGACAGTGCTTTTAGCCTGTAGTCTCTAGACCACTGTGGGACTGCAGATTTTTCTGAGACACCAGCAAGCTAGCTGTCTGTAAAAAGAAACAAACCCCAATGAAAACAATACAGGTGACTCTGTAGTGGGTATCTGCTATAGGCTGCCTCATCAGGAGGAAGGAAAGAGTGGATGAAGCCTTCTACAGACAGCTAGAAATAGCCTAATGTTTGCAGGCCCTGGTCCTCATGGATGGACTTCAACCACCCCAGCATCTGTTAAAGAGAAAACACAGCAGGGTATACGCAATCCAGGAGGTTCATGGACAGCACCAATTACATCTTCCTGACCCAAGCAATAGAGAAGCCAATGAGGAGAGTGGCTAGTCACATTCATGGACCTCATACTTACAAACAAGGAAAGTTTTGTTGGGGATCTTAAAGTCAAAGACACCTCAGCTGCAGTTACCACGAGATGGTGGAGTTTAGGAGCTTGAAAGGAGGATGCAGAGCAAAAAAACAAGATCATAATGCTGAACTTCAGGAGAGCAGGATTGGTGTCTTTGTGGAGCTGCTTGGAAAAGTAACATGGGATAAGGCTTTGGAGTAAAGAGGGACCCAAGAAAGAAAACTGTTAATATTGAAGGATTGCGTCCTCTGTATTCAAAAGCAGTGAATCCACGAGTAGGAAGTCAGGCAAAAATACCAGGAGACCTGCATGGATTAACAAGTTGCTCCTGGCAAAACTCAGACACCAAAAGGAAGCATACAGAGGGTGGAAGCAGGGACAGGTAGCATGGGAGGAATATGGAAATATTGTCCAATTATCCAGGGATGAGATTAGGAAAGCAGAAGCTCAGCAGGAATTAAACCTGGCAAGGATTGTGAAAGGTAACCAAAATGGCTTCAGTAAGTACATGGGTGACAGAAAGGATATCTATGGGAAATAATGAGCCTTCTGTTGAATAGGGCAAGAGACCTGATGACGCAGAACATGGGGAGAAGGCTGAGGTACCAAATATGGCGCCTTTGTCTCGGTCTTTACTGGCAAGACCAGCCTTCAGGAATCCCAGTTCCCAGACACCAGGAGGAAAGGCTGGAGCAACGAAGATACACCCTTAGTGGAAGAGGATCAGGTCAGGGAATACTTAAGCAAACCAGACATAAGGCAAGTCCATGGGCCCTGATGGAGTGCACCCACAAGTGCTGGGGGAGCTGTCTGATGTTATTGTGAGGTGACTCATATGCCTGAGGAATGGGATGCCAACCAGAGGGACTTGGACAGGTTTGAGGAGTGGGCCCATGTGGACCTCCTGAGATTCAACAAGGCCAAGTACCAAGGTCCTGCACCTGGGTCACACAACCCCCAGGATCAAGACAGGCTGGGGGATGAAGGTATTGAGAGCGGCCCTTTGGAGGACTTGGTGGTACTGATGAATGAAATGCTGTACATGAGCCGCCAGTGTGAGCTCACAGCCCAGAAAGCCAACCGTATCCTGGGCTGCATCCAAAGAAGCATGGCCAGCAGCTCAAGGGAGGTGATTCTGCCCCTCCTCTACACTCTGGTGAGACCCCACCTGAATTACTGCGTCCAGCTCTCAGCACAGGAAAGACACGGACCTGTTGGAGCAGGTCCAGAGAAGGGCTGCAAAGATGATCAGAGGGCTGGAGCAACTCTGCTATGAAGACAGGCTGAGAGAGTTGGGGTTGTTCAGCATGAAGAAAAGAAGGCTTTGGACGGAACTTGTTGTGGCCTCTCAGTACTTAAAGGAGGTTTACAAGAAGGATAGGGACAAAATTTTTAGCAGGGCTTGTTGCAATACAAGGGGCAATGGTTTTGAATTAAAAGAGGGTGGATTTAGATAGATAAAAGAAAGAAATATTTTTATGATGAGGGTGGTGAGACATTGAAACAGGTTGCCCATCCCTGGAAACATTCATGGTCAGGTGGTATGGGGCTCTGAGCAACCTGATACAGTTGAGGATGCCCATACTCGCTGCCAGGGGGGCTGGACTAGCTTACCTTTAAATGTCCCTTCCAACCCAAACTGTTCTATGAATCTGTGACTCTTGGTGCTCTTTGAGTGATCATGGTGACTGGGAGAGATGCCTGAGGACTGGAGGAAAGCAAATGCCACCCCTGTCTTCACGAAGGAGGACCCAGGGGACTACAAGCCCATCAGCCTCATTCAGGCCCTTGGGAGGTGCAATAAGGGAGTTTGACAGGCTGGATAAATGGGCTGACAATTGAAGAAGTTTCAGCAAGAAGTAGAAAGTCCTGCACTTGAGGAGTGTTGCAAGCAGGTCGAGGGAGGTGCACTGGTGAGGCCACACCCAGAGCACTCTGTCCAGTGCTGGGCTCCCCAGTACACAAAAGAGGCCAGTAAGAGTTTTAGAATTAAAACAACTGGAGAAAGCAGAATCACCTGTTTATGTAACATTTTAGCAAGGAAATGGGGTTTTCTTTGATTCGGTGTTACGTTTCTTTTCTAAGTTAATGAGCAAATACTTGCAAATGCTTTCTTTGCCTTCTGTTAAGCTACTGTTACTCAAGAAAGCAGAAGCTGCCCCATGAATCACACTTTTTTTAAATAGAATCTTATTTGGTAGAAGTCATTAATACTTTCAGATAATATCTGTCATCTGGTTTGTATCCAGTGTTCCGTAGGAGCACTCATACCAGTTTTCTGACTACTGCGTACTGACATCTGGACAGCGCTTGTGAAAGTGTTATTGTAGACCCATTGTGAATACAGTCCTTGCAGGAATCTTATCCAGAGATGTTTTGATCTATTTGTGTGCACTATTGGACAGAGAACTTAATTTCCTGGAGGCTGTAATCCCTTTTGATCAGATACTAAATTTGATTTATTATTCATATAAAATTTGACTAATTGATTTAGTGTGAATGAAATTCTAAAATCCAGTTATTAGCTGTTGGGCACTGGAATATCATTTTAGCTAGGACGTTTTAACACATGAAGTTCTAGATCTCAAAATAATATTATAGCGTCTTTAAAATCTGGTATCACATTTGACTCGTCAATATTGGGTATATTAGGTGAGATTTCACGTCTCTAGCTTAATTTTGACACCAGTTTTTGAAGTTGTGATGATACTTTCAATATGACTTCTGCTGCTCTTTCGTTATTTTTCTGTTCTGTTTCTAATCTATCCTATTCCAATAAGCATATGATTTTCCAGGTCAGCGTGAAGTACAGCGTCTGGTGTCTCTCTGTACTTGGCTTTAAGATACCACCATTTAACTTCCATGTGCTAAATAACATTTGAGTTGAATGCAGAGAACTATACTGCCTTTTAAAACACTTTAAGATATTCAAATGTTTGGACGTTGTTTATTATTTTTAAGTTGATCTAATAGAGAATATTTTAACGCTTCTAAGGAGTTCAGTCAATATGCAATCAAAGGCAAATGTATTTGGAAGCAGATTACAGTTTTGATCATGTATCAGGTAGGTCCTTGGGGTTCTCACTTCCCTCCCCCCCCCCCTTGATTTATACTTAATTGGCATGCCAGTCAAATAGCCTTTTCCAGAAGTTATGTCAGTGACACTCTAAAAAATGGGATAGATGTCACAGTTGTAATCCCTATAAAATCTTTCCCTTTTGTTCTCTTGTCTACTATACATGTCACCTTAAGGAGGGATTTAAAATTCCATTGAATGGGCAGTTACAAAGGTGTAATAGTGTTGCTATTTGATTTGCTTTGTCTGAATGTCAACACCTGAGTTGTTCTGCTTGATCAATAATAAATCAATAGGCAGTTAATAATGGAACATATTTATGCTTTTCTATGTTCTTCTTCTCTGTGAAGGCCAAAATATTGTATTAATCTGTTTTGCTGGCAGCAAACTGAAGATTGACTGTATGCTTGTACCACTTAAGTGTTAGTGTAAGGTGGTTTAGATTTTGCAAACGTGTGCCAAATTTCTGATTTTTGTGTCACTTCTAGTGTATCCCACCCCCAGCTATGATTACAGTTATTGACAGGTCCTCAGGCTTCATTGGGCCATTCCCGTGGCTGCCCCTTTCCATCACAGAAGCAGCTACAGGCTTCGCTGGGTTGCGTCTGTCCATTTCAGACAAATGAAGAGCTCAAATCCTTGTGTGGGTAGGAGGTCTGCTGCCTTCTTCCCCTGTTCTTTCCTTGCTTTCCACAGGAACACAGTGACAGCTCTGGGCTTTCAGCCAGCCGGACACAGGAGGAGGTGTTTGGCTGTTTGGGCAGCATTTGCTCCTCAAACAGCTGTTCCCTATCTCCTCCAAGGAAAAGGTGGCAGGCCATATGGAGGTATCCTGTGGTCCAGATTCAGCCGATGGGCGCCAGTTGGACCATGCTGGCCTATATCAGAATACAGGCATGTCCTACTTGATGTCTTCTATTTCTTACAGTCAAAATGTTTTAAAGTTGGAGGACAGATGGATAAAACGTATCTTTCTTTATGGATATAGATGTTATCTTTATTCGGACATTTCATTGTTAAGATCTCCTAGTCAGTAGGTTTTAATTTATTTTATGTATTGAGTGGTTAGGATTCCGTTATACCAGCATAAATGCCCTCTTTCCTCTGGAGAGGCAGAGATGTACTTCAAAACGTATATGCCAGTGCTAAACAAAATCTGTTTCTGCACAGTTTAAACTCCATTTGGGAGGAATAATACGTTCTGTTGTTAGTATTATGGGCTTTTAAAGCATTTTTTTGGAAGATGGAGTTCTCAACCACTCTCCTGGTTGAGAATGCAGATAAGCATCTGTTTTTACAGGCAATAGAGTGGAGAGGGGGTTTTGTTTGCTCATCTTTTGGTTGCTTTTATTTTTATGTTTTAACTGAGTTGCACTTTCTGGGGCAGTTGAGTTTACCCCCAGAGATGCTGTCTGTGTCTTTTGTGGAAGTGAGTGCCTCAGCAGACATGAGGAGATCATCACGCACTTACAAGTATACTTTCTCATATAAAGTTTGTACTTATTGTGCAGATTTAATATTTTTCCTGATATAACAGCAGTTACAAATGTTCCATAAATTTAAAATATGATAACAAGCTGATGTTTCTTAGAGTGGAATACTCCAAGGATGTATTCTTTAAGCACTGGAAAATTATACAGGGGACTTATCTTTGTTAAAATTAGTAATTTAACTAAATTACAAAGTGGATTATCCTCTTCAGTCAGACCCAGTGCTAATACTCCACACAGTAGGAGATTGATATGTTGCTAAGTTTATTTTCTTCTACTATGGTTTGAATGCGAGTTGAAGAGTAAGTGGTAAGATTTTAGGATGTGTGTGTACTATAGTCTTAGTACATCTGGTTCCAGAGCATACCATGCCCCCATGTGCCATGCTGGTTGTGCGGTGCTGTACCTTGGTTTTAAGATGACCGTGATCCAAGCTTCCATCTCAGTGGGTTCTGATATGATCTGTAACCTTGAGTAGCTGATTCACAGGTAACAAGATTTTGGCCATACTGCATAATATTAATGCTTGTTAGCAAACTCTTTGGATATGGAGTGCTTGTGAATAGGAAATATTGCCCCTATATTTTATAATATATTTTATAATATATTTTTATATTTTATATATATTTATATTATATATATTTATAATTATTATTATATATATTTATATATATAATAATTATTATATATATTTATATATATTTATATTTTATAATATATTTTATAATATATTTTAAAGCAGCTTACTTCAGGCTTTCCATCACAGCAGTTTATTTGTGATTTAATGAATTAGTAGTAGAATTGTGGGATGAATTTGTGCATGAACATAGTGCATGTGTTGCACTAAACAAAATGAACAGCGTAAACCTTGTACCTCAGGAGGAGACTAAAGGCTAAGTGACATCTTGTGGTATACAGGTATACCTTTGTGAGGAGGCCTTTTTCTGTAGCTGTCCTACTGTACCCTACTGTATCTTACTGTGCGAATGAAGCACTGCAGACTGAACCTATCAATCTAAGGCTCAACATGAACACTAAAGTCATATTTTGTTAGGAGATTTGCCCCACAAGATAATGGACGTAGTGTATCTTTCTGTTAACATGAATGGGGACAGGAAGGGAGGGTGGTCTCTTTGCAAAACATGTCCAGTCTTAGGCCAGCTTGCCCTCCCACTTCATCCCATCAGCCCCTCGTAGAGCTACATTCAGAGCTAAGTGATTTTGTGAAAGGACAGGAAAAAGGTATAGACAAATTTGTGTCATATCTGAGTACCTTCTTTTCTGGGAAAATTTAGTATTTTAGAATTTTGTATGTTAGGAAGTTTTCTGTAATGGTGTGAGCAAGAAATACATGTTAAGAAGTCCATCACTGTCTTGCTTCTGTTTGATAAGGGAGATGCCACAGGATTGTAGGCAGGGTACTCATTTGAAGCTGGTTCAAAATGTCTGTGTACTCTATCAGCCAAATGGTAACGTCCACTTTGCACGTAAAGTGGGTTTTCAGGCCTTCAGACTCCCAGGTTAGTAGTTGATGACATGGCTTGAGTTGTCTGTTATGCCACTGCTTTCATATTAGCTAAAGACAATTTTTGCAGGTAGAAGGTACAGAAAAAGGGACTATGCAGTTAAATTCCACTGCACCAGGAGGAGTCATTCCACTCTGCTTCTGCTACATGAATCCCCTAATAGCCTGGAACAGTACTTTCTTGTGTACATTGGCAGAAAGTAAATAAAAATTACTGACATAAAGAATAAGCAAGAATGTTACTTAGATTTAATAAGTTTCAATCCTGTGGCACCTTTTTAATTTTAAGATTCATTCTGTTAGGTTTTGCAAAGGAGGATGATCTTTCTTCCGTTAGAAAAGTCATATAACAGCGCAAGTTTGTGGACCTAATTCCTAGTGCTTTATGAATTGGGCTGTTTGAAAATTCAAAAGCATTCTTCTGTAGTTATAAACTGTTATTACAAAGTAAAATAATCTTGCCTTTTTCTCCTGTCAGTGAACTGACTTTACCTCATTAGCTTACGCATCTTATATCCAATGGATAAAGTGAATTCTTGTATCCCTGTAGATCGCTAGGATCCTCCACTCTGAATTCTTTTTTTTACTTAGCTTTAGGGCACTTAAAGCCTCAGCAGCTCCACAGAGAGGAGTTTCTCCTCAAGGCTGCTTCTTCAAAGGATTTCCAAAGCAGGGAAAGGGACAGTAACCAGCACATGCTGACAGATCTTCCTGCTTCTGGCCCTGAAAGTGCGTGTGTTGTGTTTGGTTTTTTGTACACCTACACATTGGCCTGAAACCATCAAGTAACATCCAGCAAGGCTCATAACAAAATCTCCCAATGTTAATGAGTACGTTGGAAAGAGGGGAGAATCCGCATAGAAGAGGAGGGAAAAGTTGTTTGGTTAAAAAGAACAAACCCTTAGGCTTGAAGTTCAAAGGAATAAAAGTTAATAACGTGGAAGCTTAAACTGGTTTTGGCTTTCACTGGCTTTAACCCCCATACCCTTAGTGTTTTGGGAACTGGAAGGGGAGTGGACTGATGGCCTCAGTATAATCTCAGCACTTGGTTTGATGCTTTCCTGAGTTAGAAATGGAAATGTCGCTACTTCAGTGGTACACAAGAGGGAGGTTTTTGAGAATATTGAAATCTGATTTAGTAATACCAATATAGACATTGCCTTGGACTTGTGAGTACTTGAGATATTCTTCACAGAAATCCAACAAGCTTTTGTCCAGAAACTCAGGAAACCAGCAAAACCAAGGATTTTATTGTTGGCTTTTTTAGTTATGTACTGCAGTGGAATAGTAGATTACTCTGATGGTCAGCTTCTCTCAGCTGAGGTAGTGTCTTTAAACCTAATTTCTTTTCTTACCCAGAGTATACAAGGGCTAATGGCACAATGGAATATACTGGCCAAAATGACTCCACACCAAAATACATCAGTTGTTTTCAAGACATGTGGTAGCACAGATACGAACACAAATTTAACACTGTGTAATCCTGTACACTAATTTTAACTTTTACTCAAGACATTGCATTGCATGTTACAGTAATAGGACTTGTACTGTGCATCACTTGGTAAACAAGCAAACATTATTTAATTTTAATGGAAATTCTTCATCAAATTAGGAGCTCTGATAAATGAGCTTTTGCATTTTGTGATTAAATGAGGTTACTGCCTCTGATAGTCTGGCCACTCTTTTACAGAAGGTTAATGCCCTCGCAAGCTGAATTGCAGAAGTAAAGGTTATGATGGTTTCTCAGCTGGAAAGGCACCCACCCTTTCCACACTGAAACCTTGATGCCGTCCAAATAAAATCAAGCACTTTTCAGAAGTGGAGGAGTCCTCTAGCATCTAGTTTATAAGACTTGAGAATCATTATCTTGTGATGTCCATCCAAAGATGTGATGGGGAGAGATTATTAGCCCAAAGGCCCCTATGGGGCATCAGGAGTTGTGCTTTGTTGTGGGACATAAGATGTGAGATACAAACCCCTGGATATTACTGCTTCCCAGAAAAATGTCTGAAAGTGTCTTTTCCTTTTTTTCTTCCCTTCCCCTGGCTCCCCCTCCCCCCTTTTTCTCTAGTTGCCATACTGAGTAACTGGCTTCTAGTCTGATAGTGTTTTAGGTGACTAGAATAACAGTCTGTCTCTTTCCGCAGTGGCTGCAGACAATCTGGCAGCAATCACTGTTACTTTTTAATATTTCTGGTTATTTTGAGATATCCTCCAAATGTCTCAAAGAAGGCTTGGAACATTGAAAGGGAAGAAGCATTTTTTATTTATTTTTTTTTTTAGGAATAGCAGCATCAGGAGGAAAATGAAATTCAGCGTGCCACTATTTGTTTTTGCAGTGGTCATCACCCTGATTGCCAGCTCTGACAATATTTTCACAGAAAGGGTAACGAAATAGATGGTATTTGTTCTTTATAATAACTCTTTCAGTAGAATGTCAGGACCTGCATCTAAATGAATATATTCACATTTTCATGTTCCCATTTCTTATTTAAAGCTTCCCCTCCCAACTTTTTGAAACTACTTCATACAGACTTGGTAAGTTAAAATTAGGGTTCATGCAGTGGAGAATGTCAGATTTCAAAGCTAATCTGTAGAGACCTAGCTGCGTGAACCTATAAAAGCTAGATCTGATTTTTTCTACGTATTAAGTGTTTGTTTAGTTTAAATATGTCTGTATCTTTTTTGATCAGCCCAAGCAATTTGCATGCTGTGCAGCAGTCATCTTCTATACTTTATTAAATATCTGTCAATTATAAATATCAAGGTTTTACATTAATGTCAAGATAGTACATCAAAAATTCATGGAATATGTGACTTTTTTCAAGGGTATTTAATACTTAATGCATTTGTGTCATTTTTCTTTCTAGATATATTGACAGGTTTTATTAAGTGTTTGTTAGGGAGATTTCATTTTTACCAAGGGACTATAAAGAGAAGCTGCATGCTAAATCAATTTTTTAATCAGAATATTGTTCTTTTTTGTGTGTCTTCAGATTGTTGTAATCTGTAGGGCTTTTTAAATTACATAGTAAAATATTGCAAGTCAGAAATCTAACATGGTCAAATATGCTGCTGTATCTTAACTTTAAAATAACTGAAATACTGTACTGTGGAATGTTATAAATATGGTGATTATGTACACTGGGATTTAATTCTGCTTTGTGCCTTTTAAGACCTTGTATTTTGTCCTTTATTGTAATTTACTACTGGGTTTTTGTGAATGATGTCTGGACATTCTCCATATAGGGGCAGTAGTCCCCAAGTTTCACAGATACACAAATGGGGGGTACAGAGTGTTTGGCATCCAGAATCTTTGCCCATGGGATGTGCATTCAAGTTGACTCGTTAGAGAGGGATTACTTAATGTCAAATGAACAATTAACCTCACTGCGATCTGCTGATGTAACACAGAATTTCTCAGGGAGAGGACAATGGCAATATGTATGTATCATGCTTCACATATAGGTATTTGTTCCAAGTTAGGGCTGAGCATGTTGGCTGGCGCTCCCCACATAGTAGGAACTGCACACACGCAATGTGTTTGTTCTGTAAAAACTCTTTTTACACTGTTACAGTCTCTGTAATGCCTTCATAGTTCTAGTGCTGTATCACCGTAGTAATTACTGCCGTTTGGAAGATGATTTGTTCCGTGGAAAGCTGCAGTTTGGGAAGAGCGAGGAGAGCAGCAAAGGGCAGAGAAGGGCAGGGGTTGTCTGTGTGCATACTTGCGGGTCTTTCTCCTGCCATAAATTTGCCGGACCGTCTGTTCGAACTGAGGCAGCAGCGTTCATTTACCCGGAGGGCAGCTGTCCTGAGCCGGCATTTTCTAATGCTGGAATAGTACCCCGGGCCGCTGCGGAGGAGCTTCGGTTGAGTTCTGCGTTCGGTGCCGCTCGGAGCGAGCGCAACGGCTGTCGGCTGTGCTGGTGGCCGGCGCTGCTCCGCTGGCGCTGGGGTTGCGCGGCGGCACCGGCAGGTGGCAGTGGCGGTCCGCGCGGGCGGCGTGTGGCCGCCGCCCCTCGGCCGCTTGGCACCGGCGCCCCATCGCGCCGGGGGTCCGCGCTCGGGCCGGGTAGAGTGCTCTGGGCAGGGCAGGGAGGGCGCGGCGTTGGAAGCGGTGATGCGAAGCGAAGCAAGACTTGTTCGCGTGCAAGTTGAGCGCGTGGTCTGCTAAGAAACGGAACGGTGAAGGAGGCGGATTGCTGAGGAAGCCTGGCTTCTCCGCTCGTGTGAAATATCTGCTTGAGGTGCCGAGTCCGACTTACCCCAGCCAACAGTAACAGACGAAAACGTTATCGTGGTTTTAAACTCATAGGCTTACATGTCTCACTGTTGGTGTTGACTCCCTGCTTAGCTCATCCCACTACTGTGAAATAGATTAATAATACCAGCAGTAGAAGTTGAAATTAAGTTGTCATAAAGGAATAATACAGGGTTGTGTTTGCTTGCAAGAATTACTCTTTCCAGTTGAAGGCTGAGTTGCTGACTTCATTTCTGGAATCGAGTCTGGACTGTTCTACTGCAGGGAAGCCATCTCCTGGGATGTGTTGGCTTGGGGTTCAGTTCTGGTTCTGGATGGAATGCGTTGGTGAGAAGAAATAACTGTAAAATGTGTACAGTTAAACTCGAGGGAATTTGTTATGCAATGACCATAAATAGCTTCGATGTGCATGAAAATCATAGAGAAATGTAGAGTGTTTTAAAAAGGGATTAAAAAAGAAGAATGTAAGGGAAGGGACAGGAGATGCTGGAGCTGTAACTTCTACCAGGTTTCAGAGAAACCCCATACAAAGGGTTAACCCAGGGGGGCTGAGGGAGAACAGGCACCTGGGACCTCACACCCAATTGGCAGTCTTTTGTAATATATAATTTGCCTAGAATTGCTCACTGAGCACAAGCTTTTGTTTTCTAATTGATTTACGGTTTGAGCCACTTTTACCTCATCCCCTACTGTCCTGCACACAGTGCCAGCAAGTACATTACAGTGAGAAATGATAAATTACTGTGCACTTGTGATGCTAATGCATCAAGAGTGAAAAAACCTGCATGCTACATGGAGCTTCATGCATTAAGAGTGTCATGCAAAGATAGAGCTATGCAAAAAATCATTTGTAACTTCTGAAATAACCGTTTGATCATTTACTTCAATTCATCTCTGAGAACTAATTGAACCTGAAGGTTAAAATTTACGCTGTTATGGCTTTCCATCTGTGAATGGGAGCAAAGTTCTAAAGAAGGTGTGTGAGAGCTTAGAGCTACTTGTGTTTTTTAAAGTTTCAATGAACTAATTGATCAGGAAAGTTACAGGTATTGCAGCTTCTTAAAGCATTTTTTAAACCTAAATATTTTGCTTGTGTTGATGACAATTACAGTATGCATTCCTAAAGGGCATTGCTCAATTTTTAGGTAGGAGCACATGTAGATGTATTAATGCAGATACCATCTAATCGGTGTTTGTCACCAAAACTATTCAAATATTTTAATCTGATTTGTTTCAGAGGTATAATGAAACTTTTCTTGAATAAAACCTTTGCAGGTATAAAGGAAGAATTGAAAATTTTGTGTATTTTTTCTTGCATTTGTGAAATACTGTACTGATATCCCAGAGAAAAGGAAAACGTGGAAGTTGGTGAAACCCAATGTGTGCATATTGTCTAATTTCTTTCCCCCACGCTGCATCAAGGGCTGGATTTTGTTTTACCTTCACATACTCAGTCCACCTTAAATTTTTTAGTTTTTTACAATGTCTATGGGTTCCAGTCTTGAAATATGAAGAAACAGATTTATGACGGCTGCTGGGCACAACAAATTAAGTTGACAGTGATGTATGAGAGCATAATAGCATGATGATCCCTCTGTAGCGCGGCTGGACGCCTCCTGCTTCATTTGGCTCTTGTTAGGATCTGTTAGGCAGCTAAATAATGAAATTCTGCTGACTGATTTCTGATTTCTCTTTTCTTTCTCTTTTCACCTTTTTCTGAAACTTGCATTTCCCAGACCAGCAAACTACCCTTAAAGGATTCTTTCACTTACGATGACTACAGGTTGGTCTGTTGTTTAATTCCTTTTTATTATTTTTTTTCCCCCTTTTTATACATAGTGAACTGTGGGGCCCTGGAAATGCTTCTTTGGTGGGAAAGCCCCATTGTTACTGAAATGTTAAGTGTAGGATTTGATACTGATGCACTTTCTTAATGAAGAAGAAAGTAAAGTAAATATGCAGATTTTAATTGTTACAAAGGAATAGCCATTATGAGCACTTAATTTAGCTAACTGGCACAGGTAGCCTGAGATTAGTATGGTAATTTGTTGTTTTTGAAGAAACTAATTCTGCTGACATTGCAGGAGATTTGGGTTTAATCTTTTTTAAAATTACTTTTTTATTTTTATAAAAAGGCTTTACCAGCACATATTAGTAAAAACTAACATTTACAGTGGCTGTTGAACAGGAGAGTTCTGCTGCTGGAGAACTGCAGTTGTACATTTGAAGCGTGAGTGTCACTTGGAGGTGCTATAGGGAGTGACTAGATAAAAGTAAGAATAATTAAGATAATGAGAGCTTTAATTCTGTTAAGTAATTAAAATAGCATGAATAAAAGGCATTCATGAGGTCTTACAGGGAATTTTTTAGCCTAGTTGTGCTTCTGGGTAAGTCTATGAAAGTGGGGTTTCCAGAGTATGCCCCCTTCCCTCATAGGGTCACTGAGGAACAAACCGACTTACATGCGAGGTGTTCTAAAATTCTGCAGATAAATTATAACAATTAAAAAGAGACATATTGCTGTTATGTTTTAAACAGTGTTTGTATATCAAAATTATCCACAATTTTAGCTTGCTTTTTAGAAATTGACAGTACCTTTCTGAGCAATCTGTAATCCTGTCTAATTCTGTATAGCAAATACTTGGAGTCTATGGAAGTTGTAATTATTTTGACCTTCTCCTGGTGGTTTTTTGGGGTTTTGTATGCTCCCCCCCCCCAAAAAAAAAAAAAAAAGCCTGTAACAAATATATGTATTAAGGTCAGAAGCAAATATTTTTCTCCCTTTGGCATTTAATATTAATTTTTGCCTGAAATAAACCCCAGATTTTAGAAAATACTGAAACATTAAGATCCTCTGGAGATTCTTACATTTA
This sequence comes from Psittacula echo, assembly GCF_963264785.1. Taxonomy (NCBI): domain Eukaryota; kingdom Metazoa; phylum Chordata; class Aves; order Psittaciformes; family Psittacidae; genus Psittacula; species Psittacula echo. Next base: position 64,606,004 of record NC_137739.1, on the reverse strand, counting down.
AATAGGTAGCTGGCATTCTGTTTGCTTAACCTGGTTTAGAAGGGGATTGAATGATGCCTCTGTGCTCTAAACTATGTTATACTTCCGTCGTTCTTCTTACGTGGATATCTGTTTGGAGTATTGGGGGTTTTTTTTATCCCTTTATTCTGTTAAGGAAAAAAAATTAGCAATACTGATCTAAGCCAAAAGTTTGCAAACTGAAGAGAAGTGCTTACTGAAATACCATGTATGTATCTGATGATGAAACTGGTTTCCGGTTCAAGGAGTACATAAGCTTTTTAGGGACCAAGGGGAAGAATACAGTCTGGCTCTTAGAAGAGTCTGCGCATTGATGAGAGTTACTGCTGCCAAGCAGTAGCTGTGAGCTGCTCTGAAGCCTGCAGAAATAGCTGACCTCAAGATTTAGGATGTGTGGTGAGAGTTGTGTGTGCAGTGAAGGGTCGGGGAAGCAGAAGGGGACACAGGAGTGGGCACTGGTTGAGGTAGCGGAATGTGTGAAGGTTGTTGCAAAGAGTGCAGGAGAGGGGTGGGATTGAAATCATGGTTTGGGAATTGGTCTATGTGCATGTCTTAGAAACCTTAGGAGCTGCTCCTTCTGTGAGCGTATTGCCTTCTACTGTTACTAGAGTCAATGTGATCTTTAAGAAAACTGAATTTGGAAACTCCCAGCCTAAATGATTGCTTCAGGTTGCACTACAGTCAATCAGTCATATTTTAATGTTTTGAGCATTGACTATCTAATGTTTTTAACTTTTGTAGATGGGCAGTTTCCTCTGTTATGACGCGACAGAACCAGATTCCAACAGAAGATGGTTCCAGAGTTACATTGGCTCTAATACCTTTATGGGACATGTGTAATCATACTAATGGACTGGTAAGGATTTCTTCAGTGTAGCTGAAAAGCTTTAGGGCTTAAGTATTAAGCCTTTCAACTGCTGTAGAACAGTTTAATAACACTTTTCATTATACTTCTTAACACAGGTGTTCTATCTTCCCAAGTGACCCTAAAATACTAATATCTGAAGGAAAGGTTTGTCAGTTCCTTAAATGTTTTACATTGGCTTTTCAGGGAGAACTTTCTTCATCTAGAGAAAATTTTAGAAGTGGTTGGATACTTAGAGTTATGCCTCGTAATGAGTTTTGCTCCTGTTTCCAGGCCAAAAAAGATTTACAATACTGAACAGATCTGTTCTGAGAATAGGAAAGCAGACAGTAATGGAGGCTGCCTCTTGTAGCTACCACTAGGGAAAGTGGTTAGAAATTTGCAACTGAAAAATACTGTCTGCTCTCCTAACCCTGCCCAAAGAGCCTTGTTATGGAGACAGCAACAAGAAGAACAAAGCCTAGTTCAACAAAAAACAGAACATATCTCAATACATCAAAGAAACAAAATGCAAAAATACAACTTTAGGGCATATTAAACATTTAAAAGGTGACATATGTATATAGAAAGCCAGACCTGTTGACATTTTGGCTTTTGTGAGCTAGTTAGAGCATGAGGTCCTGATTTCATCAACAGGCTAGTTAATGTTGAAGTGAGGAAATGGAAAGCTGTAAGAGGATGATTTATCAATGATATTTAGGCAATCTCATGTATGCTTCAAAGTTCATACCCTCCAATTGTGTTTCCAGAGGTAGTAGTATTTATTGTAAGCAATGAATACAACCATACTATTCAAGTAATGGGGCTCTATTGTATGAGAGTTGACCCGAGTGTTTGGACAGCAGCATGTTAGTATTGTTGGTATAAGAAAAGCCTGGTTTAAATGAACAAATTGTAAAGCAAGTTGTTTCTCACTTGACATTTAGGTAATTAATAATTACTATGACTGTACCAAATATAGCACTTAAGGCTAGGCTACAAAGTTGCAAGTGTTCGGGTTTTTTTGTTTATATGTTTTCCTTATTAAAAGGTGATTACATGTTGTTCTTTAAAAGTGATTCTTGTCTTTCACTATTTGTTATGCAATCTCATAACTTTAATTTAGCAATAAAGCTTGAATGAGAGTTTTCAATATAAAGAAAATTCAGGAAATTATAAATAAAATTCAGAAATGTATGTTTTTGTAATAGAAGTCTTAGCTGCAAGCATCAGTACTTCCTGTACCCTTTTCCTGCTGGGCATCTCTTTCAGATGCTTTTGCAGAGACTTGTCTGTATTCATTAGACAACTTTTAATGAGTGCCTTCAAAGTTGGGATTAGAGGAAAGAGGAAGAGAATTAAGGTTCTGGGAGGGAAAAAATTAAGTAGCCTATATTAAAAGAGCAGCTCATTATGTTGTTTTAATCATTCAAACTTCTATTTAAATTGATAAAGTAATTTTTATTTTTATTATGCTCTTTAACAGTGGGTTTGATATGGAGCCAGCCTCTGGAGGCAAACCTGCTAATGCAGTAGTATGTCAGAGTTGGAAGCACTTTTTTATGCTGAAGTATATCCTAAAGGGTGGGGGAGGGACTGAACTCTGTTTTGTAGGTATATACAAACTTAAGTCATTTGTTTCATATTTCTACAGAAAATAGTTTAAATGTCTATCCAACCTAAATCTATAAACAACTGTAATATGGATAATGGGTTAAGAAAAGCTACTAAACCTATTTTTGTTGTGTATTGGTTACCTTCTGCTATTAGAGATAGGGGGAAAAACTTCTAAGATAACTAAGCTGCTCAGACAACTGTAAGCTGTCTGTATTATAGTTTATATTATTGTAGAGTGAGATGAGGGTGGGTTCTGCTGTAATCATAGTGCATCCCTTAAAAATACATGAAGGCAATTGTTCTTCATTGCAAGAACTTAGGAAACAAAAGATGACGTAGGATGTGCCCATCTAGTCTATTCCAAATGTAGTGCTGAAATACTCTCAAGTCAATCAGCTACTGTATATCCCTGTTCTTGCTTTATCCCACAGGGCCCCTTTCCATGGGCTAGATAATAAAATGCTCTTTGGGTTTTAACTGGAGCTAGGTCCATCCAGCTTTCTCGTGCTTCTGACAGTATTAATTAGATCAACCTGGCTCTAAGAACTATATCAAAATGGCTGTCTTCATGCATTTCGCATTGTTATTCTTTAGTGCGATTGTATTTTGACAGTCAGAGGTTGATTACCAGTTCTGACAGAGCTTTGAATAAGCTACATTTTGCCCATTGGGCTGGGTCCATCCTTAATCACTGACCAAGCAGACTACTGCATGCTTTATACACAACTTGAAATTCATGTATCAGTCTGCTTCAGAAATAAAACTGAAGGGATGCAATTTGTCAGCTATCATGTGGGAAGAGAAGTAAACACCCTGTTAATTCTCTTACATGACTACTATTAAAAGAAAGAGGAAATAAGAGTCTAGCACTCCATTATGTTTTATAGAAAAGCCTTTCAGAAACACTGCTGTTTATAGGGGTTTTTTGTGTGTGTGGTGTTTTTATATTTGCCTTTATGGATAAAAAAAAAGTCCAAAAAATGAGCAGTGTTCTAGTGAAGTATGCTTCAACTGACAGAATCCTTCTCTTAACTTAATGGAATTATCCCAGAAAGCCTCCTTTTCCATAGGCATTTCAGGAGACTGGAATACAGACTTTTCACATTCCGAAGTATTTCATTGGTTTTACACACTAAGAAAATTTTAGGCTGTATTATGTGGCTGTCATGTTCTCTTCTGATCTTGATACACTACAAACCCATAGTAGACCTGTGGTGGTGGATCCTCAGGCAGAGCAGTGCTGCAAATCTCCACAGGGCTAGGCTGCCCATGCCTGGGGCTTCTGTCTTGGATTTGCTGCATCAGGGACAAGTTCCCCATGCTCACTTTGTGAAAGCACTGTTTTGGCTGACAAATGCATACTTAATGATGCAAGCAGCCAAAACTATTATCGTGTAAACTGTCAACCAAGCTTTCAAAATAATTTATGGAGTTCTGTCTTTGGACAAACTGCAACCAAAATGGGAATCTGGGTATACCGCAACTCGTGTCAGTCAGCTTACAAAAAAGTGTGTTTTTGCTTATGAAGGCTGAGAGAGAATCTTTGGCTTCTTGTTTTTTTTCCCCAGGCCAAGAGCATATTTTTCTACAAGTTAGCTCTGTCAGGACTGAATTCAGGATACCTACCATAAAATTTGCTTCCTGATCATTCAGCAGCTTATGTGCCATCCTGTGCCACAACCTGTGCTGGCATCTAATATTACTCAAGAAGATGTGTTTGTCACTTTATAAAAGTATTGCATTTTTAGGATAGCTTTTCTTGTTAGTGTAAAGACCCCTTTACAATTCTGTAATCTTTTCTGGGGAAGTACAGGTTTGTTAAGAAAGTTTATTCTCTTCCATTGCCTGCTACAATCGAAAAAAAAAATCTTTTAGCATTTTAGGAGTATTGCTTAACTTTTAGATAAAGGGATTATTTGCAAGTAAATTACAATTCTCTGAAGACTCTATCCCCTAAAGATCCAGTTATCTAACCCTTTTTCATTAAGAGATCAGAAATGTGTTGGCAGTTGAAGGACAAGGCACAGCATATAGTGCTGTCATTGCCTTGCTCCCTTGGGCCTCATGGGAGTGACTGAAAGCTCCAGAACTTTATAACAAGCTGCTGGCTTTAGCATGGGACTGTCTGTGGTCTATGAAGGGTACTTTTCTCAGAGCCTTCTGTTCACTTCAGGTAAGTAATTTCCTCCATTAGATTTCTTTAATGCAGGGATATTTTTTTTAAGAGATTGCTCAGGAATCATAAAACAATCACTACCAGCTATGCTATATTGTGCAGAGAAAGCAATAGACGCAATTGCTGTTGTTAGTATCTGCTTCCAATAGGACGTTTTGTCATTGGTGGGAGAGATAAATATAAAATGCTAAAGGTGCTTTTGTTCCTCTTTTCTTGGATAGATCACTACAGGCTACAATTTAGAAGATGACCGGTGTGAATGTGTAGCGCTTCAAGATTTCAAGGCTGGAGAACAGGTAGCGTGGACAGTTATCTACATAATTGTTCTTTAATTAAGTTTTATGGGCACTTGGTAATTCCATACAGCGTTTTAATAGCAGAGTGGTTGTGGATTAAGCCCTGCTACTTTACAGTGTTATTATGGTGAGTTAATTTTGTGGGAACATGCTACCAAGCTAAGTGCACATTTTTCAAAATAAGTATTTCCTGTCACTTGGTAGACCCCATCTCCAGAAGAGTTTTGATTCCTCATATTTTAGAGAACTAGTTGGAATATTTAATCACTGGTAAATGCACATATATAGGCACTGAGTTTGGTATTCTGGATGGGTTTAATAACAGGCCATATCAAAAGGACCAAAGGTAAATATGTTTTAGATTTGAGGCATGACTTTGAATGCAATAGCAGATTGTCGAGTCTTTCTTAATGTTGTTGGTTTGTTTGTTAGTCTTCATTTAACAAGAGGTTAAATGCAGTATGGTGGCCAGTCATTTACCCATGTTGTCGTTCCTATACATCGTGAAAATTATGAAAGGACCTAAAAATGTACTTACTCCCTTTGACACAGACATGCATATACACTCCCCTTCATCCTGAAGCAGAAAGTACCAAGGGAGAGTCTTGCAAAGATGCACGAAACAGTTCAGAATCCAGTATTTTGTTCAAAGCTGCTAAGAAACAAAAAAAAGTGTTAAAACTAGCGATGGATTGAAGACAGTGGTTTCAGGAGTATAGGAAATCTCCAGTAGGAGGGTTCCTGTGCTGTGTCAGCAGCCAGCCTAAACCCACAAGTGTAGTAGCACTCCATTTTTCCTACTCATTGTGCAACTGCAGCCAGCATGGCCAGAAAAAGACTTTGTCTATAAAACATCCTGAAATGTTTTGTAACTCAGTCTCTGAGTTACTACCTTTGGAGAGTATTATTTTGCCAGTCTTACACTTTATAGCCTTTTGATTTTTCTTATGTATTGTTACTTTCTTTCTTTAACAAAAATACGTCTGAAATTTTATTTTTAAGTATGTCTTTCCAGAGGCACGTTTATCCTCATTGCTATGCTGAGTTTTACAGTGATTGTATATTTTTTGTGTTGTGCTTAGAATTTGTTATGGTAGTCAAATATTTTCTGTTTTTTCCAATACTGGTATGATGAGTTAAAAGGGGTCTACAGTTTTTCCACAAGTGATCCAATTTATAATTTTCCACAGCTGGCAGTGGATGTGTCACATAGTTGTTCTGGCTGCTCTCTCCAGTTCAGTTATAGAGGCTTCTTCTATTTTGCTTTTATTTTAGTAGTTTCATTTTATCTGGGTTTTTCTTTAATATTTCTGTGTAAACTTCAACTGTTATTGACATCATTAAAGCACTTTAATTACATAATGCTTCAGTCTTTTAATGCACTGTGCAGATGTTATTTCTTACAGTTTCAGCAGGAAGAGGGTATGATCCCTGCTTTCACTACAGGAAATAGTCCACAGAATCTGTCCAACACTGACCTTGAATAAAGCAACTTTCTTGTACCATTTAATTGGTTTTTTTTTGTAAAACAGTCTAAAAATGTAAGAGCATACTGTATAATCTGCACATGATATGTGACTTTTATTTTAATATGAGATGTATCACGGTAGCTTTAAAACTGGAGAGGGTTAGCAACTCTTTCCTTAACCACTGCCTTAACATACCTAGGCAGGTCACTTGTTCATTATAGGACTGTGTTACAGTACAATGTTTACTATAATTTATTGTCAAGCGTAAGCATTTAGTGCTTAGGATAAATAGTTCTAATCTGAAATTAAAAACAAAGAAAGTAAATGCCGTTGTCACTGCTGAACCCATAAGAGAACACTGTGCCTTTCTCTGTAGCTAGAGAAGACTAGAAACTTACAGGTATCCAGAGCATTGCTGTACCCTAGGGTTAAGAAGGGAGTCCTGTAACTGTTGAAACTTTTTCTGATCGACAGTTTCATTATTAAACAAAAGGGGACAATATCCTCTTGATGCTGGAGAAGACAAGTGCTACTCTGACCTCTTGCCCACGTACTTCATACAGCCTAGCCCCAAATTAAACTCTTCTTGGTTATATTTAGGAACTTCTATAATGTGAATTAAGTAACCTATATCCTTTAGATGACGAGTTCAGAGTATAACACAAAAATAAATACTGGCTGAACACATCAGATCTCTGTATGACATACTGTGGTATATATATGCCTTAAGGTAACATCAAAACAAAAGCAAAGTTGATTCATCAGCACTGTAGGTTACTCTTTTGGGTGGACATATAGAGAGGAAAATTACCCCAGAAACTCCATTTCTTTTAATGGGCCTTTCCTGTCTCGGATTTTTTAGTCTTTAAAAGGCGTAAGATCATTGAATGCTTATTTCCATATATGGGTATTTTATGACTCTGAGAAAACAAAGCATTTTTATTTTGAAGTATAGAGTAAGAGCCTCTTCTTTCAAAGTTTCTCAGTTACACAGATACGTTTACATCTACCTCTAAATTGTATTGCCACACTATATACAGCATTTGAATGGATACGGGAAAACAGAGCGTGTTTCTTTCTATAACCAAATATACCTTGCACTCAGACTGGTAACTCTTTCAGGAAATAACTTTCTAATTATGTCAGTTTTGTGAGCTGATCTTAAGCTTTTTTTCCTGTCCCTTCAACTTCTCTTTTCATCCTTCTAGATTTACATTTTTTATGGCACTCGGTCAAACGCTGAATTTGTGATCCACAGTGGTTTTTTCTTTGATAATAATTCACATGACAGAGTGAAAATAAAGCTTGGCGTGAGTAAAAGTGACAGGCTGTATGCTATGAAGGCAGAGGTCTTAGCTCGTGCTGGTATCCCAACGTAAGTAAAACACAATGCCATGGGTTTTTAAAACATTTCCAAAGTACATAGTGTCCAGTAGAGCACATATAAAGCTGTTCTGTGATAGTTTTCTTCAGTGTAATATTTCTCCTGTTTGTATAGCAAATTATAGTTATTGTAATAACATTTACAGAAGTTCTCTGAGCTATATTATCATCTAATTTGGACAATATATAAAGGAAAAAGCCTTTGCTTTAATAACCATTTGAACAAAAACAGAGTAAGGATTAATTTAAAGCAGTCTCTGGGTTTTCTTTCTTTCCTATCCCTTGCAGACATACTATGATGCTCAGTATGCGAACCACAGCATCTTCCTTTAGTCTTTTCAGTCTAGAGGGTACTGTTAGGAGCAGCAGAAGTGAAGCATTGCATTTTCATGAATTTATTACAAAAGCTGTATAAAAATAATTGTAAGTGTAAAATTGTAGAGATAATTGTTCTTTTCAGACACAGGTTAGGGAAGCTTTTTTCCAGTTAGAACTAGTATTACCTAATTTTTAAAAGTTACTTTTGTAACAGTCCATTTGTTGTATACTTGTAAAGTCTTTTGTGTTGAAATGAGTTCAAAGGTATGACAATTGATCTTACATTTACTGTTGTTGTTTGTTTCTTTTATTAGTTCTAGTGTTTTTGCCTTGCACTCCACTGAGCCTCCAATCTCTGCCCAGCTTTTGGCTTTTCTTCGAGTGTTTTGTATGAGCGAAGGTAAGATGTTTTATAAAGATACCCAAACCAAATGTTAATAAGGTTATGTTTGGGAGTTAGTTGTTTGTTTGTTGTTGGCTTTGTGGTGTTTGGGGTTTTTTTTTATAATGCAGGAATGTAATGGACATTTATATAAAACATTAAGCTGGAAGACTGGAGAAGTTGAGGAGTTGAGGTTAAAAAGGGATCTATAAACCAATGAGAAACTCAATCTTTTGCCATGTTGCCTGCGGGAATATTTCAGTAGCATAGGCTAACATAGGCTATTCTATAACTCCTGAAGCATGAGCTGATGTATTTTTTTTTTATGGTTTGTTTGGTATTTTTTTAATCTCCCAGCCCGTTGTGGATGACTGAGCTTTGGAGCTTGATCTTCAGTTCTTAGGTTTAACCATGATTCACAGAACAAAATTATGCAAGACTTGGAGGTTACATGCTTAAAATCATAGCATATTAGCCATCACTGCTAGAGTCACTTAGGTATGGTATTAGAATGTTCTGTACTGTAGGAGAAATATGAAAGAGACATTTCAAAGATGAGTATTTTAAGTATTTTTTGATAATTCATAAGCTAAAACCAAGTTATGTATTTGCAAACTCTTTTCGTAGTGTTTCTCTTATGTTAGGAGCTTGGGGAGGAATATGTGTACAATTAATAAATATTCACTTAATTTATGCATGTGAAACTTCTGGTTAAATGTTTATAATAGCTGCTTGCTGGTTAGATGCAGTTTTGGAGGTTATAGATGTGACAGTGTTTCATGACAATGAATTTCCTTGCAGTTAGGGATGCTGTGCACATGATGTGGATCTTAATACCAGTAGGAATACTGAATTCGTTAGATTTTACCTGTGCTCTATTTGCTGTCTTTAACAGAAACAGCCTAACTTACTTAGTGTTATGCCTTCACCTCATCCTGTCATCCATCTTTTAGAACATAGCAAGAAACTGGAATAGGATAGTTCAGTTGCAAAGGACCTACAGCAATCATCTAGTCCAACTGCCTGACCACTTCAGGGCAGTAAATTCAAGTAAAGAAAGTTCTAGGGTGCTGGTGAGGGGTGAATTTTGGCTCAGAGGACAAGATGTAGTTGGTGGACAGTAATTGCATTTCTCTGATGTGAATAAGCTGAGCACAATCGTATGTCTTAAGTACTGTAGAAGAAAACTATTTGTTGAGAAACTACATGCAAGTGGTCTGTGAAGTTTGTGATAGCTGCTTTGCAGGAGTGAAATTCAGTAATTAAAAGATTAATGGAACTTGTGTAATGTCAAGGAGCTGCTAAACATTTTCTGCTCTGTGTGAGGTTTATTTGATGGATGTCTTTTCTGACCAACTGTAGGGAGTTTCTGCTGCTGAAAAAGATTACCAAAACAATAGGGGAAAAAAAATTCCATTGCCATTTGCACACTCTGTCCTGTTCCTTTTATTATCAAAGTTCACTGAACTCTTTCAAGAATTGCTCTCTTTGGCTTATCAAGCATTATACAAGACATTGTCTTGCTGTTAGAGAGTTATGCTGTGTTTGAGAGGCTATGATACATAAAGTATCTTTATTTCCGTATGGAGCAGAAGGTCGGTCCATTTTCTGCTAATTTCAAGACTTCCAGTTGTCTCTTCAAAGAGAAACCTAGAAATAACCAGCATCTCTGATAATTCTTACTTGAGGAGAGGTGTTTTTTTCTGTTAGCTGCTCAAAGCTATGCTATTAAAAATAAAGCTTTCTGCAGTTTGTCAACTGACAAATGATGAGATTATTTTTTAACAGATTGGTTTTATGCTTATTGCAGAAGAGCTGAAGGAACACTTGATAGGTGAGCATGCCATTGACAAAATCTTCACTCTGGGGAACTCTGAGTTTCCCATTAGCTGGGACAATGAAGTTAAACTTTGGACATTCCTAGAAGCCAGAGCATCCCTTCTCTTGAAAACCTATAAAACAACCGTGGAGGTAAAATTATCATTATCATTACATGTAATTTAAATGTCTGAAATATTCTGTGTTATGATTGTAGGAAAAGATATTTTGTCCCCCATCTTGTCTTTACTAACTTCAATATGAATGTTAGCACATAATTCATTCTGTGCTTTTTAAACTGTAGAAGCAGATTTGCATTATCTAAGGAAAATCAAATCAGATTGCAAAAAGGAAAATTTTGTTAATGTAATTTTGTTAATGTATTTTTTTCTTTGATTTTCCAAATAGAGGTTACCTGCTTTTTCTCTGCAAGTAAAATGGGGAATCAGTTTCAACTTGTTGTCTACTAGTTAGGCTGCAGTTCTCCAGACTGCAAAGAAATGTACTACTATTGCAAGCATATAAGTAAACCTAGATGTTTCATATATTTGTGAAGTATAGTGACTTTGCTTGTTATGCATGCTGATCTGTGTGGAGAAATTTGCAGCTGCTTTATAAATTCTTGACAGACGTCACTGGGACTGCACGCAGACCCCCTCATTCATACATATATCCATTGGCTCAGCCTGAAGAACTTAGTGTGACTTACTGTTAACTCAGAGAGAAGTTGAGGATTTTTTTTTTATTGTGTTGATTCTTATTAACGGTCTTGCTTTTTCTTTTCTAACAGGATGATAGATCCTTCTTGGACACCCATGACCTTACTACACATGCGATAATGGCCATCAAATTGCGCTTAGGTGAAAAAGAGATCTTGGAGAAAGCAGTGAAAAGTGCAGCTGCTAGCCGAGAGTATTATACCAAACAAATGGCAGAAGGAGCTCCGCTTCCTAAATATGAAGAGAGCAATATTGCCTTGTTGGAGAACACTGTGGCAGACTCTAGACTCCCTATTGTGTTGAGAAACCTAGAAGATGTGGAAGAGCAAGAGGACTTAAAGATTGATGAAGCTATTAATGCTGAAGTCACAGAGAATGGGTTTGTAAATGGTGAAAACTCTTTATTTAATGGGACCAAATCAGAAAGCAAAAATCTAAATAAAGAGAAAAGCAACAGAGAGACTGAAGATGCCAAAGAATCTTCTTCAGAAAGTACTGATGAGGTTAAAGAATAGTCCTAACATTTTACTTTCTTGTGAAATTAAATTAGCTGAAGTTTATGAACAGTGCGTTTATGTTGGTGTGTTTCTTTGTTAACATTTCTCTTTCTGCAGAGAAAAAATAGTTTTGCTGCTTTATATAAAAATGAATTTTTAAGTTATTTAAAAGATTTAGCATCCCTTTTTAATTAAGATTGCCATCTTGCTTTCAGGCAAAAACTGGGGAAAGAGGTGCCTTCGGAAGATTTTGCAGCCTTTTGTTGAACCAAATGTATTTTCTTCCTGGGGAAGAATTAAGCTCTTCTATCTGCTGTGCTTTTGTTGTTCTGTCACTCTGACTACCGAAATTAAAAGCTTGCTCTGCCTCCTGCCAAGAAAAGCAGAAGGCAGGACTGACTCGGTATTCAGCATGAAGGTGGGAAAGCAGTACAGCAGAAAGCTGGATAAGAGGATCAGAAACTTGGGAGACTGGAGGAAAACCTGTTTAAAATCAGGTGTGCCAGTCCAGAGAAAGGTAAGGTGGCAACCTTATGATTGGTAGTTTTAAATGTTGATGAGAATCCAAATTGTATACACTTAAAGTGATCTCTGAAGATTTCAGTTTACTTTGTTTCTTGTTTACTGTATAAAAATATCTCATCTTTCTTCTTCAGTCAGAGTTAGGCTGCTACAGTATAACATTCACCAACTTTTAAAGGCTGACTTCTTTTTATTTCCAGGTGGTACTTTTTATTTACAAGGTTGGCAGTTGCTACTGGAGAGTTTGAAAGCAGATAGGCCAAGCCACGGCTTTAAACTGTACTGTTCAAAGTGAGGTCGCTTCCCAGCTGCTTCAGGTTTTCACAGCTAGAGATTTTCAAAGCTACACTTTTGACTAAACCATTACTAAAAGGAAAATACAATTAATATTCCTATCTGCTACTCCTTCCTTTCTCTGTTGCTGGATGTAACATTGAATGTGACATGGTTACCTGATCTTACTCAACTTATCTTTTGGTTAAGATACTAATTGATGCTCTTTTCTTGAAGGAAATGGCAGGCAGGCTAATACATTTTTGGCCCAAGTCCAGACCACAGCCAAGTCTGCATTATGCTTTGCCATTTAGATTGCGTCTCTATCTGATGCACATTTCTTGGAATACCTTCAGAAGTTAAGCAGGTCTACTGTCTCAAGGAGTTTTGGTCACCCTCGTACTATGTTTTGATTTCTAGATGGAAACAATACAATCATAGCACAGTGAAATACCAGAACAAGGGTAATTCCAAGGCTTAACTTTGAAATTACCTGGGTACTGGGAGAGAGGAAGGCGGAATATTTTTATTTTGTGGGTGAATGGAGAGGACTATAAAGTGATTTAATTCTCTTCTCAATATTAAGAACTTTGTCTTTTACCTTTGTGTCCTTAAGTTCAAGATAATGCATAAATGGACAAGCTTGGACAATTGTTTAAAGCTATTGAAATTGTTAAAGGTTGATGTTGCAACCTGCTCATCCAAGATCAGTTGCAGTAAAATGTCTCTTGGCATATTCATGGTTTTATTAGATTTTGCTTCTTTTATACTGCAACTTGGAAATGTGTTTTTGCATAAGTCTTTGGTGCAATACACATGATAAGTAGTGACTTTGGGTTGTCATAGCAGTTTTGGTGTTCAGCTAGTATCAGTGTGGGGAAAATAGGAAGAAAAAATAGTTTTTTAAAGAATATTTCACTAAGAAGAATGGCACATTGCCATTGCACCTTGGATATTGCTTCACCACTAACAAGATGCTGGACCGGTATTTTTGTAACTATATGCTGCCTTTGGTAGAATGTTATGAATTATTGTCTTGACAGTTTAAATGTCATACAAAAGTCATTACATTAAGGTTTTTATTAGGACCAATATTCCATTTCTGTTTCTGCCACTTACATTGCACAACATTGTACTAGATACTATGATGCAATTCTGAAACTAGCCTTCCCTGAAAACTATAACTGTAATTCAGAATTTAAATGCTTTGATTCAACCTGATACACTGTATTTCGTTCCAGTATTTGCTGATATCTGTGGTTTAGCAAAGCCTGTGGTCACCACAGGACAGAATGTGTGGGTTTTCTTGAATAAAATATAGTTCTACCATGTCTACTGTAGTGAGTGTATTCCACAAACAAAACTCCTACCAGCTACCGCTATATCTTTTGGGGTCTGTGGGGAGAGGAGTAACTGTCCAGATACAGATAAAGATTCAAGGAGAAATAGCTGGGGGAAAGAAAAAAGAGTGATTCTAGTAAACAGAAAAGGAAAGTGGTCTGTTAAGCGCATGGTCAAATCCTTGCTCTTCATCTGTTACTGTTATTTAGAAAAATATGTTGCACACAATAATAATAGTGAGTAATTTAATTTTGCAATTTGCATTTTTCCTCCATGCATGTAATGGTTTCTCAGAAGCACTAACCTAAAACTTAAGCTTTTAAAAACTGAGGTGGAAACAAAAAAAATTGGCACTGATGAGCCCTTATTACCATCTGTCATGAAAACAGACCTTTCAAAGCATTTTAAAGTTAACTTTCTTCATAATGTTTGGTTAAGAGGCTGTTCACACTAATCCCAGGCTAAATGCCAAATCTTGCTTCTGTTTAGCTAGCTATCTCAAGTATTCCTGTAAGAAAGACATCACTTGGATTTCTCGGACTGTTCTCCAGAAACAAAATAGGAGGGGGGAAAAAAAACCCTTTTGAATTTTACATGAACCTACCTACTGATGAATCATTTCCCTAACAACCCATAACTCCTTTAGCTCTGTCATGCAAGATGATGTCCATGCAGCCCTGTTGATAAAGTCAAATACACAAAATGGAGCAACAACCTCCACTCTGAAAAAATGCTTTTAAAGTATGTTCAAGTAAAGTATAGTTCAAGTCCTGTAGCAAAGAAGAGCTGAGAACCTTTTGGCTCTGGAGGTAAGATGGTTTAGGATCTTGGCTAAAATAAGTTGTTTTAGCATCTCAATTAAAATAAGTATTCCTTCATTTGGATGTCATGAAAAGGCAGTATAAACAGAAAATCTATGCAGCTCAACAGTAGCTGCATTCTTGAGCCTAATTTGCCTTTAGAGAGAACTGATCATGATGAAGTCATGGAACTTCCATGTTTCAAAGGTACACTGGAAGACTTAGGTTTGGCAAGCTGTTGTTCACATGTTGTTCACATGTTTAGAAACAGTATGTACTATCTGCTGCTGCCACTTCTATCACTCTTACTTTATCGAAAGGCATAGAATCATAGAATAGTTAGAGTTGGAAAGGATATTAAGAGCATTTCAAGTAATTATGAAATATAATTAGAAGTGTTTCAGTCTGACACAATAAAGGTGCTCCCAAGATCTACTGTTTTTTTCTGATGGTACGGACTGAAAGCCAGTCCTTGCTATTTCTCACACTCTATGCTAGACGGGAGTGGTCAGAAAAAAACATTGCTCTTTCAAATTTATCTGGTGAAGCAGCATCTATTCCTTTTTCTCTAGAAGCTTTTTAACTGATCCTTGAAGTCAGATACGACCCATGGCTTTCACATAATTACCATCTATATTTAATAGTTTCTAACATGCTTCCTTCTGAGTGCACTGCTTGCTATATGAACTACAGCACGGAAATTGGTGACTCATGGTTAGAAGAGCTTCCTTAGCCTTTCTCGGATTCTACATCTACTTCCTAACAAATGCCACAAGTTTGGAAACTATGAGGAGGATTTTTCAGTTAAAATACAAAAAAAAAAAAAAAAAATAAAAATCATACTTAAAAAAAAAAGCCACAAATGGTCCTGGGTTCCTTGGGGGTTTGTGTCTCCTTAGGTTAAGTGGTGTATTCAGTGTATTTCAAAACTGAATGAAAGACTGCTATAGAGTTAGTGTACATGACATGAACTTGAGCTTCAGTAACATCAATGAAATCTATACTTTACTTGGTGAAATTTTATACTTTATTTGGTGAAATTTCGCCAAATGCCAAAGCGTGCACCCTGCAGTACCAAGCAGAAACCAGAACACCGCCTTTTTAACATTCTTTGGTAGCCTTTTGCTGAATATGGATTGCTCTAGTACTTATACTCCTGGGTTACCAGTTAACAGGCTTTGAAATATGTTTGAATAAACTGTTTTGTGTGGCAGCATACATTGGGTGGTATATGGTGCTCATGTATTTCTAACCTGATTTTTGCCTATTGTTAGTCTCAAACAGTTATATTTTCAATGTACATAGACATCAAACTTCACTTGTAAATTAAGGAATATCTTTTTTTATCCACATTGGTAGCAGCATGAACTGAACCTAGCAGTTTACATAAGCAATCAAGTTGGTCGTCAGTGTTTGCATTGCCCAGAAAGTGTTGTACAGGCTGTACTGGAGGAGTTGGAAACCAAAAAGCATTTGACTTTTGCCTTTGTGTCTCCTGCTAGGAAGCCATACCAGCTGGAGCTGGTGCCTGTTTTCATCATGAAAGATTAAGCTAGATAGAGGAAAAAAGCAAGGGGGTGTCTTTCCTTAAGTGGAAAACAAAAGCTGGACAAGTGAGCACTACCTAGCTTGTCTCAGATGCAGGAATTGCTATCCTAAAGAATAAGAAATGTAGGAATAATTTCAGCTTGTGTTCAAAAAGAATATCTCCAATTTGTACTGTAATTACTGTGGATTTTTAATCTCACAATTAGATAAGTGCTTCACTTTCCCTAGGAACAGGTGAAAACATTCATTACAAACTGTTGTAATGAGTTAAACTTGTCAATGAGGAACAGAGAGATTAAGTGGCTGCTTGCCTTGTCAGCACAGTTCTGAAGGCAGATCGAGCGCAGTCTGGGTTGGAGTTGCTGTTGCCCATTAACTTGCTCCTTTGCCATTGTGGGAGAACTACTCAGCACTCGGGGTAAGGACAGGCTTTGTGAATCCCCCCATGGAAAGGCTGTACAAAGCCACAGACAGCAGTATGAAAAGAGAAGGTAGTGTTGTACTCAGGACCCTCACCTGAAACGTAATGTGTCTTGATTTAGCAACCTTTGAAATATTTTTGTGTGTAAAAATTATTATATAAAATTGATGAAGCATGGAAGAGGCTTTTGAATCCAAGTCTTCCATGTTACCTTTACAATTTGGATAAACTAGGCAATCATTTTCCAATTAAATCTGGTTCAGACATGGTAAAACAGGTAATGCAGACCACCACAACCTGTGTCTTTCAGCAGCTTAATGTGAATAGGAGTGAAACAGATCTGTAGCTCTTTGAGACTTGACTTTACTTCTTCAGAAAGGTGTTAAAAACCTGCATGAGGATAGGGTATAAAATCTTGCATGTGTGAGCAATGCTGATTTCCTAACTGAATCACTATTACTTATGCACAGATTTAGACACCATCAGAATTAGATAATCTAACTTAAACACTTAGCTTTTTATTTATATTAAACATATTTTATTCTTGAAATAGAGGCCAGCTTGACAGCCCTGAGCACACAAGTCATTTGTCCTTTGAATAGAATCAACAGGGGCAAGAAGCAAGTTCCCTGCAGCATCCCACACATGGCAAGACTGAGAGTAGCTTAATTCTAGCCTAGTCCTTGTTTCACTTACAGATGTTACTGGCCAGGTAGCCTCTTGCTCTGTGCCAGGCTGGTGCCACTTGCCCTTTCCCTAGTTATCCATAGGGGAAATACTGGCTGTCCTCCTGGCTAATTTATCGGTGTTTGACACAGTGATTGAAGGTTTCGTGTTGTGCTGCTGACTCAGATCTGGTGCAAATGGAGTTTGGGGTTGGGTTTTTTTAAGCCTTCTTCTTGTGAATGCAGTTTGATTTAAATATTCTGCAGTTTGTTTCACATTTACAGAAGTTGTCTGTTTCTCCCCTGTCAGGCTGAAATTTGGGAACTGTGTGGGTGTCCTTCATCCAGTAATTGCTTTTTGGTATGGGTGAAGGCAAATTTGTTTCCCTGTACTTGTTCACAATCTTCAGTGCTGTTAGTAACTCAGCTATGGCTCCTAATTTCAGCACTAATAAGTGAGGTGGTATACAGATCTACGGCCCAAAGGTAAGAATAATGTGCTTAAAATTGAATGTCCATACACAACAGGCATGTACCATCAGCCTCCTATGAACTACAAAGGAATTTATAGATTTACTTGAATATCCACAAGAAAGCCCTATTGCCTTGCAGCAATTAATTCAAGTGATTGGATGCTAGGAATGGTTTATTATAATTTCACACAGCTAGTAATTTATTAGGATGGCTGTTTCTTTTGGCATATGTCAAGAAGGTCAGAGTTTAGACTTTTTTGGACATTAACCTAGTCTTCTGAAACTCTGAAGTTCCACTTTTTGGTCATTAATTTCATACATGCTGAGATTGTGACAATTAACCCACTTAATAAAGGTCAAGTTTCAATTTTTTCCAATTTCTGGAACACTTAACTTTATTCCTTCTTGAAAATGGGCAGATACAGAATGATAAATAGTTATTAAATGAGAACGAAGATGTAGTTCTGCTGTCAAGATACTATTGAGCAGTTAGTAACAAAAGGACCAGAACTGCAATGGAATTGAAGTGAAAGGAATAGCCTTAAACAGACTATGGGAAAATGAAATAGAAAGGTATAGATCACAGTAAGCTGTTTAAAATCATTTCCACTAGCATCCTTGTTAACTTATTCTACCTTAGCTTCTAATTATGCAAATCCATAATTTGTCCCTTTAATTATTTTCAGGTACATATGTGGGTTTTTTTTCTACAGCTCTAAAACAGAATCTAACCACAGCTGAAAGGCATAAGCAAGCAAAGTGAATAAGGAAATGGTGGTGACATTTTCACATGACCAA
The DNA here is from genome assembly GCF_963264785.1 of Psittacula echo. Lineage (NCBI taxonomy): Eukaryota > Metazoa > Chordata > Aves > Psittaciformes > Psittacidae > Psittacula > Psittacula echo. The sequence goes on along the minus strand of NC_137739.1, from coordinate 64,587,626 downwards.
AGCCTAGCTGTACTGTATTTTAATAATACCTGGATTTCAATGAGCTACAAGATTAGATAAAAATAAACTCTTGGTTCTATGTAGTCGCATCAATTCCTAATGGATACATTGGTAGGTTGGTTCTGTCACTTCAAAATTAGAACTGAAGTATGCTGTCATTTTTGAAACCTCTGAAAAGTATCTATCAAAAAGCATATTTAGTCATTTCAAATTGCATCATCCATTGAAGAAGTATTTGCAGATGAATCGGACGTAGTAATTTTCTATGTTAATAAAATCATTGAACTTCTAGTATTGTGTCAGTGCCGAGTGACTTTTGGGCATCTATTCTTCAGGTATCAACTAAGATAGTGAGTCCTTCTGGAGCATTACTGCAACAGTTTTATAGGTTGATGCTGAACACTACAACATAGGAATAATATCCAAATCTTACAAATTATAATAATATAGATTGAAAAGAATAGTGTTTCCTGTAAAATTTTTTCATGAAGTAATGCAAGTACTATTACCCAAACCTTAGACAGGGAGGTATCATTGTCACAAATTCTCACTCCTGTTCTGTGGAAGCTGCGGCTTCTGACCAGGCTCACTTCAAGTACGGATGTACAAAGTGTGTGGCAGTATTAACACAGGCACCGGTATAATTGCACAACATTCATATTCTAATATTCTCACTCAAGATTAGATTAAATTATTTTACCCCTGTAAAAAAGTGTGGCTTTTGAGTTTAAAATACTGAAATACAGTTTGGCACTGGTGTGGCTTATTTTTCATGGGAAAGGTTTAGCTTTTGCTTTAAAAACTTGCATTGACCCCAGAGGCTTTTACACACACACACACACACTCTTTAGGTACTCTCTGCCCCTTCTCCATGTGAGAGGAGTTACTAGCCTGTGCTAATGCTGTCTAAATGCTCACCAGTTAGGAGTAATACTTGTGGGACAGATGATTTATAGCCACTTGATTCAAAAGATTTTCAGCTAAAGCTAAATAATCATTTCAAATGATCAAATATCATCTGCCACAAGAAGCAAATACACAGCACGACGATAGTTACCAAGCTTACTCTCAGCAAAGTATATTAATCTTTTCCTCAATTTTACTTTTGGGAGTAGTAATACTGTCTGACAGAACAGTTCACTCATCTTAAGCTGAGTTTCAGGACGCAGCAGCATTTTTCCTAGTGAAATGAGGTTCAACAGGTAGAATTTCAGCCTAAAAATAATGTGCAGTGTTGAGATGGACCTCATGATTTTGCACAAGAAATTAGCTAGCCTTTTCCTCTTCTCTCTCTTTATTAAGAAAGCTATTTTTGTTGTCCATATTGGGCAACTGTATAAAAATAGGCAAGTTTTATATCTTGGCAAGATTAAATGAGAAGTATGTATGTCTTTTTTCATATCTTTGAATATCAAAACAAGGCAAGCCTATTTAGGAACTAGAATTTTATTGCTTAACATATATTTGCATCACGCAGAGAAGACATTCACTTTCATGGCACGTTTTCTCCCAGTGGTTTCCAAATGCCTCGCAGCTCTCACAAGCTGAATTTCTGCAGTACTTTTCTGAGATGAAGGAGCATTATTATGTTTTCTGACATGAAGAAGGGGCTACAATAGGGTGGCAGAGCCTGAATCTGTGGTTCTGGTCACGAGAAACGTTTTCAGGATCAAGTGAAATAGTTTTGTGAACAAACAATAAGATTGTTTCTAGAAAGAGAAAAAGAAGATGTGCCTGCTATTTGTTTTGAACAAACTCTTGCTAAAATAAGCAGTTCATCTTTATGAATAGAAGATCATTAAGCATTGGGGGTTTTTTCTCCGTGGGCGTGGATTGGGGGACGAAAGGAATGTTGCAACAGTAGTGCTAAGCCTCCCCAAAGAGAATACATAATGGTACAGTCTGGTCATCCTATTTCTGAAAAGATATAAAGAATAAAATATAGACAACAAAAAACAAAGTGGAGCTTCTGCATGAAAGATCCTCTGAAGACTTTAAGGTAAAGAGGAGTTGTGATACAGATACACGTAGTAACAAAAAGTGGTGTAGGGGAAAGCATAGCTTGTTGATTTAGCGACAAAAGTGTTCTCTCTCAAATGTGTTGGTCTAAACTGCACAAATCTGCAGGAAAGTGTGAGATTTAGCATGTCTTCCTCATGCAGAAAACTTCTCAAAACATTGGATCTGTCAAAACATCCTATTTTGATGTTTCAAGGCTGATTTGTTAAAGGAACAAAACATGGGCAGTGACGCAATCTCTTTGCACTTCCCTACACGTTACTTAAGTACTTAAATTACTTAAATGTCAAGTGTTAAGAGTTTCACAGAATCATAGACAGGTTTGGGTTGGAAGGGACCTTAAAGATCATCTATTTCCAGCCCCCTGCTCTTGTTGGTCATCTTCAAATCTGAAAAAATTATGGAAAGCTCAAAGAATGCTGAGTCCCATGAGGACAGTCACCAGCCAGGTAGTGCCCTGCTTTAGGGACAGACCTTCTTCACAATCTCATGCACGCTTACGCAGAAAATCCATGTGGAGACAGCAGCTCATGGTTAGCCACAAGGGCCGGAAGAAAACCATGCCTCTTTGTTCACAAAAGCAACTTACATTTAAAATCTCTGATTTGGGCTTGAAATGACCTTTTAAAAAAATTGACCTTTTAAAAAGACCCTTTTCAAAGGCCCTTTTAAAATACTTCAACCCATTTCTTCTAAATACTGAAGTAAAAGATTCAGAATTATCAATATCTTAATAGTTTTTTATCCTCTGCTGCAAATGGTCAGGAATGAATTTCATTGCAAATTGAAGAACAAACTAGGATCTGAATTGGAAAGTTGCTTTCTGGTCCAGCCCTAGACTCATTTGTAGAATCACAGAATAGAATCATAGAATAGTTAGGGTTGGAAAGGACCTAAAGATCATCCAGTTCCAACTCCCCTACCATGGGCAAGGACACCTCACACTAAACCATGTCAACCAGGGCTCTGTCCAACCTGGCCTTGAACACCTCCAGGGATGGAGCATTCACATCCTCCCTGGGCAACCCATTCCAGTGCCTCACCACCCTTACAGTAAAGAACTCCCTCTTTATATCCAATTTAAACTTCCCCTGTTTAAGTTTTAACCCACTACCCCTTGTCCTGTCACTACAGTCCCTAGTGAAGAGTCCATCCCCAGCATCCTTTTAGGCCCCCTTCAGATACTGGAAGGCTGCTATGAGGTCTCCACGCAGCCTTCTCTTCTCCAGGCTGAACAGCCCCAACTTTCTCAGCCTGTCTTCATACGGGAGGTGCTCCAGTCCCCTGATCATCCTCATGGCCCTCCTCTGGACTTGTTCCAACAGTTCCATGTCCTTTTTATGTTGAGGACACCAGAACTGCACACAATACTCCAAGTGAGGTCTCATGAGAGCAGAGTAGAGGGGCAGGATCACCTCCTTCGACCTGCTGGTCACGCTCCTTTTGATGCAGCCCAGGATACAGTTGGCTTTCTGGGTTGCGAGCACACACTGAAGCCGGCTCATGTTCATTTTCTCATCAACCAACACCCCCAAGTCCTTCTCTGCAGGGCTGCTCTGAATCTCTTCTCTGCCCAACCTGTAGCTGTGCCTGGGATTGCTCTGACCCAGGTGTAGGACCTTGCACTTGGCATGGTTAAACTTCATCAGGTTGGCATCAGCCCACCTTACAAGTGTGTCGAGGTCCCTCTGGATGGCATCCCTTCCCTCCGGTGTATCAACCGAAATCTCAACCTTCTCTATGTAGGAGCACCAGGGGCAGTCTGAAAGATGGAGAACCCCATACTGACCCAATAAAACATAGTTGACTGCTGACACTTCATACTATAGCAAAAAAGCCAACAAACTGAGGAGGAGTCTGAAAAAGCAAAGCATTGGTTTACCGTCTCAGATTTCTGTTAAAGGAAATAGACAAAATTAAGAAGATAATCAGCTCTTCCTAAGATTACAAGCACCCTCTCTCACCCTAAGATTACAAACAGATTCAGATTGAGGGATAAAGGTAGAAACTTATCCCATGGGCAGGTAATTACGCAGTTCTCCAAGGAGCAAGTTTTTTGCATTGCTTTTGATGCTTTTTCTATGCACAACAGAATGGAAGTTCAGTGGTCTGAGCTGGATTTCCTACATTCCTCGAAAGACCAGTCAGACCGAGTCTTTGATAACAGACTCATCAGTTTGGCAATATGGAACTTGAGGAAGTGTGCATAAGTTTCCCTCCTATTTTATTTGAACCTTTTTTTGAAGATCAGAGCATACTCACAATTTTTATAGAACTTCTAAATCATTAAACCTGCTGCATATGATTATAAATGGCTTTTGTAGTCTGCTCAGCTTTTTCATATGCTGGGTTTAAATCAGGTAAACTGGAATAAATGCAGGCTCCTGACTCCCACCTGATTTTTGATATCCCCATGAACACTTACTGGCAAATTGAGTTAACTCTCTACCACTTGAAATAGCCACTAAATAAGGTCCACATGCTTTTCAGCTTTCTGACCTTTTTGGTCCAGTTACAAGTTTAATGGAACATGTAAGTCGTATACCAACCTCAGTAGGGGTTGATATGACTCTCCCTCATCTTCAGCCTTCAGAGGCCCTTAGAGAATACAGCTGCTTTGGTCAGCAGACATTTGGCTATAGGACCTCACCAGTTATTAATACAAAGGAGGGGAATATGCATAGAGCACGTGCCACTGAGGCGGTCGAAGTCTGAGATGAAATAATCCAGGTAGAGCAATAGTAATGAGTCAGTTGAAACTGTAATCTCAAGCACAGAAATCTTAAACCTAATAAGCCTAAAAACCTGATGTGTGTCAATTTTCCTGTTTGTTTAGGTTTGCTGGGGTTTTTTAACATCTTTCATATTTGCAAGATCTTTAAAGACACCCGTGCCCTCTCTGGTAATGGGATAAATACGGTACTTACTGGAATGAGATCTCATTTTGTTCGGTTTCAAACCAAGTAAGTGGTTTTCGAAAGTCTGTAAAGGGATTTACCTCCAAAGCTAACAAACCAGCCATGGAACAAAGGGAGAATAGCCCTTGTTTGAAGTCAGTGGCTACCAAAACACAGTATATTGGCACTCTGAGTGCCAGTTTTTCCTTTCCTAAAGCATGCTGCAGTATTCTGGAGCAAGTGCCTCATGTGGTGGTGCAGGATTTCTACCTTTGCTGTCTCTCTTTCCCCTTTCACTGACATGCAGAGAAAACTACAGCACGGACATGCTGCATCACTCTCCATACCTTCAAGCAGAGTTTCAGATGTATGTACTGCTTCTGTCTGGTTCAGGTGGGTCATGAGAGAAGATTATTTCATTACTAAATGTAAGAACTGCAGAAGACCCAGTCTTAGCTGAGTCTCAGGCCAGGACCTTAGACATGGGCTCCAGATTATCCCCTCAGCCTGCAGCAGGGAACAGCTGACTAAAAGTGCATCCAGAAGTGCCTAACTTGAGACATGACCCAGCCAAGCTCACAAGGTAGGGGCATCCCTGATTTCAGCACAAATTATATTCCCCTTATTTGAAAAAGGACCTGACCATGTCCTGTGCTTTCTGAGGGGTCTGGAAAAAAACAACAAAAAAACCCCCCACTAACTCAACAGCAAGCTGTTCTGTTGTGCTTCTGGCTGAATCTCATCAGGCAATGGCTGGTGCCACGTTCAGAGCACTATTTCTTAATTCTCTCTCCTTCACTTCATACTTATCTCACTTTAGAGAGTGTGAAATTTTTCAGTTCATTATGTTCTGAACTGTTATTTAATTGGAGCCCGTAATGTGCAGTCAGTATACACTGCACACAGTCATTTAAAATATTCCAGCAGTGCACATTTTTTATAAGTGGTTCAATTGGAAGTGATCAAGGTTTGAGACTTGCAGCCTATAAAGGCTTCTGCTGTGGAAATGTGAAGTGCTGCTCTCAATAATTTCAAACTGCTTCCTAAGCAGGCCTTCTGTTCTGACTGTCTTAAACTGCAGCATAATTTCTCAGCGTGGTATGCCCAGAACCTCCATTTAATGTCTCGCTCAGAAAGGAGCCAGATTCGACAGAGGGTTTGACAGAGCCCACTAGCTGTAGAGCGTGGTGGGAGCCCTTCGCCTCTAAACAAAGAGGTTGGGTGGGAGATTTTTATTTCCCTCACCCCATCTTGTCCAGAAGTACTGGAACCGTGTGACTGCCCTTTGCTCTGCATGGTGTCTGTCATGCTTGCAGCTTTGTCCTCAGTTCCATGAGATCTTGAGTGTGACTGAGATAAGAGCACGAAGTCTCTCTAAATGGATTTCCTCCAGCAGTGCACTCTGAAGCTCCAGTATTGTAAAGGAGGACGACACCCTAGAAGAAATTTAGGAAGAACCGCAGCATTAAGAGCTCATATCAGAACCAACTGCAGTTTCACTGCCACGGAGTGGAGCCGTGGTGAAGAGAAGGTACTACCCAGGGATCAGGGGCAGCAATGCAGCTATTTAAAGTTTACTCTGCCTGTATTTTGGACATGGCTGCAACCTATGACAACACTGACTGCAAACTTAACTTTCTTCCATCTCCTACAACCTGTGCATTGGTGATAAAAGGATCTATGTCAGGGGAGGGTCGTCTGTAATCTTCCCCAGCCTGATTCTGTGCAGCAAAGGAAAGACTCTACTTGTGAGAGAGAAAACGAAGCTCACCACCTCCCTTCTCCTGCTCCTCAGAGCAAAATGATACTCAGGGATTGCTAGCTGTCTGTTGTGGTGGGGCAGGATGGTGACAGCTGCAGACAACACCGTGTACCACACAGAGAAGAGCCTCCACTATTTTTCAGCATTCAAATTTAAAGCCGAAGATGAGTCAGAGATTCCAGTTTTATTGAAAATGCATGGTAATCTCTAGTAATGACCTAGTCTAACTAAAGAACAAGCACTTGTTAAAGGTCATTTATCTGAGTAGCGAAAAGTGTTCATTTTCCAAGCGCTGTCATCTTCTACTTTAATTAACATCAGCCGTGTATGCTGTTGGCAGTGGCTTCAAATATTGTAGCATGGGAAGACTGGACTTCCAGTGACATTTTTAATGAAAAAATGTAAATCATCTCTTGCGAATTGTATAATCAAGGTGTTCATTATCTAACCCTGGACTGCAGAGGAACACCTACAGAAACAACCTGAACTCCGTGAATTTTGGATAAGTCTGTTGAAATGAGAAGTCTTGCAGACATAACCCAGGAGCTGCTATCAGCTGGGGATGTGTCTGAAGAGGCATGGCCAAAATAGCAAAAAAAGACCATGAAAAAGACCAATGAAGCACGAAGAGGCAGAATCTAACTACTGATGTTTAATGGAAATGTAGAACAAGTACCTTAGGAATCTGCATATTTGGGAAACTCCTTCTGTGAAGATCTTTCTCCTGATCCTGTAAAGAGACTGATGAAAGCCCTGACAAACAAGCATACATCCTTTCCAGAATGCACTAGGAGTAACCACTCCAACTCTAGATTTACACCTTGAGGCTGGAAGGGTCCAACTAGATCACTGACCCTGATCTCCCCAATTGCATCCAGTTACCTCGTACTCATACATACTGTGCATTTGGCTAAGACAATGGCATCCAATGTTGATACAAAGATAAGAAAAGATGATTGATTCTGTTGTTATTCCTGGCAGCTTATTTCAACGTTTGATCATTCTCACTTTCAAAAAAAATATTTTCCTATTGCTTCAGGTCCTAATGGTAGATTTTGTACTGCTTCGTTTTGCTGGATGCAAAAGTGCTCTCTCTAGTCTCTGGAAATTTCCGTCCATGAATATACTTATAAAGAATAATCCAGTTTACCTTCCAGGCTTCTTCTTTTGATGAGATAGGCAAAGGAAACCTCTCATTGTAAGCTGTTTCCTTCAGCCTGAAAGTCATTTTGAGGTGTACCTTCTGTGTTCCTCTCATTTTTCAGCACTCTTCAAAGATTTCTCCACTGGAATATATGTAGGTACTTGTAACACCCGGGCTGTTTATAGTGGTATTTATGTTTTTAGCCACCATTTCTTCTGGTCAAATATCAAAGTAGTTCTCTTCATCTTAGTGCTTCTTTGAAGTTCCCATTGAGTTCCATGCTCATCGTTTGAATCACTACTATCAATGATATGGTTTCGACAGTTCACAGGTGGACCCTGTATTCTGATTTCTAGCCATCTGGCTTTGAATTCAGGCATGTTAAAAGTTCTCAGGTTTTGTGATACCATTTTAGCAAGAAGATTGGACCATAACAAGAGCTCCGTGATCATCTTCACTTATGACTGAAATTGTTACATCTTCAATTCTTTTTTCAGACTAATTTTCTATTTCCTTATTTCTGTAAGTCCAGTGTTGTTTTGGGGGGTTTCTTTGATCTTCCTAATTTCATGTGCTGCATGCCATGTTCTGACAAGAAGCTCTATAGTTAAGTTTAATGTCTTCTGGAATATTTTTACTTACACAGATAAAAATAGGGACATGTTCTCCAGTACATTTTTTTGGAACAGAGATCGCTAAACTCCACACTTTTCACATTTAGTCATAATTTTGGAAAAACAACAGTGCCAAACTGCTTGCAAAGTTTGTGAAGCTCAGCTCCAAATTCAGTTTTCCCAATAGTGGGATGAGTCAAAGCTTGTCTCTCCAGGTACCTTCACTTTTTACTGTGGATGAGGACTATATAGCATGGGTGTTCATGGCTTTTGTTAAATACGTTCATGCTCAGCAGTCAGTTTGTACAGCCCTTCAGTAAGGAAGAACATGGATCATCTGCACTAGGCAATTCTCGAGGCAGGCTTCTCCTAGAAATGGTCTGAAAAGACCACGGCCATTCATACAAATGTGGGATCTGATCTGAGTGGGATATTGCCAAGCCACACATACGTGGAGAGGAAGCGCAGCCCTGCCACCTTTCTCTGTCCTCAGCCATGCTTTTCATTTTGTTCAGATATTACTTTTCTCAGTGCCTACTGCATTTTCTTCCAGCCACCCCACTGTGTACCTGCCACCACAGATGCTATAGTCTTTGTCTTTCACTTATGTCTTTCACACACACCCCACACAGAATCTAAACACAAAACCAGGAACCCAGGTGATGTAAAAGTGTGAAGTATTTCTGGTTTTTGCATTCACATTCTGGTGTGCACACAAGGATGTCAGCTTGTAGCAGGTTCTTGGGATATGGAAAATGTGTACTGGTAAGTTTTGCAAACAGCTGGGAAAGGGAAAAAATAATGCTAATTATTTGCACCATTCTGATGCTGGAAGTCACTGGCAGATTGATAACCTGTCACACTAGAAACAAATCCCAGAATGCTCGTAGCCTAATGGCCTGTCATTGTTTTGTGTGAATGTTACATTCCACTTTTCCTAATCCTAATGACAAGTCAGCAAGTGAGAGGTGTAAAGCTCTGGAAAAGAAGATTTCTAAATGAAAGATCACAACTCCTTCCAGTGCATATGCCCAGTTAATATTCAGAACCCCTGAATCATGCTATGGACAAAATGAGCTTATCTTCGTTTCACCATGAGGTTGTATTTTTACTCAGAAACTTGCAGTGAAGATCTCAATGACAGATTTATACAGCATTTAAAAAAAAGTGTCTTGGAAGAAGTCTGAACCTTGTTTGCTTAGAATGAAGTAGAATCATTATTGACACTCTTGAGATGAAAATTGCTCCCCACTTTCCTCCAAAGCTTAAACTAAATCAGTAAATATTTTCTTTTTCTTTTTTTTTTTTATAGTTCAATATAACTCTTTCTATTTTGACTTAAGTCTATTGCAACTACCTTGTGTCTGAATCATAGAAGTCTTAGTATTTAATTACCCTAGAACAGGTACCCTAATTCCCAAGATGGATGGCATGCTTACTGTATCCAGGATGGGCAGAAACCTCTGTATTAGTAAGTTTAGTTTCCTGAAGCTATGGGGCTTATATTTATCTATAACCCATTCATAAACTCATAAAGTTACAGTTTAAACCCTTGGTCTCACTGCTCAGTACTCTGAAGTTGCTTCCCAAAGCCCTGTTGACATGGATGTGAAGAGTCGGTTCCTTCTGCTGTTGAAAATGGGGTTTCTCTCCAAAATACCAAGAATTATTTGAGAGATATTGCTGTCTTACATGCAACTTGTTAAGCCTGAGGCTGGTTTTATAGCGAGAAGAGAAAACACAGTCAAAATGAAGTGAATGAAAGCATATATCTGCACACTGTACTTACAGGTGCAATTAAAGAAGAAATACAAGTTCTGTGAACTGTGACCTACCCACACCAGCTTCACTTAAACTTTTACCTTCACACTGCTTCAAGTATCATCATTTGGCTGATTTGTGTGGAGTGAGCTGCACAAAAATACATGTTTACAAAGAGTAAGAAGCCTGTGTACTCTTCCCTAGCAGGGGTGTGCAAAATCATAGAAACATAGAATCATAGAATGATTTGGGTTGGAAAGGAGCTTAAGATCATCTAGTTCCAACCCCCTGCAATGGGCAGGGACACCTCACACTAAACCAGGTTATTCAAGGCCCAGGTTATTCATCTTTGAACAGTGCCGGGGATAGAGCATTCATGGCTTCCTTGGGCAACCTGTTCCAGTGCCTCAACACTCTCACAGCAAATTTCTTCCTTGTATCCAACCTAAATCTCCCCTGTTCAAGTGTGAACCCATTACCCCTTCTCCTATCACTACAGAGCTGTATTATGTAGATTTTTCCTGACTTTGTTTAACCTGCAGATTTCAGTAGACCCTTTTGTTAATACAGCCTAAGTTTTAACATCTGTAAATGCTTGAGCTGTCTAGGAACCAAGTTACTCAAGGTTCTTGAGCAAAGTATAAACACCTTGCAGTGGCTCAGCTGACAAAACAACCACTGTGTGTGGAAGGGATGCTGCCTGGGAGTAGAAGGCACATTGAGGGCCAAGTATCCCAGCTCTTCCACTGCCCTACCCTGTGATCTTGAGAAAGGGCTCTGTTTTAATGTGCCTGCTTCTCTGCCTATAAAAAGGCATTTTGAGCTAAGTGTTTTGAGAGTAATAGATACTCTGAAAACCCATCTCAATGCCCAGAGATTCCCTGGAAGGACTGAGCTAATTTGGCATCTAGGATGTAGCAGAGTGAAGCCCTGTTGGTAATATAGTGGTTCGACAACACAGGTAATACTGAGAAAAAAACACTATTCAAATCTCTGCAGTTTCTTCTACTTGTGACTGGTGAGTTTAGGCTTCAGGCTATAGTGCTATTTCATGAAATGAATAAGGAATGAGTGTGCTGAACTATGACCTGAACTCCCTCACACATTAAAATGGGCAACAATATTTGCAGCCGAGTGTGAATCATGGTACCATGTACCATGGTGCCACACACCATGACAAATCATGTCATCAGTGACAAAATAGCACAACGATACTTTGTGGAGACAAGGCACTGTGGACCTTCATTTCAGAAATGTCGTCCACTTACACTGCCAGCCCAGTCCTGAAGAGCTGCATCTGTTTGACTCCCCTGGTTAAATCCAGAGGCACTGGTTGGAACCAGTGGCTGTGGCCAGGCTGACTTCTGAGGAGCCACACAATACCTCTCCAGCACCAGCAACACCCCACTGAAGGGGATGCAAACAAATGTGGTGCTTCTAGTCTCAACACTTGCATTTACCTGAAATAATTAGCTGAAGAGAAAAAAAAATGCCTTCTATACTTGCAAAGCTGGGAGGAAAGGAAGTGCATCTAAGATTGCTCCAAATGAAGCAGCGAGGCTCAGAGGAACCAGAGACCGCTGCTTGTATGCTGCATTCCTTACTCCTGAGACAAGTTTATGAAGGAATGGAGCGTCTTTAATCATTTAATTTGGTTAATTTAAAACTACATATGCATAATTTATTTACAGAGAGGTAAAACCCTCTAATTCCCGCATTTATTATTGTAACACAGTATTAGAGTGATTTTTTTTTTTACTATTGCAATCTGCACACTGTCTGAGGGAGTTAGTGTTGAATCGTGCCTGAATGAGTGTGTTTGAGGGGCTTTGAGACTCCAATCTATACCATCCTCCATAAATTATGCACATAACTTTCCAAAGGCGTTGCAGATATTATAATACAAATTAATTTACAGGGCTTTTATTCCCAGCCATTGTTTTATGCCCCTTATCTTAAAGGGAAAAAAAATAAAGACTCCTATTTCCCACTCCACACTGTAAGGGGGATTTGGTATTGGTGACACTGCAATAGTGCCTTATGTTGAAGGCGCATTTAGCTCATTCACAGCAAAACCCAGGGAACCTGTCTTGTTGAAACTATCTCCAAATACTATTTATGCAATCTATTCATGTAAGTGGGACACCTTTTCTAATTCTAGCTCATGGGAATTTAATTGCCAAGTTTGAGCCTTTGTCAGGATATCTATCACTTTTCAAGGACTTTATGGATGGATAAAGAATTCAGTGAGGTCCAGATCTTTTACAGGACTTGACAACTAATTCTGACCTTCTCGATGTGTAAAACGTGAGCCCTGGAAGACCTGGCTGAGGCAAAGAGAGAGAATTGATTCCAGAGCTGCCTCCTTCCCAGGTAGCTTTAAATTATGTTCCAGCCTGACCCAGAAGGTTTCTCCAATGTAAGTATCAGCCCACTCACCTTTAGATAGCTGAATTTTCCCTCATTCTTTTTCTGACCCAGGCTGTACTTTGAGCAGACAGCTTCACTGAAGGCATTGTGTGTCCACCATAATGCCTCTCATCACTAATTCACAGTCCCCTGGTATGTATGAAAGCTTAAATTATTTCCTACAGTGTGCATTAGCTTGCACATGTCTATGCTGAATTTCATCTTCCATCATGCTGTCTGGTCAGGTCTTGCTGGAACACATCGTAGCTCCCCATAGTTTTGAGTAACCTAAAAAATTCTGTGTCATTCGGACATTTTGCTAATTCACTATTTACATACCTACTCCCAGGTCACTAAGAAACATCTCTTGCTACAAACTTTGGGCTGGCAGGCATAAATTCTTAATGTGTATTGAGGCCACGAGCCAATCCAGGACTATTTTTTAGTTTGATTTATTTGAAGTAGCTTTTAATGGCTTATTAGTAGCTGTTGAAGGCAATGAAACCTGCAGTAGCATTACAGGTTTTGCTTTCTATAGCTGGGGTTGCCACTGAAGACAGCAGGGCTCACATTGTGCTCCCCACTACTAGAAGATAGCTCTTTCCTAAATCTGTGTGGGATGTGAGCCTCTTCCTTTCACTGTATTTTTCCTGTGCGGGGAGGATAACAACTCCCAAAGGCTGCAACAGCTAGCCGCGGTGCAGAAGTATGTGTCTCTATTCTAGGAAACTGGGTTGACCTATTCCCCTGCCTGTGCCGTGGGGGCTGGCATAAGAGAAGGAAACAGGCTGACAGAGGCAGACAAGAGCATGCAGTGGGATAGGGAGGAGGAGTGTGGGCCAGTCCTGCCTGTTGTTGAGCCTCCCGCTAAGGTTATCTCTCCTATCCCTGCTTGTGCCATGAGGCAGTTACTGACTTGCCCCTCAGAGTAGCTCCCTGTCTGCTGTCCCTGGAAACGCTGAAGGCAATACGGTCATATGGCTCTTCTTCCCAAAGATGAGATCCTTAGGACTGATGGACCATGTTGAGCACAGCAAGTGCACTGTCTAACGGTGTTCCTTGGGAAGAAAGCATGACATGGCCTCATTCTTTTACTGCAGGATGCACCTCAATAGATTCATTTAATCCACCTGCCTCCTCACCTACCACTGTAGAAATGTTATATTTTACTACATAAATACCCTCCATTTCTCCCTAATGTGCTGTCAATACTCCTAAGTGACAAAGAGGGAGGTGCTGTGGGGTACTGGTTGCTTTGGATGGAAAGGAGGGGATCTGGACAATGTAGGGGATGTAGGAGGTAAGGTCAGATTTTGGAATTTTAAGTAGAATTTACAGAGGAGAAATCTCCTTTTTCTCTGTCCCTTGCACATGATCTCACATGATCTAAAACAGTTGGGGGTCATGAGCATTCCTGGCAAAGCCAGCACCACACTGAAAAGGTTACCACCAGTTTGTGCTGGGATGTGCAACAGCAGCAAAGGGAAAGCAAGAGCTGAACACTTAAACAGAGAATTGTTGGCACAACAATGATGCTTTGTGGACAGCATTAGGATGATACCTATTTCTCACTGGTATCTGTTGTTCTAGGATATATGCAGGCTTCAGTGTATGAGAGTGATTTGGCTTACGGTTAGCAACACTTAGAAGGTTATCTCTCCAATCAGAAGAAAAGAGACTTTTAATTACCAGCACAGTAAGACTATCAAGCTGGGGCAAATCCTATGTTTAATCCTGTGCTACTGATCTGGGGTTTTAACTGGTTCAGATTCTTGTCTTTGGCTGTTCCCTCATGAAATCACTTCCTGTGCTGGATGTTTTTGGTGGCATCATTTTGCAATAAAAGGATGGAGGGCAGAGAAATATTTGACTCTCAGGCTGAGCATGCTTGGGAAAATACTGTTCTTCCCACAGCCCCCATCTGAACATAGAAGAAGGCCACAGAGCTGCACAGGTACCTTCACAAACCATCACTCATTCATACTGTGCAAGGGGCTGGCATTCCCTCAGCCACCAGCTCAGGCCTCTGGTCCTGCTGGGGAAACAGGCAGCATAAAGCCCCCTCATGCTGTCCCAGCATCACGCCAGGTAAAGACAAAGGAAAAGTCTCTGATTCCAGCTTGTCAACACCAGCATACAGAGCAATGCTTGTTTGAACTTCTTCCTTTGGTGTTCACCCTGTCGCACGTGGGCTGCATTGATTCAGAGAGCTTTGGCAGTGAGCTAACGAGCAGCGTTACCTCTGGGTGGGGGCTGCTGTGCTGCAGGTGCTGTGAAGGCATCTGCCTCCCCCAGATCATGTTCAGTCACCTGGTTTCCAGCCCGGAGGCTCAGGACAGCGCTGCCTCAGATTACATCTCCCGTGTCATCCTGCACCTCCTCACCCTTTCCACCCTCCTCCCAGTCCTCCAGCCTTTCCTCCCGCCCTTGGCCACCCTCCTGCTGCCTCTCCGCCCCTCTGGCCATCCCCACTCCCCTGTCTGCATTCCTCTCCGTCTGCCCTGTTTGCCTCCAATCATAGCACCTAACAGACCCTGCTTTTCTGCAGAGACCAGGGCAATCACCTACAGCTCTCCACAGGGCGCTGCATCCCAGGGGGGAGCAAGGCCTTTTTCCCTCCTGCTGTGTTTGAGGTGGCTTGTAACTCTCCGGGGCCTCCATAAACACTGGAGCCGGCTCAGGGATCTTGTTTAAAGGTTGGGGAAGTAGGGTAGGCAGGTTGGGGGTTGCCTCGTTAAAAAAGGGTCGACTTTGGGGTCTGCAACTAAGCAGGGAGGCAGTGGGAAGAGGAAGAAGAGGCAGGAAACTGAACAGTAGGGTGTGCTCGAGGCTATTTGGGAGCTGTGGTTTCAGGTGTTAGCTCAACCATGAAGTAAAACTGCCTCCAGCACTGCCCTGTCAGGGCATGGAAATGTGGCCAGCCCCAGCTCAGGGGTAACATAAAGTCCGTTTCCTTCCCATGGTGCCCGGGCAGGCCTGCCCTTACTTGCTTTGCGGAGGGCTGCGAGCCCTCCAGGGCGCAGAGCCTCCGGGCTGTGGGATCTCACCATGCAGGAGCTCTGCCCAGCTCCTCTGCCCCGCAGAGCTGGTGGGACCGGGCCAGCTCAGCTTCCCCAGGCCCCGCCGAGCAGCGCGACATGGGGGGTGTTTGCATGTCGCTGGGGCTTTCACAGCACTTGGGTTTTGTTAGAGGAGGAGGAGTTTCTCCCTTGACATTTTCACAGCTCCGGAAGGAACAGGAGGGATTGATGACTCTGAGCACAGCAAAGACAAAGAGGTGATCCTGCCCTACCAGGCTTTGATAAACCCAGGCAGCCAGCCACCACTTGTTCTTACAATCCCTCACTCCCACATATGCACAAGAAACACTATTATGGGGCCTTTTCAACATTAGTGCATGCTTATTAACTGATGTGCCTTTGTTTTCGCTTAAAAACCTTGTTTCTAAACCTCTCCTTAAAACTCGCCGTATAGATGCACAAGCATACGTATTTTTCTCTCAAAGAAATCAGATCTGTAGCATTTGAAGGGAAAAGTAAAAGACCATTTTAAGCTAAATCATTTTTTTTCTTTGTACCATTTTCTGTTGCCAGATAACTCTTCTGCTATTAATTTCGCAGACATTGTGCTCAGTTTCAGTAGCCTTCACAGGTCTCTTGAGGTGTGTTTGGGCAAGTTTTTTTGCTACCAAAACCCTCTTCATTTTTTCTCGGAAGCACAATGTTTGCACCTCGCAAACCTGACACTGGCACTGAGGCACAGATTTGTAAAGGTATTTTGGCATCTCCCTCCCAGCAAGTCAGACTCAGAGATTCAGCTTTTCCAGTATGATAGTTTGCTCTTTTGTTGGGTGGATTTTCCTTCTCTTGGAGGAATGGCAAACCTGAATTGACTTCTCTGAGAGCAAAATCACAGGAGCATAAGGCAAAATCCTTTCCAAATAGCACCTAATTAGCTCTTGCAGATGCCCAACAGGGAAATCAGGCACTTTAACCCATTTTCTCCCCACAAACTTGCAGGTAAAGCAACTGCATCAGAATATGAGAACACACTTCTCATTCAATGGGATACCTACCTGGCTGGATGCAGCAACATGCAGATGGGTTGAAGAATATGTGGCACAGTGGCTTCCTAACAGGACTTAACGGTTCCCAACACCTGAGAGCTTTTCCAGCACTAGCTCAGTAATTATGCAACATGGACAGGCCTACTTTTTTGCAATTGCTTATGCATTTCACTGTAACTTTGCAAAATGATCAAATGATTGAGATCTAGAAAGTTCATGCTTTCTGTTCTGTCTTCAGACTGTTGCATGACACTATTGTGCAGTTTAGACCCTTAGTGAAACTAATTCTGTTTGCTGCTGTCCTGCCTAGAGAGCTATGGAGAACAGGACCCCGTTGTGCTAATTTCTGGATAAGCTTATAATGAGAGTCCCCATACTGACAAATCCATTATATAAATGGAAAAAGAGACCCAGAGAGAGCAGGGACACAAAAGGGAGCGAACAATACAGGAGCCGCAAATATCGGGTCAGTGAGGCTCTGAGCTTCAGAGTGTCCTGCTCTCACTTGAGGCCAGTCACCTGAACAGTTTTCACAGGGGTGGGAGTCTGTTGGATGCCCAAACCACAGCTGAGACTGAAGCTCAGCATCTGTATGTATTCAAAGGGAATATCAGGCCTGAGATGCTCTGCTTG
This sequence comes from Psittacula echo, assembly GCF_963264785.1. Classification (NCBI taxonomy): domain Eukaryota; kingdom Metazoa; phylum Chordata; class Aves; order Psittaciformes; family Psittacidae; genus Psittacula; species Psittacula echo. The sequence goes on along the minus strand of NC_137739.1, from coordinate 64,570,321 downwards.
CTGTGTCCTGTAGGATGCTGCATCATTTGTGCCAAGCACTTCCATGAGGGAATCTGAAACATAATACCCGAACACCCACCAAACCCCAGCAAACTGCTGAAGTGTAATTCAAATGGAGGTATTCTGATGTGGTCAGTTAACCCCCTGCTACCTCCAACCCTGATACCTCTGTGTAAATGAAAGAAAAGATAATAGTGCTGGATTGTTGGGAGGAAAGCAGTGATACCATGAGACAGTTTCTTATTAATTATTTATTGGGCGCTGTGATCATGGCTAGGTTTAGCCTTTGCCCTGCTCTAGGTCATCACAAGTGTATACCCCATGCCCTCACTCAAAGCATTAAGCAGCCATGCCAAAGACAGGATCTTTGCATGACTGCCTCTAGATCCCAACACATACCCATGTAGCCCCTATAATGGACAAGCGCATGTATTATTAAGCAGCAGAAAGCACTCGTACAAGGCTGACGGCACACATGACTTATTTACACTGACCTAAAATAGCAGCACTTTAAGTGATACAAACACAGAAGACTTTTAAAGTGCTCCGTAGAGATTTGTGAATATAGGAGAATCTTTTGGCTAATCCTGAAACATTGTTTTCTTAAAAAGTCGGCTCATTCTCTTTTATGCACCTGCCATTACTTTCCTTACCTAGAAGGATCTTCCTTCATTTTTCCCTATATATTGGATTATTAGCAGCTCAGTTAACAACAATCCTCCTACTTTTGTTGGCAGATGCAGTCTTTCAGAACTGACAGTTCCTAAGGGCTTAGGAATACTCTCCCGCAGGCTTGTAGGGTGGAGAATTCATGGGGTTTTCCCTCCTTTTAACTGGGTTTCCTGATGGAAAGTGGCTTTAAATGGCCCTGCTTCAGCTATGCCCACTGGCCAGGCTCGGCAAAGGTTGTCCCCACTGCCACTCAATGTCTGTCTGGGGACAGGGTCTGGATGCCTGATGTCCCTTGGGAAGTGCGTGCCCAGATGAGAAGGAAGGTCACTGCCACGGTGGCTGGGGAAGGCTCCTGGGGGTATGCCAGGAGCGTGGGGTGAGAAGTAAGAACCAGTAAAACATTAAAATGTATGTGTGTGCGTGCGGGGGGGGACCTTAAAGATTATTTAACCAAAAAAAAAAAAAATCGCAATGTCTGACTTATATGAAATTTAATTTAATTTATTTTTACACCAGCAGCTGTCAGTTCAAAGAACAAAAACAAAGTAGCCATCTGTGCTTAATTTCATAAATCTACTGTAGATTGTCACATGATAGTGGAACTTGGACAAAAACGTGTCATGTGATTGGGTCCGGTCCCTTTAAAGTCACGCTTTCATACATAGTCTGATTTAGCTGCAGCTATAGGCATGAGGCCCGACTAAGCAGCCAGCAACCTGTCATAAATGGAGGGGGGTCAGTCTGACAAAAATCCCCATTTCTAAGGCTTCCAACATCTTCCCCTCTTTTTGTGGCAAAAGTGGGGTTTGTGTTTGTTTTGTTTTTATTTCTTATGTTTCCAGCATTTGAGTAAAACCATGAGCCTATTTGATAATAGCAACACCTGTAATATGAAATAACTCCCCTTCCATGAGAACTAAAATGATATGGAAAAAACAGGGTGCCAGGAAGGACCGAGGGTGGTTGCAGAGCCAAGCACTCTCACCTCATCAGAAACCTTTCCCTGGCGCTTCAGCTGGGAGGAAAAGAGTTTTCTTTAAACTGCCACAGATCACAGGTGAACCAGAGAAATGTAAAGAAATGACATTTTTTTTAGCCATTCAAGAAGCAGGGCTAATATGGAAAGTCAGAGTGTGTTAACTCTCCAAATTCATTACTAAGAAAGTGCAAGGGAGAGAGATCAGAGGGGGTGTAATTAAAATACAGATCAAAAAGTCGCATTTTTCAATTCGCCATGTGAAAAAAAAATAACAATCAGCTTGTCATATTCTCATTAAATACCAGATGGTTGAGCATGAGTAATAGATCTCTGGCTGACAGAAATCTGCAAACTCTTTTCTTTGGAGAGTTTTTAACTTAAGCAATCCAACCATATCGAATAGTCAATAATGTTCTCAAGGTGAATGTATTTGTTTAGTATTTGCGTGCATGTATTTGTCTGTGCGTGCCAGAGTGTACGTGCGTGTGGGGTGGAAACGAGCAGAGCCTCAGAGAAAGTAAAATTAATTCTTAGGTAATTTTAGCTGCCTAACGCTTACAGTCTTTACTCTCACACTCACTGGCACAAGAGTTTCCTGAGGTTTTAATGCTTTCCACCTTCTCAGGGATAATTAAGTGATGACCACACCTATGCTGAAAGGAAAAGGCCACAGTTCCTTTATCTAGTGCAGCTACATAACCATAAATCAGGTTGTCGCTCTGGTGTGGAGCCTCACAGATCAATCGCTTTCTCGCAGCGCTGCCATCCCCTCCAGCGGGGAAAGCAGGCAGCTGCCGGCAGCTGCCCTTACTCGGGGGAGCTTGCCCCCAGGATAACTCCAGCAGAAGTTTTACTGTGGTCATGTTATTTCTCTGGTTTGCTGTTATTAGTGCTGTATTACAGTAACACCGATGGGATCTGACTGTAGACCACAACTGAGATGGTACAAACAGAATTAACAATATGCTTCTTTTCTTCCCCATATAACTTGCTCTCAGTGTGCAACACGAGGTGGTGCTTGGACATGGTCAGGTGAGGAAATTCAGACCTAACTGTATCAGAGGGTGCTCATGGAGACAGCACTGGCAGCATTAGCGTTGCTGGTCTCCTGGAGCCAAACCTTTATGTAGCTGGGTGCCTGTCTTGATCCCAAGTACAAAGCCATACACAATTGCTACCTTATTGGATTTCAGCCATTTGTGAGGCTTGATATCAGCGCAGCCAAATGACTGGGAGCCCTGAGAGGCCGATGTAATAAATGAAACGTTTAAGCCTGCCAGCAATGTGAGGAATTTCAAAGAACTTCTGCATGTGTACAGAGGCAGCAGCCATCTTCCTCTTGCCTGCTCCGGCCTGTCGTGGAAGCGAACCCGCGCTGATCTCTCTTGGAGACCTTGCATTTTAATTCCAGCCCCCCTTCTCAGTGCTGTTTTCCCTTAATCTAAAATAAGTCATTTTGAATGAAAGTAGATGATCTGGTCCTTGTATATGGAAAAACAGCAATTACTGGCAAAGAACAGCAGTCTTTGCGGTAGGAGTGTGGTAGCTTTATTCTCCTACAAGTTTGGGCTGGACTGCTACTTAGAGTAATAGACATTAATGCCAGAAAAGAGCTTGTGAGGTTTTTTAGCCTAGACTTTTTGCCAGCAAGGGATTTTTCCCTACAGGATATTGTAACCAAGGTTTAATTAAAAAAATTAGAAGGTATTAAAGCAGCACACAGTAATAGCCTCCTTCGGTGTACCTCACATTACCAACCAACTTGTTAGTCTCAGGCCTTCCTCTTCAACCTACTGACATCTGTGCTCTTGGCAGATCCAGATCTCGCAACACTGTGTAGTTCAGGGATACCTAGAAGTGGTATATAGCTATATTAGCACAATAAATTAGTATGGGTAGAGCACCACGCTAATAAATCTGGATTACTTCTCGTCCTCAAGCTAGTTCTTTTAGAGCTAACTCACTTAAGCACCGTAATGTGGAGTGCTGATGTACCCACATGCTATACTAGTCTTTGGGAATGACACTGGTATTATGAGGAGCTCAGAAAATCCATGGGTGGTGGAAATAGTGGAAGTGGAAAAGCTGAAAAGCTTGAGCTCTCCCTACTCAAGGCTTTTGGTTGGTCAGAATAGTGGTGTTTTCTTTTCCTATGACAAGGCTCCTAGGATGAAGTCTTGGCACCACTGAGATCTATGGAAGTTTTGCCACCAGCTACAGCAGTTATAAAATTTTATCCCTTGTTAATTTTTCCAAAGTGTTTTTTCTGATGGTAATAGGCTAATTCTCAAACTGTTGATTTCTTCTTAAATTCCATTAGGTTTGCCAGTTTCACATCATTTTCCTTGTGTGCTTTTCATGGTTTTAGCTAATACCAGCATACATTAGTGCCTGAATCACCTTTTTTGGAGTTGCCATCTTATCACACCAGCCTCACTTTTCAGCTGTTATTTTTTCATGAGTTAAACCCCCACCTCCCCTTTTTCTCTTGGCTTGACAGGACTGTCAGAGGCACATGTAAGCACTTGCTTTCTTGATCCTGGGCTTTAATGATTAGCTTAAGAAGTCTCATATGCTGCTGTCATGCCTATTGCTACCTCTGTCAACTTTCTTTTTAACACAGCAGACTTCGATCACACCTAGAGACAAAGGTACTGCAGCAACTACTCTCAAAGGAAAAGGAAAGACAGATCTTCTGCTCATGAAGATTGACTAATTAATGGCTAAGAAATTCACCTGGAATTTGTTTTCATGTCGAAACTCTTGAGTCATGTTTTCAGTCTTGAGTCTGTGCTTCTCTAATCTGGTGTGATTTACTGAGGGAAAGGTAACAGGATCTTCAGTTGGCCATGATTTCTGGCAGCTTCTAGACTGTTCGGCCTCTTTTTGAGACCTGTGCACATTTTAACAGACCTTGTCCTTCCTGCCTTCTGTCTACAGGTAAGGTGGCTTTGGAAAACTGCTGATGAGCCTATTTCAGCAGTTTGCCTACACTGCCTTCATTAGGATGACACGTCCAGCCACCGATACTCCAACAGACACCTAAAAAGTACAAACCGTGAAGAAGTTTCCATGTGGATATAGCCCGTCTGACAGCTGTTTCATCTTTCAGGACCTCAAGAGCAAGGTCAGAGTCTTGGGTAGAGCTGCTATTTGCAGCACCTGTCATCAGAACAAAGGAAGTCTTTAAGCTGGTTTTACAACCTTATCAAACCTCTGTGGGCAAGGCAGGAGAGAACAAACTAGTTTTCAGGACCACAGAGGTATACAAATCTGAGGGTAAGCAGATATACATATAGGTGTCTGATGAGTCGTCTGATATACCTGATTAGTGAGAAAGGACGCTTTTGAGGTTAAGACACTGGATAGGATTCAGGAAATCTGGATTTGGTTCCCAGCCCCACCATAGATTGCCCGTGGCATCTTGAGTAAGTCAATTTGCTTGTATCTCAGCTCTCTGCTCAAAAAGGGGGCACAGGGCTTTCTAGTGTCTAGTTTTCTTTTAGACAGACAGAGGCAAGTGCACCGATGCCCCCTAAACCACGTGGGTCCTCATCTTGCTGTGGATCTCCTGATACCATCAGTGTGTGAATCACAGTGCTCAAGGGAAGACAGCAATGTATATTTAATACATGTATGTACAAATGATAAATGGTTCCAGAAGTATCAGTGAAGTAGCAGAAGTTGGCCACTTTAGAGAACACTAACAGTCTTACTGGCATCTGTCTCTGGCAGTCTCAAACTGTCAACCAAAATTTCAATCAAATCAGGACTGAGTGTTTTATTTCATGGTTCACTGGGCAGCTAAGTATTTAAACACCTCCATTTTCTTTCCTTCATGCCAGCGCGTATCCAGGTCCTAGCTGTAAGAGTAACAGAACTGAAACAAAAACAGGGCAAGACAAAGCTACCTGGACAACACGAAGGCAGTGGCCAGCAACACCGTTTCTCTTTGTTTATTGGCCTTTGTTAGATGGGCCTAAGGAGATGACACTCACTGAACATCGAAGAATTTCAGTGTGATAATTTGTCCATCATACTGTTAGATTCAAATTTTCTCCATGCTGGTTGAATTCCAAGTACAACCAGCCCTGGTCACTCAAGCCTCCGCACTCTACAGTAACCAAAAAGAAAGAGAATTATTATTATTTGCAATAGCAGTAATATCAATGAGTGAAAATCTCCAGAGATGTCCCATTATGTGTTTTTTCTGGTTGATTCAGTGGTCTTTCTATCTTTTTAAACCCTTCTAGGTTATTAGTCAGAGATTCTGCTTTGAGGTTCTAGCTTGCAATGTCTTGCTTTAAGGCTGTTGTATAGCACTCTCTCTCTCGAGTCTTTTCTTGGCAAACTCTTGTAGCAGCAGGCTTTGTAGGCAGACTTCTTTCATTACGTAACCTTTTCCTCTTGATAGGGCATCTGTAGTACCGGAGGGAGGAGGATGCCTGATGCAGACAGGTTTCATCCTCCCACCCTGTTTTCATGTCCATGTATTTTCTCCTCTTTAAGAGGACTCTAATACTTCCCCTTGATACTGAAAGTAGGTGGAGGAACAGCTAGTCTTTCCTATCCTTGGCAAAATGCTTCTTCTGCTCTGTTACTTATTGTGGTGCAACAAGCACAAGCACTCTCACTGTTGCAGTGATCCAGGAGAGGAGCAGTGCTCCAGCTAGATTTCCTGGGCAGATATGCGACCCGCCAGACATCCGCTGAGAGCATCAATAGTTAACAGCCACCTTTGAAAGTGGAGTACGTTGGACTGAGCCAGGAGTTAGTTCTACAAAGGGTATTTATGCCCTAGTGTTCAAGTGTCACTGAGATTGCCTTTCTCAAAGCTGATCTAAGGGCATCATTGGAGTGGGTTGCTTGGGGAGGTCATGGAGTATCTATCCCCAGAGATTTTAAGCAACATGAGTGCCTATGAGGGATTCTCCATGTATAGCTGATACTACAGTGGTGCAGGAAAGCACATGGGATCACCTCCTGGCATGCTCTGAACACGCCTAGTGGAGTGGGAAACGCCTTAAAGTTTTCTGGGAACCAGTCCTTTCATCCTAGACATCTGGGCCCATCTCCTCGGGAATAGTGATTTAAACTTGAATCTGTCACATCCTGGGGGAATATCCTCATCCTTTGCCTTACAGAGAAAGGTGTAAGAGTCAGGTTTGGTTTATCATTGAATGCAGGTATTTAATTAGCTATGGCAAAGTACACCAGATTCAGCAGAAGGCATTAAGAAAGTCCTGTTCCCAAATACCTGAGAAGGTGGTGGTGAGGCCACTCTTCTCAGTGGGAGACCAAAGTTCAAATCTGCTTTCTAATCAGGTGTGTGGGTGAGGAGAGAGGAGGAAGACTTGAAAGCAGATTTCCTACCTCTTATGTGGCTAAGGGAAAAACATGGGGGAGATAACTGTTAGTTGTTTTTCAGTATTTTTCTGATCTCCAGGGGAGGATTTACAGCCAAGACTCCCAAAGGAGATAGATGCCACCTTCTCTCCCACCAGTAGCTATGTAACTGCCTCTGCTTAATTGCCTCCCCACTAAATACTTTACACCACAAGGCCTGTTGTAGACATTTCTTGCTGCCAGCTTGGTCAGCTTCTGTTTTCTCCTCTCCAGCTTCTCTAATCCCATCCTGAGGTATCAGATTTACTCTGTCCCCTATGCCAGACCTGGCACACGGGGATGCCTGTGTCTCTAACCCAGGGCTGAGGATTCCAGTATGCACAGGGATAGATGGAAGTTAGGTATTACAACAGTGTGGTTTTCCTCTTTTGGTGTGAAATCTCCTTTTACCTCAACTGTGAACATGTTGAACAGTGAGGAAAGAAGTACTTCTGGCTAACGCATGCACACAATTAATCAAGCCTTGTGATCCTATGACACAGAGCTCTTTGTCCCAGATCTTCTGTAAGGAGTTCCCTCTGGCTAAAAATATATGCTTAAGGCCTTTGTGCTGTTAAACTCAGCCTACTTTATACTTTTTGCCATGTGTGTGGGACTTGAAGGGAGCTGTTTAGAGATAATGCTTGTATTCCGACTTGTACATGACTCTGGGTTTATAGATCAATAAGTATTTCAGTTACCAGCCAGGGAAAGATAAATATATTTGTTGAGGTTTTTCCTTCTTAATGAACAAGGTGGGTTTGTATGGGATGTTTCTTAAATTCTTTGCCTCGCCATGGAAATTTATATTTTACCTTCTTACACTTAAATTGCATTTACTTCAATGGAAAATATCTCCATTCCCACACATTTTAACCTCCATACTCTCTTTCCTATGAGAAAAAGTAGAAGTGAAGAGGAGTAAAGCAGTGAAAATTAACAGGGTTGTCTTGGGTTTTTAGACCTATAACTCTCTGATACCTGAGCCTGTTTGACAAATGGAATTAGTCACATTTTGTAGCATTTCGTTTCATTGGTTTTTTACCATTCTGGTCACTCTTTCTCTAGTTCTGGCATTTCAGGAAGAAGAAAGAGGAGGAGGAAAGCATTAGTCTTTGTTTCAGGACAGAGTACTCCTTTTCCCTTAGCCAAGTCAAAGATTATAGCAGCATGCTTCTGTCACAGATTCCCCTATAAGTACCCCAGGCCCATCCCTTGCTAGCCTCACGGAGGTCTTAAAACTCTCCCCCTTCCGAAGGAGAGAAGGTAATTTTCACTCACGATGTGACATGTCTTCAGACTCAAAGTTCACAGTGGCGCTCCCCACATGCACATGTCCCTGGTCCTGGCACACACAGTATCACATGTGTGCATTTCCTATTTTTACTTGCATCACAAGATCAGGTTTTCCACCTCTTATCAAAGGTAGTCCACAAGTCTCGTGGCCTTCCAATTGGCATGGCACCATTTTCTGTGCTGCTGAGCTGTGGCTAATAAGCCTCCAAGTAACCTTTTAAGTGACGTATTTCCGCACTCTTTCCTGGATCCGGTAGCTTTCCTGGATCGGAAGCTCACCAGAGCTTCACTTCTTGAGTTCCTGTTCTGCAGGTCTTCAGGTTAACCTTTCTAGCTTTAATCAAAAAAGATGATGTCAACAGGAATCATATTGTAGGCTTTCCCGGTGCCGATTGTAACCTTTATTGTTGGTTAATTGACAGAAGTGCTAAAAGTCTATTTCAGAATTTCTGTTTCATAAAAATGTCTCCTTTGTTGAAGTATCAATTAGCACTCTTGGTTCAAAGTTTATTTCTCTCACATGCAGCCATTTATTCTGTAATAATTGTCTAGATTCTGACATTAAATACTGTAATTTCTCCTGCTATGTTTAAAACCACTTCCAAGGGCTTCTAAGTTTTATTTCCTTCCCATTTTCTACAGAAATAGCTGGAGTTTGTTCATGCTTGGGGAGATTAATAAAACTATATAGTAGATTGTGAAATTCACCCCAAACCAAAATACAATGAGCTCCATTCTCAGACCTCCTGCAGGCTCCATTTCTTTAATTAAATATATGCCAAGGTTTCTCTCCACGAAGTAAATATATAAAACTGCATATTTGAGGGCAATTATAAGCTAGTGTATTTTGACATTTCTTCACTGCAAATCTTTTAACCTTTATTAAGAGAATTCTGGTTAAACGGATTTCTACTTGAGATATATATAGCAAAAAGCTTAAAGCCTGTGTGAAATTACGGACAAACTAAAGAGAAATCCTAGGAAATGTAAGTAAACGAAACCCTGATTTTGGTCTTACCAAAGGTTGTGGCCAGCAGAGGCTCATCATTAGCAAGCGCTATATGCTTGTACTGAAGCCAGGGGAAGGTGTTTGCACTGGGGAAACATCACCCTTCTCCATTTATAGTCTGGCTTTGCTGGTACAGAGCAGGGCCTGTTCCCAACCGTTATTGCAGAGGTGCCATAGGGAAAGCAAGGAGATAGGGCTGGTTGCAAATGGGGCAAATACTGAATGTATGACCCTATTTAGCCAAGACAAAAGCTCTCTGCTCCTGCTCTGTTTTCTTTTAAATGGGAGGAAGACATTAGTTGGCTTTTTGATTAATCTGCTTTATGTCAGAAGTTTTGACAGTGGGTAACTGAGAGCATGAGATGTGGGTGTGAGGGTGACCATAGCCAGATGAGCATGGCAGGATGGGCTGGAAATAAGAGCTCTGAGTGGGGAAACAATGCTTGAAGGTCATTTGCAGCTGTGCTGGCACTAATGGGGAGGACAGGGGGAAATTCCAAGGGTGTATGGTCCTTCTGCCCCCAAGGATAGGGAGCTGATGTCCTGCCGATGGCCACACTTCTAGTGGAATGGCCAAGGCATAGGTGGGTGCTGCATGAGAGCTACTGAAGTCCTGAGGTGCGCCCACGTTTCCACTCCTGGAGGACACCAAAGTGCTACTGGTCCTTGCATCTTCATCTCAGACTGTCAAACCTACTTGATCTTTTCCCAAAACTACTCTGGATGTCAGGGAAAAGGTATAGGAAACTTTTCTGGGAAGGCCACAAGAGGGGTTAAAGCAGAGGACATAGGTGGGGCTCTGATTCAGATGTGGCCTGGAGCAGTTGGAGCTCCAGCAGACACTGCTGCAGACACTGGCGTGTAGGTACATTAATATGGGAAACCCCTGTGATATGGGAAACATCCTGGCAAAGAAGCCACAGCTCCTGCTTGAGCCAGGAGACAGCAGTATGTGCATAGTTTGGCTATCATTTTGAGCAAACCCAGCAGTTTTTGGAAGCTGCTGGAGGCTAGTGGTTCTTTGCAAACTATCCACATGGTTCTGCCTTGGATATAACCTTGAACTTTATTTAAACTGTCCTAGAAACACAGACCAACACACGCTGCACTTTATGTACTAATAAACCCAAGCCTGTTCAAACCTGCTTTCTTGACAGCAGGCTACTAGATGAGTTGGTTCACTTATCATCCAGAAATAGAGAGCTCCAGAAGATTTTTCTTACACAGCATAGAAGTTTCCAACTTTTTTCTTTTTTCTTTTTTTCAGTGGTAATCATTCTACCATGGGAACTAAAGACAGCAGGATAAAGCTCAAACTTGCCATTCTTAGCTGGTCAAAACAGAAGTTCTGTCTCCATAACTCCAACTTTCCCTTCCAATACATGTGTTGAAACTTTGCCATGGCTATTTTTCTGCCTTCTAAGAAAAAACATTAGATGATCCATCTATAAGAGGATCTCTGACATCAATTGGTAATGGATACTGCACACTAAAAACATTCATTCTGAACAGCTCCTGCCCTGCACAAACCCTAAGCCTGTTTGGCCTGACCTTCTGTGGCTTTTCTTGCCTGCAGAATAACTTATGAAATTTTTAGCATTCCTGCAACCATAACATCTGGGCCTCATTGTTCTATACCTTTGAAAAAGGGAGGGCAATAACAAACATACTTTGCATTCACATCCTCTTTCACCTGTTTCTCTACATGTTTTGAATCAAGATGCTTAAGCATAAACTTTCGCTGGTCATTTCTGGATGCCCTCCTGAGGGGCAGCTCTCAGAGGAGGAGGGAGATAACCCAGCAGACTGATTTTATGCATACAGCACAGAGGTGATGCTTTGTGTTGGGCAGGTAAACAGAAGAGTCACTTATTCAACATATGCTGCGTACTGGGTTTATGTGGCAAGGTTTTGCGGGGGGAGGTGTGGGGTGTGCTACAGGGGTGGCTTCTGTGAGAAGCTGCTAACAGCTTCCCCTGTGTCCAGTGGAGCCAATGCCAGTGGCTCTGAGATGGACCCACCACTGGCCAAAACCATCAGCAATGGTGATAGTGCCTCTGGGATAATGTAGTTAAGAAGGGGAAAAAGTTACTGTGCAGGAAACAGCCATTGAAACTGGAGAGAGGAGTGAGAATATGTGAGAGAAACAGCTCTGCAGACACCAAGGTCAGTGAGGAAAGGGGAGGAGGTGCTCCAAGCACCTGAGCAGAGGTTGATCTGCAGCCCATGGTAAACACCATGGTGAGGCAAACTGTCCCCATGCAGCCCATGGGGGTTAATGGTGAAGCAGATATCCACCGGCAGCCTGTAGGGGACCCCACGCCAGAGTAGGTGGATGGTTGAAGAAGGCTGTGACCCTGTGAGAAGCCGATGCTTTAGCAAGGCTCCTGTCAGGACCTGTGCAGAGAGGAACCCACGGTGGAGCAGGTTTGCGTGTGGGGGTCACACGCTGGAGCAGTCTGTTCCTGAAGGACTGCACCCTGTGGAAGCGACCAGGCTGGAGCAGTTAATGAAGAACTGCAGCTCATGAGAAGCACTTATGTTGAAGAAGTTCATGGAGAACTGTCTCGCATGGGAGGGACCTCACACTGGAGCAGGGGAAGAGTGTGAGGAGGCCTTCCCTGAGGAGGAAGGAGTGGCAAAGACAACATGTGATGAACTGACCACAAGCCCCATACCCCATCCTGCTGTGCCACTGTTGGGGATCAGGCAGGGAAATGGAGACTAAAGTTAAGCCCAGGAAGAAGGGGTTGGGGGAGAGTTTTTTATGATTTGGTTTTAGTTCTCATCCTACTCTGATTTGATTGGTAATAAATTAAACTGATTTCTCCAAGTCAGGTCTGTTTGCCTGTGACAGTAATTGGTGAGTGATCTCTCCTTGTCTTTATCTTGACTCACAAGCCTTTCCTTGTATTTTCTCTCCCCTGTCCAGCTGAGGGAGGGGAGTGATAGAGTAGCTTTGGTGAGCACCCGATGTCCAGCCAGGGTCAGCCCACTACATGCTGGAAGATTTTTGGCACTCTGTTAAAAATACCAAAATAGTGCTGGTATTTTTTTTCTAGGCTCTTTCACAGACCTATAAGAGTTTCTCTTTTACACATCACTGAACTGTAAGCTATGCACATTAAGAGGCCTTGAAGACTTGAACAAGATCTTCTTCCTGTGCTTTTTGCAAAAAGAAGTTCTATAGTTAAAAAAGTAATTAAGATCCTTCTCCAATCATTTGCTTTTGCCTCAGTCATTGACTTTATAATTTTACATAGTGGGTAGGAAATGCTATCACTAACTTTTAAAGTTTCAGAAGTCAGGGGTCACAATATCAAATTCTGATGGACAAAAGGATTAGAGGAGCCATGCATATGTCTTGAGGCTGGAAAGGGTAGGATCGAAAGGTGCCGTCATAAGCTCATTAACTTAAGGAGTACGGTGCGGCTTTGTTGTTACAATTTGTTAGAGTGCTTGGAAACAAGCAAAAGATCAGTTTATGTTTGGGAAGGAATAATTCAGCCTCGTGTGGATGCCTTTTATTTTTAGAGAAATGTGTCTCCCTGAGACCCTTTTAAAAATAAATCATGTGGAGCAGAGGGACAGTGCCTGAATGCAGAATCAACTATTTGCCAACTGTTTTCTTTGTTTAAAATATGCACTTGCTAGACTGAAGCCCAAACTGCAAAGTTCAAACCAACACTCAAATTCTAAACAGCGCAGACTTTAAAGTCACTAAAGTCCAACTGGGAATCGCGGCACTACAAGCAGTCCTGGAGTTGAATTTCCACACCAGCCTTTGCTTACAAAATATCAGAAGAGGTGCAAGTGCTACCACCTGTTTCCTTCCTCACCACTCCCAGTTTTTGCAACAGCTCAGCGGTTGTGTGTTCCTCCAGGATGGGGATGACCCAAGTTTGGTTTCCAGGAAGGATGGGAAAGCATTTGGGCCCACAGACTCTCAGGGAATCCTCAGAAGGGGCTCCTTCAGTCAGTCCTGTGAAAGGCATTTGCACTGGTCTGATGCTAGATAATAATAATAAAATATAATAATAAAAATAATACAATAAAATAATAAACGAATTTTAGCATGATTCCCCTTCTCCCCCACCCACCGAGATTACAAGATTACCTGAAATAAGGAAGCACAGGTACCAAGCCTTGCTCTAGGAAAAACTTTATGGCAAAATACTTAAGTAGGGGTTGGAGCTAAGAGCTGGAACCTGTGGGGTTTTTTCCTAGGTGAACACCTACATCTTTGCTAAATTAGTGTCAAGCACATGCTTTGTGTCCCTGTCTGGCCCCCTTATAGCACAGGATTTTACTGCAGGCAGGGCAGTAATTGATACCCTGGAGTTGGGAGGGGCTGATGGTGCAGGGGAGCAGAGAAGGAGAGAAGGGATGCCTCCGTCAGCGTGTAACAGGCCACATTCTGGGCGAGGCACATTAAGTCAGCAGATAGAACAAAAGGGTAATGAATGCCCTGATATTCTTTACTTACCCCAGTTTGGAAGGCACATTTGTGGCCACTCACTCATTGATCAGGGGCCATAATCAATGACAGACTGTGGGGGAATTTTGAGTTGCCAGTTACAGGTAATTAGTTCACTTGGTTTAATAACCTATGAAGATCTTTGCAGAGAAGGAATTATTTGGTAAAGATGAGGGTTTCTTTAAATCTAATTTCTATTGTGAATGAAGCATAACCCAGGACAACAACCAGTGATAATAGCTCCAGTATATGAAAACAGGATATTTATCATTAACTAACAGTGCAAGTTAATCTGCAGACTGGGATGAAGAGCTGCCACTTAGCAATTTCAAGGTGATATGAGTGGGTGTTGGGCACGTGGATACTTCTAGATCCTTGGCCAAAGTGTCTAGGCTATCCCATGAACAAGATTCAGAGCTTTCAGTGAGGAAATATCCTGTGAAAGAGTCATGCTTCCTCTGTCATCCCTGGTAATCTTTCCCCAAGAGAAAAATCTGCATTGCTGTGGCTTAATTTAAATATGCAAGCAGAATTTGCCTTCTTCCCTTACTTTGTAATTAATGTATAAAGTACACATCTCTTAGCAATGTATCTGGTGTGGTGTGTAACACAGCAGACTTCTGCGCTCCAGAGCTCGGGTTCACTCCTGACACCAAAGTGGACAGTACCAGAGGATAAAGAAGCAAACTGAAAGAATGCTGCAGTGCTCATGACAAAGTGACCTGAAGAGAAAGGTCTGATGTGCCCAGCTGGGATGACACCCATGGAGAGACCCCAGTGGACTCCTCGGGGAAGAAGATCCATAGATGGAATCCCCACCGAGAAGGTTCAAACAGCAAACCCAAGCGCAGCAAAACTGTACAGTTTAAAAAAAAAGGAAGAAGAAAAGATAGTTTTCATGTTCCATAAGGCTATGATTATGTGATATACATATTTTTATTCAAGATCAAAGCGTTGTTTTTAATAGTTAAATATTCACAGATGCAAATGATATTCTATTTGCATAAAGTGATAATTATGTTATTCATTAGGACTTGGTAAATGTTGTGTTCAAATTCCATGATCATTTTGCTTTAGGGTTACTGAGAAACAAGTTTGTGAGTTTGAGGGAAAACCTATTGTGAAAGTAAATGGCAGGGTTTATTTCAACTGAGCTGGGATGATTTACCAGCCTCCTGCGTTCTCAGTGTGGCATGTCCAGTCTAGCCCATTATATCAACTAATGTCTGTGGGGAGGCCCAGGGCTGCTGTCCCTCCAAGGTCATCTGTCAATGCCAGACGGGGAGGGGAAGCTGTCAGTCTCTCCGTGTAATTGTGTCTTCCCAGCTGCACTGCCTGCCTGCCACTGCCCGCGCTGCCCGGGCCCCGGCTCCCGGTGCTGTGGGAGACCCATCTTCCCGCCCTGTCTCACACACACACACCTTCCCCTGGGTCAAGAGGAACAATGGTGCACGGAGGACAGGGCTAGCCTGTGCCGAGCTGCAGACACTTGATAAATGGGTGGGCAGGCGGCAAGTGACAATATGCAGACAAGTGATATCATTTGCAAATGGATTCGGCAAAGAAGCAAGAATATAGAAAGGGCGGAAGACAATGTCAGGGGCACAGAAAAGGTTTCTCATTAACCCTTGCGGGAGGGTGGGAAATATGATAACTTGACTGTCTGGGAATAAAATGTTGGGAATACTGCTTTTCAATCCCTTACCTACAACCTCTGGGAGACCTAAACACCCTACCAGGAAGTCACATGACACTTACTGCCTTCTGAAAACCCACATTTTTAATATCTGTACTGCAGGCTTTCTCTCCTGATGTATAGATATGGGTGTCTTGGGATTTACCTGGGATTTCCCTTGCTTAACTCCTTTGGAGGTATTCCCATCCCCTTGTCAGAAGCTGAGATTGGTGCCTCAGAATAAGACCCGGTGCTCAGGCTGCACTGACCTCTCTCTTTAGACATCTCAGCACTGGCAGCACCCCACATGATGATTTAGCCCCATCATCTTAGTGAGTGAGCATCTGGGATGGCATCCAGGTCCCACTGGCAGGCCAGCAGAGTTGGAGGGGAGATCAGGACCACTGCAGGTGCGAAAGGCTCTTGAGGAGGGGCTTACTGAGCCAGATAAACTGGCCAACAAGAGATGTCCTATGTGCAGTTTAAATATTTGTGTATGTAAATACGTTGTAGAGGTCAATCATGAGATTAAAACTATCTCGTTTCCCCAAAACCTTTTTAAACAATGGCATGAGAAACACTCATCATCCAGAAGGTTGGATCCCAAAAGGACTGGACAGCCTACTTAAGCTGTAGGACCATTTTTTTTCTAATTACAAAACTATTTCATCATGTCTCTCCTAGTAGCTGATGACCTCCATCTTTCTTCTATGTGTGCATTTTTTCTTGGCCCAGTCACACAAGAAGTCTGGCCACGTTTCATAGCCATGCTGTTTGCTTCCAATGAATATGGGCTGTGTTCACACACCACAAGGTTTGCCTTCTCATCTCACAAGCCCAGTTGTTCCAGTGGACTTGGTCCTACCCCACTGAGCTCAGGCTATCTTGGTGCATGCCAAGGAGGTTGGGCCATCTCTTGGAGAACATGATTGGTGATGGCTTCTGGGACAGAGCACTTTGGGACCATGGGGTTACTTGCAATCTGCTACTCAGGCAGTGACAGCATCGCGCCTACAAGTAAGCCCTACACAGAGTCTAAGAACATCAAGCACTGGGAGTGTTGTTAGCTTCTGTGTTTACAAAGATTGTAGACTGTGTCACCTACAGTCACAGAACATGTATAGAGGCAATGCTATGACCAAGCTTTGGTTTTATATTTTGTTCTTTGTATTGAGAAGGTTTTTGAGAGCTGGTGAGAGCTGGTAAGAGCTGGACAGATCTGTAGGATGCTCCTCAGCTGTGTAAATTATTCTTCTCTTATGAGACAGCCACTGTGATGTAGGTTTGAAGGTGTTTCAGGCATAAGTCGCTGACTCATCTAAATCACAGCAACCAGCAAACCCCTTTTCCATGGTAGACAGCATTGGCTTGCAGTGAACCCTGGTAAAAGGAACTAGATCAGGGTGATTCTTCCCTGGTGACATTTACAGTCAGGGTTGTGCTGCGATAGAGGTTCCTGGAGTGCAGTATTTCATGTGGTACATCCTCTCCTCTGTATTTCCTGCCACTCTTGAGCATAGTGTGAACTTGGAAGTAATGCTTCCAGCCCTTTGCCCTGCAAAGAAATGTCATCTTCCTCTTTCTCTCACTCTACTTGCTGGATATCAGCTGTAGCTGCCATATTATAGTTATTCCATTTAAATGCACTAAAAATACAAATCAAATAGCTGGATCATCCATTAAGTGTCTCATTATCCTGTTGAATGAAGACTCTTTCTGATTTTTACTGTGACCATGGACAGGATATATTAGAACTTGTCTGTCATTAATAACTTCAAGCACACACACACATATAAATGGCCAATTAATATCCACATCTGCCTTAACGCTATTTATTAACTTGTATTACCTATAAGAGCCAATAATGCTTGTGGAACTTATTTCACTTGGTTTCTGCCTTTTTTTCTGTTCTTTGGGTTGACATTAATATTGTATTACTTTCAGAACCTCTCTCATTGTAAGGAGGATGGACAAGATGACCTGATAGCCGTCTCTAATTTCTATATACACATTTCCCTCATTATGACACTCCTGCACAATAAAAGGCAGAGGCTCAAGCTTAGCATCTCAGAAAAGTTTCTCTTTTTTTCCCTAACCATCTTGCTGTGCTGTCGGCCCCGATTTAACCGTAGCAGCTATGCATCAGTTGGTCTTCAGGGTGCTAAGAGCCCAAAGATGGAAGGAGGTCATTAAGGGTCGTATAGACTCCATCATTAGAAACAAAATTGCACATCTCCTTCCTTATCTGTTGCTCTCGTTTTCTTTTTTTTTAGGAGTCTTTTACATTGATCAGAGAAACCAGAGATATGGGGTTTACTCTTCTTAGGTCAAGCACTGGCTTTCTGGCAATCAATAGTGGGGTCTTTCACTTCAGTCTTTCTGTGCCAGATCACTTGATTTCCCATGGAAATCCTAACTTCTTATGCACACGTCTTCAATGCTGAGGACATGCATTTAAAGTTGCTTCTTCTACGTGTTGATGACTGGCAATAGTAAAAAAAAACAAAGTAGGGGATTGGTCTCATGGTCAAGGTTTTGGGATTGCATTTCAGGCATTTGGATTTCCTTTGCTATTTTGTGTGGTCACAGGAAAAAAGTATAGATTTCTCTGTGCTTCCATGTCTTTATCTGACTTTCTAGGTTGCAGATTTTGTGAAATTGAATTCCTTCTTCTTTGCAAGATACATGAAAATCACACCTGGCTGCTCCCTGTTTCATATTATCTGCACTAGGGGATGAATTTGGGCTTATTCTGAACTGTCCTGGAAATCCTCATTATGACAGTTTTGCTTGATCTTGAACGTGACTGGCCTTTTATTTCACCTGAGGTGACTGAAAAGGAGAGGGAGAGCAGCTGAACAAAGGAAAGAAGTGCATGGTAATAAATCTGTAGTCAGAGCAAGACTGAAAATGTGATATTTGGAAAAACAATAACTACCAGTAAATTCTTATCCTGAATGCTGATTTCTGTACTGGTCCTTTGGAGAAGCTCCTGGGCCAAGAGGAGCAACAGACACTTTCTTTGGGTTTCCTTCAGGACCTGAACTACAGGTCTCCAAGCAGTCTTGTACAGTTCTACCTGTGAAATAATACAAGGTCCAGGACTCCGATGTTGGGACTTCTCAAGTCCTTACAATGGGGTGACTTCCACATATTCTGAAGTCACTCTTAGCAGAAGGCAAATGTTCAGGTAAATGCAAAGAAGACTGTTTTTATTGCAATCCAAATTTAACAGCATAGTTACTCAATTTCAAGACAGGTGGATAGAAATAGAAAAACATAATTATAACTATCTATATGTTAGATCACCCAAGAGGTGTCTCTCTCTGTTTCATCCAGCTAGCAAGCTGTCAGATGCTTATGCAATTTCTTGGCACAGCTCTTCCTTACATAGAAGTGTAGTCTCGGGCTGAGCTTTCAGATTTAGGAACAGGTTTATCTTTACAACCCCCAACCTTCCCTGAGGATCCATTCTGAATCTGATATCTACACAGGATAAATGTTCCCTTCTGCCTTGCAGAGCAGAGAATCAGCCCTCAGCATATGACTTCTTTATACACTGAGACCAACATTTCATGTAACCGCCTATGCTTTATTCAACCTTACTTCTACAAAGAGAGAAATGAGAATAGTGTGCATAGTGCTTTCCAATTTCTCATCAAGATCAGACATGATGATAAGTAACCACTTCGGAGTGATAGTAGGTGTTAGATAGGGTGAATGAACCTTGGGCTGGGCTCTGAGGCATTCTGGGGCAGGGAATTTCAGTGCTCTGGATATTACTGACTAATGATAAAGAGGCTTACATTCCTGAACTCATACTTTTACTTTGTATCTATTTAATTTTAATCTTAATTTATTATAAACAGGGAGAAAAGCATATTCAAATCTCTACAAAGGCAGAAGGTTCTGGGTTTAATATTAAAATATGTCATTTGCAATAACCTTTACAGCTTTGTCATATACTCTCAATAAATGACTTCTAAGATTGATTAAAGACCTTAACTTTGCTTCACATGTTAATCAATCTCACCAGCCAATTAGAGCTTCTGTGCTAGAGAGCAACAGAGATCGTCTCTTAGCTATATATGGTAACATTTCTTGTGCAAGCCAAACCTTTATGACCTGGTAGAGGAACTCATGAGAGTTTATGGGAAAAGAACATCAAAGAATTGCAAGATTATTCATGCTGATACTTAACAAATAGATATTTAGAAGTTGTATTTCAGAAGGGGTAAAAGCTAAATGCAGAATTGGTTTCCCTAGGCTGGAAGCAGAATTGGTGCTTAAGAATAGCAGACTCCTACTTCTAAGCCATTCCATGCTCTTCCTTCTTTTTATGACTTGGAGTATGTCAATTAAATTTGCTTCAACTTCACTACCTGTAAAATGGGAATAAAACTGGTTTTCCATCTGGATAATCTGAGGATGAATTAGCTCATGCTGGAAATAAATGAAAAGCAAGATGCCCATTCCAGCGATACTATGGTTTCCCACACAAGCAATTTAATTAGAAATGAATTTGGAGCAACGAGGGCAGAACTACATCAAGCTTGCAGGTCACCGGTTCCCAGTCCTGACTGCAGTGAGTGTGGTAGGCTATGGAAAATGAGCAGAGGGGGCTACAATCCATTTTCTGCATGTCTCCACAGCTGACCTGCTTAGTAGCTTTTATAGCAGAGAGGCCACAAGCTAGACATGGGAAATCAACACTTGTTGTGTCAGTTCAGCTCAGTGCTGAGGCACACTGATGTACCTGAGTTATACACGAATAAACAGATGATTCCAGCCACCAGGGCTACAAGGCCCTGCATTTTTCAGATTTTTAACTCACTCTAAACATAAAGAGAAATCCTGCACTGTGTAGGATGTAGTGATTAAATGCCCAAGCAAGAACTGCCTTTTGACGTGTGTGCGCCCTCATCCTTTTACAATGGGTTGCTATGTTCTGACTGGACTCTCTGAGTATTAATGTAACTTGAGTAAATAGCAGTACTTATAAAGCAAGAGGTAAAGTGAAAACAAAAATTGAAAATGACTGTAGATGACACAAAAGGCCTTCTGCTTTTTTCTGTGGGGAGTATTTGTTCCAAAACACTTCGATATTGTGGGGTATTGCAGTATACTTTATTTCATAGAATATACATTTGAAAGTGTTGAAAGATCGAATTCCTAGAATTCCTGTATTCTTGAGGTGGATGTGAACAACATGTTAGCACTGGACTGAGGACATTGTCTGAGTTCCATGTATAGCCTGAATTCCAGGCGAGACTGAAGCCAATTTTATTTATGTTTCATCTTGGTATAATATCTTTCCGTCATTCAGTTGTCTCAGTCTAAACATTGCAGGAAAGTTACTTTGAAATGAATGTCTGGGTGTCAGGGGCTAGCGAGCTAATAGTATAATTACTTTTGTAGTCTTTATTAGTTGAAATGTTTATTAGAAAGCTTACTTTTTATCCAATGAAAGATGACAATCTGGGTTTGATTGAGCACTGTTTGTTGTTTTAATATTGTTAGCTGTGTGAATGGGTTAACACACTTCTCATCTTCCAGAAGCTGAAGGCTATGAGAAATCCCAGGGGTAGCCACTCCTCAGCCCACATTTGCTGCCTTTGCCAAGGAAAGATCCCATAAGATTTCCCCCCCTCCATCACTAAAGGGTTGTGATGATTTTTAATGTCACTGCCTAGATGGCCTGGAGATTTTTATCTATTGCACTTACAGGTCACCTTAATATTATCTCACTCAGAGGGGGGAAAAAGTTTCTAGTGGGATAATATTAAGTTATACAGCATGACACAAGGTCAGGCTGTGAGAGACAAGAATATATGAATAAAGCCAGTGGCCATGAGAGTCACCAGTGTGGGGGAAAAAAAAAAAAAAAAACAGAAAAAAGAAGAGGAAGAAGAACAAAGAGTAAGAGGGGAAAAGTGCTAGTGGAGGAGAAAAGAAGCAAGGAGAGAAGAAGGAAAGATTAAAAGGGAAAAGGAAAGGATCAGGGTCAGTGGGTAATGTGAAGTCATCCTTCTTATCCCAATAAGCTGCACACTGTGTGCTCTCAGTGGCCATGTTCATACTGAATTAGCTCCAGACTGTTTCTTTTCTCTGGGACTCCATTTTTTTGAAAATACATCATCAGTACAACTCCATCCTGAAGGCATATTAGCTAATGCATCATTATTGCGATGGCTGACTGATGATGTACTAGTGTCATACATCACCAGAGCTGTGCCTTGCTCTGATGAAATGTTGGTGTGGCATATCTTCAGGGAGAAGCACACAGGTCCCACTACTAATGACTTCAGAGGTGTAAACTACCCACAATTAAAGCTAAAGCCTTGGAGGAGAGTAGCCAGGAAAGGCGAGCATCCCTGAAAATCCAGACGCATCCTGAACCTCCTGAGAAAACCTGCAGTAACTTTGAGTTACATTAGTGGAAGTGCCTGGAAGAGTGCCAAAATCCAGCTGCTTGCCTTGGACAAGAGTCACGAAAGCCTTAGCAACATGGCATTAATGTGAGGTAGTTACCGTGAGCCAGAGGGGGCAAACAGCAACATCCCACTCCAGTCCTGCCTGTGAAGGCAAAGTCACAGCTTGACTGACAATCAGGTCCACAGCAAGGGAAAGAGAAGGATGGGGAAGGTGGGATGGAGGCGACACCTGTCCTCAGGTGGCTGGCCTTGGCTCCCTTCCACATGAGAATCTCTCCCCTCCTCCCTAAAATACACTCACACTGCCTCTATAGGCTCCTGTGGAAGCACTAACTGCCTGCAGGGATGGGCTTGAGGAATCTGGCCTCAGCAAGCGGGCAGCTGCATCACCTTGTTGTTAATCCAACTGTTTTGGGAGTGGGGTGATGGAAGAAGAATGGAAACTTGGCTGAATGGCAGCCGGAAACTTGGCATGAAACAGTAATTTCTTGATCCCCACATACATACCCTCTTCCTGTCCTGCAAAGAATTTGCTCAATCGTATGCAAAAGCCCTACCAGTTGTTTCATACACACCTACCTTTACCTCAGTGCTTCCTTCCAAGACAGCCAATGCACCTGGCTCACCTTCCAAACCAGTGGCTGGTCCTCTCTCTGCTGGTGGCTTCCCAGTGCCCTGGAGCAATTTCTGTCCCTGTACCCCAGTTCCCCAACAGGCAGCGTGGGATCAGTGACACAAACCCCTGTTAGATGCAGAGTTGTATGGCTCTGAGCAAGGCCTCTTTTAGTTTGTTTCTTACAAAAGAAGTCTGAAATAAGGCTCTTTCATCTCCAAGGATAGGTCCCTCACCTCACCAGTTGCAATTCCACCGGGGATAAACATAGGCAATAATCACATCACTGGTAATCATTTCATGAACTGGATTCCTCTTTTTCCACTGTGCCACCCATGTAACAGAGGGTCTAGAGTATTTCTGAAGTGGCTCTGTTGTTCAAAATGGAATTACTCCAGTCTACACCCACATTGCTGAGAGTTGAATTTGCTCCAGTGATGCTAACCAAAGAGGATATTTACCAGATAGCTTGGAAATGTAAACTGTCAAAAATTAGAAAAGGCCTCAACTCAGCATATCAAGGTATCATTTTTTCCCTCAGTCTTGCAGAATTGCTGTGCACCTGCCATACTTCACATATCTTTTAATGGACTTAATATCCTGCTTTTTCACAAGGGAAATAATCCCATCACAAGGATGCAACTATATTAAGGAGCATTGGTTTTCAGCGTTTATCATATAAATAACAAATTGAGCTGTGTGCATTCCGACATTTAAGAATGAATGTGCTGCAGCAAGAAAATCTGAGGCTTTGCAGGAATGAATGAATTTTGGCACCATTAAACAATAGTTTTGCTTTTAAAGCATGATTCCTTGCACCTCACAGCTGGCTGTAAGTTCTTCTAACATACTCCTTTGAAAATACTCTTCTAACACAGAAAGCCCCAGAGCAGGTCTCTGAAAGATTAGCTTCAGATTTTTGAGATATTCATTGACAACTGGGGCTCATCATCTGTAAGGATGATGGGCAGAGAAAGCCTTCACTGCAAAATCACAAACATGTGTGCGAACACATATTCGGAGAGGTGGCTCTTTGCAAAATAATCATTGTCTCTGCGTTTCCAGCACTTAATTTGTAATTTCTGTATGACCATAACCAGGAGCTGGAGTCACTGTCAGTAAGCAGGTCAATTGTAACAGGACTAACAAATAAGTGCCACAGGACACCTTGAGGCAAACCAGTCCCTGACAGGTTCATCCCTTCTGTTGAAAGTGGGGAAAGATAGACTTGGCCAGCAGATACGTCCTTGCCTTCCTCACCTAGACCTGAAAAAGTTCTCTTCAAAGCTAATGATAAGCCTGAAATAAAATACAAAAAGATGACAGTTGAGTTCAGGTAAGCACTCTGAAACACAGATGGCTATGTGGGCTGCCCAAGCAGCTTTGACCTGCAACAACAGCAACTGCAAAATTAATCTGAAAAAATATCTAGTTTTTCTGCTTTCTATCCTCTCAGAAGCCCTGTAAGAACAGTATTTTCTCATGTGATTTTCCAGCACTGGGACTCACCCAGTTTACAGCTCTACCCCTCCAGTACTGGTCAAGATCAGGAGAGAGAGTCAGAAAACAGTAATTAAAAGACAGGTACAGAATACCAGGCAAGGGGTGGTGATGCCCTCAGGGACAGAAAAGCAGGTGGCAGAAGATGGGGCAGTCAGGAAAGTGCTTAAAGTTTCAGTACTGCACCGGTACATTTGCTTGGATTTAAGGTTTGCTTTAGCCGCCGCTTTGTGTTGCTATTTGCCAGAACACTTAGAGCTCCACATCTTTTTGATATCCACTTCATAGCTTGCATTTGTGTCCAGCAATATAAGAAGGTGACAGAGGGAAGGTGCCTGAAGTTAGCCTCTGAAGAGGTCGGAAGGTTTATACCGCCTTTGTATCAACCAGAAACATCTCTGGGGAAATCAATAATGTAACTTCTTTCCTTTAGATTTAATTAAAGAAACATTTCAGGCTGCAATTTGAAAGCAAACACAAATAACAAAACCCAACATTGGCTTTCTCTTACAGCTACTGTCTCCCCAGTGCATTGGAAAGTGAGGGGGAGGAATCATTTTTGCATAACATGTACAGAACAGTTTTTTTAATGTCTTAATTATTTCCCATGACATAAAGCATTTCAGTCCTATTGTTTCTTTTCACAATCTGTTTGGGGTCATTGGTAAGCAGATCACTTTGCCCACCCAGAGGACTGTGAAACTCCAGGCAAAGCAAGAGAACTGCATGTATGTTTGCTGATCCAAGGTTACCACTACCACCCCTGATGTTTAGAGTCTCCCCCACGTCCTTTGACAAATCAATTTGTAATATGCAGGTTGAATCTCGTTAGTAGCCCAGTCAAGACAATGCAATTGGTATGAAACTTTACAGCAGTGCACAGATTACCAAAACACCCCCAGTCCTCCATGATCTTTGGCTTGCTACTGGGTAAACATCAAGGGAAATGTCAGGTCTCAGCTCTTTTCTCAAATTACTGCTTCCCCAAAAATCCAGGCTATTGTTTCAGTCTCCTCGGTAAAGACTGGCTGGCAGCTTTGAGCCTTGGAGTCCGTAGCTTTTGCTGTTGCAAGACTGAAACTGGATGAAGGAGGGGCTGAGCTACTGCTCATTCATGGAAGACAGAGCCAAGACCATCACAAGCAAGTTGGTTCTCTGCTGCCAGGGCACCGTGAACCTCTTTGCTGTCCTCTTACCAGCGTTACAAAGGAAGAGATCCTTGAGTTAAAAAGCAATACAGGCAGATGCAATTTATTCTAGGACAGACTGCTCATGAGAGATTAGTCAGAACCTTAATGCACTTCTGCTTATTTCCATGGGAAGTGAGAGTGGGTAAAGCCTGAATTTCTCTGGATTTCAAAGGCAAGAATTAGATTTAACTCAACACACTTCTGATGCCAACGCTGCACCATGCAGGTTCAAGCCAATTCTAGTCAAGTGCTTTGTTCTTGGGAGTGTGGAATTCCTTTCCATCGTCCACCAGACTTAACATACTCATTGAGTTGTAGTCATCAAACCCAGATTATTACAATTAACATGCAGTCAGTCTCTGCTGGACAACCTTCTGTGTAACTTATATTTGAAGATATTCCAAATATACATTCATTCCAAGTGGAGGGAAATAAGTGAGTGACACTATGGTGTAGGTGGGAATCTGTGAAAAGAGACATCAACTGTGGAATATCTTCTGGAAAAAAGAAACACATATTAATCTGTGAGGTGTTTATTTATAGTATGCACACAGATATATATATATATATATATGTATCACCCAAGGTTATTCAATCACGTGTAAGTTAATCTCCCTTTCAGTAAAAGACTTTCTCAAGGAACAGAATAAGCAATTGAACACTTTAAAAAAAATAAATAAATCCTGCTGCACTGTGCAGTGTCTTCTCATTTTCCAGTTTTACTACTTCAACAATTCTGAATTAGCATTTATTCATAGCAATTCCTAAAGTGTTTCAAAATGAATTCTGCAGTGGAAGTCTATGCAAATGAAACTCGGTCCATGTTACCCCACTCCATTTGCAAACACACTGAGGCAAAGAGCTTTCTCCTGATGAAACTTCTGACAGTCTGGAGCTGGGGCAGAGAGTCTGTGCAATGGAGCCGGTCTTTGTCATAGTTCTCACTCCTGCTCCTCAATGACAGTACCCTGAATACCCAAAGCACCCTGAACACCGAAGTCCAGGATGAACAGTTTGCAGATAGATGTAGCAGTAACTCTACTGTGCTTGGAAACATCCACATCCTCTGGGGTGGATTAAAGACCAACCATTTTCCACTCTTACTAGAGAAAGCAGAATTCTTCATTTTCCAACCCTCGGTGAACAGCAACAGGAGTTTGTTAGGAAGGCACAAAGGATGAACTTCAGAGCTATTTAGATTTTGTTTTCTTCACTGGGAAAATGAGTTTGTCCTGGTATCAGAATTACTTTTGAAGATGAAAACAAGTTGGAACTTACAATTGTTAGAGAGGTCACTGTACTTTCTTAGGCAGCATCTGCTTCGGAACTGGCCCAGATGAGGCCTGCTGCCACCCTTGTCTCCTATGTCTCTGTACCACGTAGGCTTCGTATGACTACATCCATCAGACATTATGCCAAGCCTGGTCGCTGGTGGAGGCTGTCAGCATGGAAGGTCTAACGTGGGGTTATAGCTGTTCCCTAATCTTACAGGCCAGAGTTTGCATGTTTACAAATAAGGGCTGTAAATCACCAGGGAGTCTTGCCAGATTCCTTGAGAAAGGCTCAGTAAATAAATACAATGGGCATGATTCAAAATATTTTGCAAGAAACACTCATTAGGATGGGGAAAAAACCCACCAACTTTTAATGTATTTTTCTTCTAAAATCTTGGTTTCTTTTGTTTCACAATCAATAAATGCAGGAGGTATCCTGAAAAGTAAATCTCTTGGGCAAGTGGAGACAAATTTCCAAGGGAGTCCTAGGGAATCCAAGCTTTCCTCGTCAAGCAAGAAGGCACTATCTGAAGCCATGGAGATGACTGCAGCTGTGCGTGTTCCTGGGGAGAATGACAAAATGTTGGATCTTCAGTTTAATGGCACAAGACAGGCGGGGGGCAACAGCATATGGAGAAAACTGTCACTTTCATCCCTTAGCAATATCATTTAATAACACAAAATTCTCCTCAAGGATTCTTGGGGTTAGGATATATAACATGGCAGAAACATGTTTCCTAACCAAAGATGATGTGGAAACCTGCTAAGGTGTTTGGAAGGTTTTCCCCACGAGTGAAGTTGCACGGAAAAGCTGTGGGCATCCCTGGGATGGGAGGGTACAGGTGTTTCAGGCAGAACTGACAGTACCTTAAGATAGGAAGGAGATATTATATTCTTTTGAAACATATAGAAACAATGCAGATTTATTTACCCACCCTGGAATTTAGCCAGGGCTAAGGAGAAAGCCACATGCAGTTAGTATTTCAGCCTTATAACTTCTAAAGGCCCAAGTCAACAGCCTCTGAACAGGCATGGACTGCTCTTCTGTCCCTCATTGTGTGCTTCCGAGATGAAATGTCTCCACATCATTTAACCACGTACAGAACACATACATCTAACATCCCCAACAGCTCCTAGCACACCTGTGCAGCCCGAGGTGACTACATAAAAGAAGCTAATAAAGCAGCACTTACGTTTCATTCATTTTATTCACCGGCTCGAGATTTCAGGGGTGGAATGGAGCACAGCTGGCCTTTGGATGTTAAATATGTTTCATAAGCCAACACCGGTTCAGCACACAGGCAGAAGCCCTTCTCGTCTCATGGCTCTCCACAGGCGATAGAAAGGAAGTATGTTGGCACTCTCACAGCTGGCAGTGGGGTTGGCACAGAAAAGCTGTAAATACTGTGTAGGCATGATGGTGCAAGCTGCCAGGGTGAGAGCGGGTCACCGTGCCTCGAGGGGCTCCTAGCCACCCGCAGGAAGGCACTATGCAAAGTGCTTTGCTCTTTTTAACTGAAGTGAAGGGCAAAGGGTAAGGTGAGTAACTGAGATGTTGAATCAGGTCTGGCCTGACATGGATGAATGCTCCTGAGAGTGGAGATGCATCTCAGGAGGCTTTGAGGCTTTGCTACATTGCTGGAGCAAGGAGCTTGTGATTCCTAAAAGCTCCACATTCAGAGGCACTGTCTGGCCCTGGGTTTCTCCTTGCCCTGACAGAAGTACTCCTGAGCCCTGTACCTGCTCTGGTGCCTGGCCTACCAACCTATTCACATGGCAAAGGGAATTTTCCATTTCTGCCCCATCTCACTTGAGAATATGAGTGTCTCACTGAAAGCCATGTCTCTGTATGATTTGAGTAGCTGC
Source organism: Psittacula echo (assembly GCF_963264785.1). Lineage (NCBI taxonomy): Eukaryota > Metazoa > Chordata > Aves > Psittaciformes > Psittacidae > Psittacula > Psittacula echo. The sequence continues at coordinate 64,541,951 of NC_137739.1, read as the reverse complement.
TAGAAAGGAAAGGAGCACATAGGAAAGAGCTATGCTATGTCACAGGATCATAGAATCATGTATCATTTGACTCTTACTGGTTTGCAGATCAGAATGTACTTTATCAACTTGTTCTTCCTCAGAGCCAAAGAAATTTAAAGAGGGCAGAGGTACATCTCCTAGGGAAGCAGAGGAAGGCTCTAACCAGGTAAGGTTTGTATCTGTGATTCTTGACATGTAATTTGCTCTTTATGACTATGTGCAGAGTGTCTGTGAATTTCTGGGTTTATTAAATTATCCAAAGCAATTCCATTTTGGATGCATGTTGTGCTCCAGGGGAACTTCTTTTAAATGGCTGTTTGCCAGAGCAGGATGACTGCTTGCAAAATGTGCTTGCCCTGGCTGGGTGTCTTCACTGACAGGGTGTGATAGCAGGGGCTGCCTGGTGTTAGAGCTTAGCCGCATCAGGAACCAAAATAAGAATCCAGGTACCCAGACCTATGTGCTGAGTGCAAAGACCTCTCCAAAGTCAGCTGTAAACATGGGGGACAGCTGGTGCTGAGCACAACTGAGAGGTGGCAGCCAAAAACGTCCTGCCACTGGACCTCAACTTTTTTCTCAAAAACTCTTTTTCTCCTTAGGCATATCCTCTAATCTCCTCCTGAAGCACATGAATAGCCTGTCTTTAGACTCAGCACAGAGCCTTTCTTCAGGCAATCCTACCTGAGTAGAGTCCATATGGAAGGACAAGGCAATTCATAGCCAGCTAATATGCCAGGCAGCAGACACAGTTCACTTAAAGTAGCCCATAATGTCTTTATTTCTCACCAATAACTATTGAATTTAACAGGGTCATGAATTCCCCTGATGGTAGATGAGAGGCTGATAAATGAATAGGTTTATATGTCCAGCCTCTATAAACAAACACTGCATCAAAAAAAGAATAAAAAAACCACCCAGAACAACAACAGGAAAAAAAAAAAAAGGCATTGATACTCGAAAAGCCTCAAACTTCTCATTTCAAATGCCCCCAAGGCTGTGGATGCTCAGAACTGAGATTCCAGCTTGGCCTCTTGTAAAGCTGAAGAGTCACATGAAAAATCTGAAACTGAATTGCTTAAATTTAAGGCTTTTCACTCACATTGTGAGATCATACTGTCTAGAGCTCATTAAGTCTTGTTTTCATCCCATTTACACATGAGCATTGCCCAGTGATTTAGTAGAGTTGTCCATATGGTTGTAGAGAAGGAAATTAGGGTCTAGCTCTGTGATAAGAAACATTTTTCAGGCAATGACAAAAGTGTTTTCATGAGCTTCTCTTCATGGTAACCCACCAATGTATCCATACCTCAAACTTGGTCTTTCTTTATACAATTGTAAAAGACACCCAAAGAACTTCATAATCTTTAAAAATGACTTTGAAAGCCCTTGGTGCCTTCAAGTTCTAACACTACAAGTATTCTCCCCAGGGCTCTTGATTACAGTAGAAAATCGTCTTTTTAATTTGCAGAACTCAGAAAAGTCAGAAGATGGCAGCAGTTCATTCATGCATTAAACAATCCCTAAATCTCATGAAGAGAACATCTCTTCCTTAAAGTTATTTGTGTTATGCAACCACCTAAGAATAAAGATTTATAATATATAAAGCAAAATAATTTTGCTTATGCAGGTTCTCCAGTCATCAAAGCTATTATTTCTCATATTCTTTTGCCTTTTTTTTTTTTGTTGTTAGTAAAGTGGAGAAATTTTCAGGGGGCAGGGGAAGTACATTGTCATAGGAAAGGTTTTTAGATGGATACTTTTAATTGCAGACATATGTTTTCAGGATCCCTAAATGTCCTTCCTTATTTTTTGTTCTATTTTTCAAATATCACATAAGGAAAAAAAGAAATAAGATTGGTTTGATATTCCCAAATAACACAAGAAGTGAAAAATAATTGTTGTGTTTTTCCCTGCTTTTACAGTCAAATGTTTTTATCTTATACTATGCTAATCTACATACCTCATCATTTTCACGCCATCAGCTGTGGGATCTCTGCTCTCCAAAGATTCGATAATGTTAATGTTGCAGTAATGACTTATATTACTAAATTTTCTCTACCTTGAGAAAATATATCATAGTACATTTAAAGTATGGCATGAAGGGTTAGCATAAATAATTAAACTAAATTACAGCCATCAAAAAACAAGGCAGGCCAGATCCAAGCTGCCTCAGAAGAAATCTAGTGTAACTCCATTGCTGTCAGTAAAATTATTCCCAACTAACACTGGCTTAAGGGATGGAGAATCTGGCATCCTAGCTTTTGTAACACAACCTCCTTGTCATTGTGTGTTCACTTATTCACTTAATTCATAAAATTCAATCAATTGCAGTGGGCCACCCAGCCACTAGAGTGAAGAAAAGAAATCTATTGTATATGATATTTCTTTGATCAAATACGTCTGCAAGTGCATTCCCCCTCTCCTACCCCCCAGCCAAATAATGCATCAGAGACCAGGGCTGACATTGTGGTGCTGGAAGCTGATATTTCCCTCCAGCCTCATTTGTATTGCTTTATTGACATGTTAATGACAAAGTACTTCCCCAGGTCCTATGAAGTACAGAACAAGTCAGAGAAATTAGAATAATACCTAGTCCTAATTAGAAGCCAGGTATCTGCCTGACATGCTCTCTTGTTGTATTTAGCAGCTTCAGATATGTGTACATAGATTGATTGCCCACTTGCTTGATTGATTGATAGAGAGGCTCCACCGAGCTCACAGACACACACATGAAGAGAAGCTTTTGATGTCAATATGAACAAAGATAATGATAGACTTACAAACAATGCCAAATGCTGAGTCTATGAATTACACATAGCACAAACAGAAAATGTGCCCGGCACTGTTCTAGGAGCAACGAGACTAGAAGGAAGACATGTTGTGTATGACTGAACCGCATAGCTACAGGCAAAAATTATACTGTCAGGAAGATTTGTAGGTGATGTTTCTGATTGCCTGAAGATCTCTACACATAAGCAGGGCAACAGAAATTAATCCAAATCCTTCCTTTGCAGCATCACAAACGCTGTTTTGGAAATGGGCTTCTAGAGCTGGCCTGCTCTGGGAAACAAGGGTTTATCCAGAAAGGAATCAGAGAGATTGATTTTCTGTATGTCAAGATCACAAATGTACTTCTATGTGGGTGCAAGGACATTAATTGATGAGAAGGGTCAGTGTGAAAGGACAGAAATGATCAGCAAAACATAGAAGGGCTTCAGATTCCTCTCTGCATCTCCCCTTCATCCGCCCCCAAATAAAAATATTAAACAACAAATAGAAAACCACAAAAACTTTAAGGGGCACCTTGATCCTCGGATGCTGCTGAGTCCATATTTCTCTGCTGCCTTTGATCTGTACTCCCCTCCTCTGTTCTGCACAGTGACAAATGCACTGCACACAGGGCACAGAGTGCAGCACAGCAGGACAGATCCTTTTAGCTAGAGCTGTGCAAAATGTTCATAGCAGAGCCCCAAATCACAAGAAACTTGCCCGGCTTCAGGTTTCATCGCAAACTTGGAACTCAGACCACGTCTGTCAAAAGGTTACTGAGATTTGCTAGGCCTTTGAGAAATTTCTCTCTTTCTCTCCCTTGTGCACTCCTTTTCTCTGTCTCTCTCTAATCTGTCTGAATTTCTAAGCCTGTTTCCACAGTGTTTAGGAGCTAGGAGGACTCACAGGTTTGGATTAAAAACCTGCCAAAAGTACTGTCTCATGGTGTCAATTCAAAACCAGGTGAAAGTAGGTGATTCATTCCGAGAAAAAACAAGCAAACAAAACACATAAAATAAAAACAAGAGAACAATGGGCAAATAACATCCTCCCAGTTCCTGCAAATCCGTGAGCCGCAGACTCAGTTCATCAAGGGATTGAACGCCTTCTTTGAGAATGTCTCAGTAAACCTACTGATTGTCATAGTGTTAGGGCCAAAGCTGGATTTTTTGAAACCCAAAAGTCAAAATGAAGCATGGGTGTGTAATTCCTTTGCAGACCAAAGTGAAATGAATCCCTATGACATGAAATGGTAGTTACACACAGCTCTTCTTTTTTCAGTACTGTGTTTAGAGACACCATGTATGGATTAACAGAAGTTTGTATCACCTTGCTTTTACGCCATCCCTCACTCAAAGATCTCACATCACTTTGCAAAGATTATGTGAGTAATTAGCTGACATGTGGTCAAACAAAAAGTCAGTACTAAGGTTTGAACCAAGGTCTCCTTAGAGCTTTAAACTCAAGCTCCTCTGCCTTGCTGGCAGAAGAGCTGTCTAGTTCTGTTTGTGCCAATGACATTTCATGATTCGGTT